>NC_069682.1:59614000-59917030 GCF_023699985.2 Odocoileus virginianus | reverse complement strand
AAAAATAGTAGCTTAATTAAAATAGAAGTTTATTTTCGGGGGACTTCCCTAGCAGTCCAGTGGTTAAGACTCCTCGCTTCTACTGCAAGGGGCCTGGGTTCAATCCCTGGTGGGGAAACTAAGATCTACATGCCATACCATGTGGTAAAAGAAAAACAGGAGATTTAATTTATTCTCTGATTTTCCGGCCTTATGTGGTACTCTTTGGTGTCAGGGACCTTAATCCCACACCTGTGTGCTGGGAAGTTGTTAATCCAGGGAGTCTTGTGCCTAGGCAAAGTTAGCGATTCTGTTACTAAGGAAGAAGGAGGGAACAGATATTGGGAGGTGGGCAGCAGCCTCTGCCCCCTTCCCCATCCCAGAACCTGGCTGCCCGTCTCTCCCTTGGGATGAGAATCCATGGTCCATTTTAATGCTGGTCTCCAGATTGTGGGTGGATTGGCTCTGAAGATTCAATTCAAGGGAGTTGCCCCCTGTTCCTTGTCGCTGGGACCCTGTGGACACAGTAAGGAGGGGAGGAGTCTCTCGCTGCTCCAGGCAGGCTCCCAGCCTTCCCTGCCCAGCCACTGGATGAGAAGGGTCCACTTTGAACTTTGCAGAACTCATTGAGAGTGCCATGTACCTCTACCGTGCCACGGGGGATCCCACCCTCTTAGAACTCGGAAGAGATGCTGTGGAATCCATCGAGAAAATCAGCAAGGTGGAGTGTGGATTTGCCACAGTAAGTGTTTCCATGGGCCCAAGAATTGGGAAATGTCTCCCCCTGCTGCTAAAGAGCCTCTGGAATATTAACACTGGAAGGACTCAAAGGTGTAAGTAGTGTCTTTATTTTATAGACAGGGAGGCTGAGGAACAGAAGCTGAGCCTGTCTAAAGGTCACAAAGCAGGTAGAGGTGGAGCTAGGATTCGTTCCCAGGGGTCTAGACTCCATGCCCTTGGCCTTCTCCCTACTTCATCTCTGAAGTCTAGCTGTCTGAATAGGTTACTTTGCAAAGAAGTGTTTTGTGAAACATTTTGTGAAAAGGCCTACAAAATGGATTTTAGAAGGAAATTACAGTCCCATAGCCTTATTTTCAGGGAAGCCTGATGGCTCAGCAGTAAAGAATCCACCTGCAATGCAGAAGACACAGGAGATGCGGGTTTGATTCCTGGGTCAGGAAGATCCCTTGAAGGAGAAATTAGCAACCCACTCCTGTCTTCTTGCCTGGAAAAATTCCCATGGACAGAGGAGTCTGGCTGCTTGCAGTCCATGGGGTCACAAAGAATTGGACATGATGGAGCAGCTAATCACGCATGCACACACACGCACACAGCTTTGTTTGCGGGCTTCCCTGGTGGCTCAGTAGTAAAGAATCCCTTTGCCAAATAGGAGATGTGGGTTCAATCCCTAGACAACCCAGTATTCTTGCCTGGAGAATCCCATGGACAGAGGGGCCTGACTGGCTACAGTCCATGGGGTTGCAAAAGAGTTGGATACGACTTAGGACTGAAAAAGAACAACAATAAGCCTTATTTGCAAACCCAAGGATCCTTAATGAAACAGCCCTACTGGTCTCGCAGATATTTACTGAGTGTCTTTCACGGGCCAGGTGCTGTGCTAGACTGAGGATGAAGAAAGACCAAGCCCCTGAGCTGACATTTTAGTAGAAAAAACAGTGAATGTATATCTAGGAGACAGAAAGGAGGCCATTGTGGCTGGATGTGGGTGAGCACAGGGGAAAGCGGGAGAAGATACATCCCCAGAAGTAGGCAGGGGCTAGATCACATGGAGCTTTGTATTAGCCACGAGGAAGAGCTGGGATTTCATTCTGCTGGGAACGAAAAGCCTTGGTAGGATTTACAGCAGAGCAGTGACGTGCTGTATTTTAGAAAGATCACTCTGGCCCCTCTGTGGAGAATGGATTGAAAGGGTCAAGGAGGAGAGCCATATCACATCCTTAGAGGACCCAAGCAGGCAAGATCGAAATAAACAGTGGTTACAGACATGTAAAAACAAGATGTGAAAGCAAACAGTCTGGAAGGAAATTCACCAAAAAGCCTACAGAGGCTTTTTAGGGTATGGAATTAAAAACAAATCAAAAAAACTCTTCCTTTTCAAAAAGTTGTAATGTGATTATATTGTATGAGTAAAACATAGATGCATATTTTTTAAAGGAAAGACCTGTATGTGTAGGAGAAATATAAAGCAACGATGTGCTTTAATTTCTAGTATGTTGTATTTTGTGAAAAGCCAAAGTGGATGAGCTCAGTGGGGCCTTAGAACTCTTGATTTATTTCCATGAAAATGAAGTCTTTTGGAGCCCTGCCAAGGCGAATGATGGGAAAAGGCATCTGACTCCTTGGCCTTTGGCAAATAGGACAAAAGAATAATAATTCCTGGTATATCAAGTCCATATTTTAGTCACATTTTTTGGGTATAAAATAGATGTGTACTGAGAACTAGTTTTGTCTAAGAAAATGTATTGCTAATTCTAAAATAAATATTTATTTTAGAAACTAAATGTTTGTAGCAAGTAAACCTATTCATCCCCAACTATAAACTCAGTAAGAATTTTTCTTTGTAAAGACTCCTAATCAGTTGTGTACAAGAGCAAAAAACTTTATAACCATCTTAATGTCTAATAAGTAAATGATGCTACATTTTTACATCATTAAGAGATGTAAACATTAGATCAATGTTTGGAGTCACAAAAGGGTAGGATAAAGGGCTAGAATATTGTTGTATCATGTAGGGGGACCAAGAAAGACCATTCTGATGAGGCAGCATTTGAACAGAAACCTGCAGGAAGTGAAGGAGGGGGAAGATATCTGAAGGAAGATGGCTCCAGGCTTCAAGAACACCACTGACAAGAACCAGGCCGGGCATGAGCTTGTTCACAGAATAGAAAAGCTTAGTGGCTGGACCTACGAGAGCTACAGAGAAAGCAGGAAAAAGATGAGGTCAGCAAGGGAGCAGGAGCCCGATCAGCAAACACCTGTTAGGCCATGATGAGGACTTTGATTTTAGTTGGCAGGAAATGAGATGTTAACAGAGGGTTTTCCACAGAGGAGTGACAGGTAAGACTTAAGATAAAAATATCCTTGAGCATAGCGTTTCCCAGGTGGTTCAGTGGTAAAGAATCCGCCTGCCAAGCAGGAGATACAGGTTCAACCCATGAGTTGGGAAGATCCCCTGGAGAAGGAAATGGCACTCCAGTATTCTTGCCTGGGAAATATCATGGACAGAGGAGCCTGGCAGGCTACAGTCCATGGGGTCACAAAGAGTAGGATACAACTTAGCAACTAAAACAAATCCTTTAGGGTAAGAATGGAAGAAGGAAGCCCAGTTGAAAATTGTGATAAGCTTGGTGAGAGATGACGTTAAGTGATTTGCTCAAAGACCCATAGCCGCCTAGTGGCAGGAAGGCCTGACGGGGTCCCCCGACCCTTTTCCTGCTCTGATGCTAATCTGACTTACTTTCCTCTTCCACGTGGCAGATCAAAGATCTGCGGGACCACAAGCTTGACAACCGCATGGAGTCTTTCTTCCTGGCCGAGACTGTGAAATACCTCTATCTGCTGTTTGATCCGACCAACTTTATCCACAACAACGGCTCCACCTTCGATGCAGTGATCACCCCCTATGGGGAGTGCGTCTTGGGGGCCGGGGGTTATATCTTCAACACAGAAGCACACCCCATCGACCCCGCTGCCCTGCACTGTTGCCGGAGGCTGAAGGAGGAACAGTGGGAAGTGGAAGATTTGATGAGGGAATTCTACTCTCTCAAACGGAAAAGGTCAAGATTTCAGAAGAAAACTATGAGCTCCGGGCCATGGGAACCCCCAGGAGGGCCTGGAACATTCTCCTCCCCTGAAAACCATGAGCGGGCAAGGGAAAAGAAGCCTGCCAGACGGCAAATCCCACTTCTCAGCTGCCCTAGTCAGCCTTTTACCTCGAAGCTGGCATTACTGGGACAGGTTTTCCTAGATTCCTCATAACCACTGGATGATATTTTGTTTTTGAAACTAAACTGTAACAATAAATCTGCTTTTGATGATCATGGTTTTCTATTTTACAAATTGGGTTGTTTCATGAGATTTCATTCAAAGGTAGGGTGCACAACTAAAAACAATTGCAAATCTAGTTTTTCTTTTACAGTTGGAGAAATAGCTGAACATAAAGGTAGCTGGCTTCAAAGACCCCAGGGCTTGATACTTGAATCTCCCTTCCTTTCAAGGTTCCCATTTTCTGGAGAGTGTTGTAAATGTATTTGTTAGTCCTTTTTGGGGGGGGCAAGGGGAGAGATTTTCATATTTTATTTTTTAATTGAAGTATAGCTGACTTACAATATTATATAAATTCCATAGGGCTTATATAGAACTATATAAGAACTATACTGTATGTAGAATATAGTAAATAGATACTTTTACACATTACAAAATGACCACCACAAAAAGCCTAGTTACCATCTGTCACCATACTAAGTTATTACAGTATTATTGACTATATTCCTTGTGCTGTATATTACATCCCCATGACTCACTTATCTTATAACTGGAATTTTGTACCTCTTAATTTCTGTCATCTATTTTAGTCTCCCCCCCCCAACCTCCCCCATGGCAACCACCTATTTGTTCTCTGTATTTATGACTTTGTTTAGTTATGGTTGTTCATTTGTTTTGGTTTTTAGGTTCCACATATAAGTGAAATCATATGGTATTTTTCTTTTTCTTTTTTATATTTGTCTTTTTCTGACTTATTTCATTTAGCATAATACTGTCTAGGTCCATTCATATTTTTACAAAGGGCAAGATTTCATTCTTTTGTGTGACTAATATTCATATATATATATATATATATACACACACACACACACATATATACATCCATACACACACACATATATACATCCATACACACCCCCCCCATATCTTCTTTATCCATTCGTCTCTTGATGGACATTTAGGTTGCTTCTGTATCTTGACTATCCTAAGTAATGCTGCATTGAATATAGGCATGCATATCAGCATGTATATATCTTTTCAAATTAGCATTTTTGTTTTCTTCAAATAAATACCCAGAAATGGAATTGCTAGATCTTAAGGGAGTTCTATTTTGAATTTTTTGAGAAATCTTTCATACTGTTTTCCATAGTTGCTACATCAATTTACATTCCCACTAACAGTACACAGGGGTTTCCTTTTCTTCACATCCTTGCCCACATTTATTTGTTGTCTTTTTGATGATAGCCATTCTGACAGGTATGAGGGAATATCTCATTGGGTTTGGTTTGCATTTCCTGATGATTAGTGATGCTGAGCATTTTTTCATGTGTTTGTGTGTTATCTATATGTCTTCTTTAGAAAAATGCCTATTCATATCTTCTGTCCATCTTTTAATTGGGTTGTTTGTTTTCTTGATGTTGAGTTGATGTTGGATAATTAATCCCTTATCATATATATTGTTTGCAAATATCTTTTCCCATTCAGTAGACAGCCTTTTCATTTTGTTGATAGTTTCCTTCTTTGTACAAAAGCTTTTTAGTTTGATGTAATCCCATTTGTTTTTTTTTTGCTTTTGTTTCCCTTGCCTGAGACATATCCAAAAAAATATTGTTAAAACCAATATCAAAGAGCATACTATGTTTTCTTCTAGGAGCTTTATGGTTCTAGTCTTATGTTTATATGATATGATAAAGTTCATTTATTATTTCTAATAGTTTTTTGGTCGTGTCTTTATAATTTTCTATAAATAGATTCTATATCATGTCATCAGTGGACGGTGACAGGTTTACTTCTTTTCCAACTTGTATTCCTTTTGTTTGGTTGTCTGATTGCTGTGGCTAGAACTTCTGATACTATGTTGAATAAAAGTGGCGAGAGTGGGCATCCTTGCCTTTTTTCCTTATCTTAGAGGAAATGCTTTCAGCTTTTCATCATTGAATATGATATTGATGGTAGATTTGTCATATATAGCCTTTATTATGTTGAGATATGTTCTATCTATACCCACTTTGTTAAGAGTCTTTGTCATGAGTGGATGTTGAATTTTTTTTGATAGGCAGGAAATGGACTTATTAATACAGGACCCTATGAAGGATACAGATAGGCAAGAGGGCTCTACCCCAAGAACTAAGTGGGCCACATTTTTATAATCTAAGGAGAAGTGGGGAGGGGGAGAAGACCACCTTATTCCTCTTCCTTTGTAAAGATGTTTCAGGAAAATGATGCACAAGAGAGTGGTCATGTCCTAGGTCTCAGGTAAATTCCTGGAACAGGCCACCAAGTGAGGTCCTTGGCTTCACACAGGAAAGAATTCAAGAGTGAACCATAAAGTGAAAGAGATACACACTCTATAGATAGGATACAGTCCATCTCAAAAGGTGGGAGAAGACCTGG
The DNA here is from genome assembly GCF_023699985.2 of Odocoileus virginianus. NCBI lineage: Eukaryota > Metazoa > Chordata > Mammalia > Artiodactyla > Cervidae > Odocoileus > Odocoileus virginianus. The sequence continues at coordinate 59,910,652 of NC_069682.1, read as the reverse complement.
GAGAAACACACCCCACAGACAGATTGTGGGCCGTCTTAGAGAGTGAGAGCAGCCAGATAGGTGTTGAATTTTGTCAAACACTTTTCATGTATCTATTGAGATCATCATATGGTTCTATTTTTCAATTTGTTAATATGTGTATCACACTGATTTATGGATATTTCTAGGATAAATTCCACTTCATCACGGTGTATGAACTTTTAATAAGATCTGACTGAAAGTTGGGGAAATGACAGCATCTAGAAACTAATAACTACAATTAACTATGGCTGCTCATAGAACCACAACCCACCCCACTCATTTTTCAGAGCTTCTCTGTGGCTAAGGCTAACTCACCCCACACTCTGGGATACCCTTGATCATCAGACAACATACTGGATTCTAAACCAGAGAGAAGAAGGAAAGTCCTTTCCTAAATCCTATTCTCTTCCCCAATTTACAGGGTGGCATTTTTTAAATTAAAATATAATTGACATAATATTATACTATTTAGGTGTACAACAGAGTGATTTAATATTTTTAGGAGTACCACATAATGATTTGATATTTTTATACATCACAAAGTGATCACCAAAGAAAATTGTATTTTTCAGGAATTTATTAGCACAAAGTTGTTCTTTCTTATCCCTAATACTACTTACCTATGCCTTGATTAGTCTTGCCAGAGATTTTAAATTTTATTATTTACTTTTCAAGAACAGACTTTTGACTTGGTTGTTACTGTCAATTGTTATGTTTATTTTCTACTATCCTAATGTTGACTTTTATTATTTTCTTTTTAAAAAATTCTTTCACATTTTATTACTAACCAGGTACTTTATTTTTTATTGAAATGTAATTTCCAGTATGATACTAGTTTCAAGTGTACAACATAGTGATTCAGTATTTTTTATTATTTTTTTCCTCATACTTTCTTTGAGTGATTCTGATGAGGTGGTCTATCACTGTGGCATAAGCTTGTGTGAGGGTATCTTCCATTTGCTCCTCTGGATGTCCTCTCCACCTTCTCTCCCCCATGAGGGTGGATTGTTCTCTACTCTTGTGGTCCTGTATAAACTATACCAATAGGTTCACTCTTTCCCTGGCTTCTACTTGGGTTCAGTTAGTGGGGTGTCTGGGCAGTAGATTGGGGAAAGGAAGTTGAATGAGGTCATGATATTTATTCCCATGGCTTTCTTCCAGCGGGGGTGCTTCAGGCTAGCTAGTCTCTCAATTGAAGGTCACTATTTCTCTCAACTTCTTTTCAGGCGATGGTAACTTTTCCGTTCCCTTATTCTTGCAGGCTAGGTATGGTAATGGCTATGCTAGTACTAGCCCCAGATTACTACACTATCCCTTGAAGTTCTCTTATACTCTGCCCTTTGTAATATATGTATGTGTGTGTGTGTATATACACGTGTATATATATATATACATATGTATATGTGTATATACATATACATATGTATATATATATGTGTGTATATATATACACATATAAATATATATGTAATATACCTTTGTAAATAGTCTTTTTACTAAACCCTCCTCTCATCTTTCTAATTTGAGTGAGCTGTATGTTTCCTGTCAGGTGCCTGATTGTTATATCTAGAGACCATTCCAACTGGTACATGTTTTTAATTTAAAGTCTAAAGTTAATCGTTCTTTTTATACCTCTCCCAAATAAGAGAAAAACATTAGATTAACAAGGTTGCAGGATATAAAATCAATATACAAAAATCGATTTACTTCTGTACATTTGCAATTAACAATATAGAAATGAAATTAAACATTTCCACTTATAACAGCATAAAAGAGAATAAATTATTTGGGAGTAAATTTAACAAAAATACAAGAAGATTTGTACACTGAAAACTATAAAACATTGTTAAACGTTTCAAGACCTAAGTAAATGGGAAAATATTTCCATCTTCATGGGTTAAAAGACATAATATTGTTAAGGTGGCATTTGTACCAAAATTAGCCTACAGATTCAATGGAATCTCTATCAAAACTCTGTTGCCTTTTTTAGAGAATTGGACAAGCTGATCTTAAAAGTCATATAGAAAGGCAAGGGACCCGGAATAGTCAATACAATCTTAAAAAAGAACAAAGCTGGAGGATTCACTCATAATGATTTTAAAACTTACTACAAAGAGACAATAATCCAGAAAGTGTGGTGCTGGCATAAGGGTAGACATACAAATTAATGGAATAGAACTGAGAATGCAGAAATAAACCTTCATGGTCAATTGATAAAGGTGCCAAGGCAATCCAATGGGGAACATTTTTAACAAATTATGCTGGCACAACTAGATATCTACTTGCATAAGAAATATTTTGTACCACTATTTAACACCATATAAAAAACAAACTCTATGAATCAAAGACCTAAATAGGAGTTAAAACTATAAAATTCTTTGGAGAAAACATAAATTTTTGTGACCTTGGATTAGGCAGTGGCTTCTTAGAAGACACCTTAAAGCACATGTAAACAAAGAAAAACAGATAAATTGGATTTTCTAAAAATTAAAAACTTTGTGCTTCAAAGGACACTATAACTAAAATGAAAAGACAGCCTACAGAATGGGAGGAAATATTTGCAAATCAAATAGCTGGTGAGGGTTTCATATCCGGAATATATAAAGAACTTTTAAAACTCAACATTAAAGACAATGAAATAAAAAAACTGGGCAAAGGAGATAGACATTTCTCCAAGAAGTATACAGATGGCCAACAAGCACATGAAAAGATATTTAATATCATTAGTCGTTAAGGAAATGCAAATCAAAACCACAATGAGATACCACTTCATGCCCACTAGGACATGGTGTCTTAGTCTGTTTGGGCTGCTATGACAAGATACCACAAACTAATTTGAAGTTAGTTATGAATGAAAGTGTGGGAGAATTTTATTCATTTTTGGCAACATTGCCATGACTTGCAACTGAGTTTTTGTTAGGAATTTGCAGTGTGGTTTTTTCAGACGGTTCATAATCAGGAATATCTTGAACGTGTGAAAAATGTAGCATTTTTATTGAAATAGTTCAAATTGTCCTTAAATGGACTGTTTTCATGCTACAAAAATTGAGAATGAGAAGGTGAAAATATGGGAAGAATGAATAGTGATATTGGGGGAAGTACTTAACATTAGTTAGCAGACAATGGCTTTATTTGTGCCTCATTAAGAAGAACGGATTGGAGAAGGAAATGGCAACCCACTCCAGTATTCTTGCCTGGAGAATCCCAGGGATAGCAGAGCCTGGGGGGCTGCGGTCTATGGGGTCGCATAGAGTTGGACACGACTGCAGTGACAGCAGCAGCAGCAGCAAGAAGAAAGGGTAGGGACTTCCGTGGTGGCTCAGTGGTAAACAATCCACTTGCCAGTGCAGGAGACGTGTGTTGGATCCCTGGTCTGAGAAGATCCCACATGCCTTGGAGCAACTAAACCTGTGTGCCACAACTATTGATCCTGTGCTCTGGAGCCGGGAAGCTGCAACTACTGAGCCCTTGCGCCACAACCACTGAAGCCCGCACGCCCTAGAGCCGGTGCTCCACAAGAGAAGCCACTGCAATAAGAAGCCCTTTCACCGCATCTAGAGAGTAGCCCCCACTCTCTGCAGCTAGAGAAAAGCCCACACTTCAAGGAAGACCCAGCACAGCCAAAAAAAAAAAAAGGATAAGTTTAGTAAGACAGTGTTTTAAAAGACTTTATCAAATGTACAAAACCAAAAGTGACATATACTAATGCATTATTTGTAATGATACTCTTGCCAATGAAAGCATCAATAAGCCAGCAATATTAAAAAGATACTTGGAAACATGACATGCTGAATTAGTCCCTTGAATATTTTCAAAAAAAGAAAAGTATATATAATATGATGGGACAGATTTTTCTGAGCCATGATGTAGCTATCAATGAGAAATCCTTATTATCATTGTATTGGATTGTATATTCGGTGCCAAAAGGGAAAACTGCTCACAAGGCTCCTGAAAAAATAAGAAACTGTTCTTCTGGTATATACATATTTTGCTTTTGTTTTTCTTCCAGTTTTATTGAGATATAAATTGACACACATGTAAATAATGATTTGATTTACATAACATTATGAAATGAAGAACATCCATCATCTCATATAGATACAAAATTAAATAGAAAAAAATATTTCCTCATGATGAGAACTCTTATGATTTATTCTCTTAACTTTCATATATATAGCAGTATTATATTTATTATGTTGTACATTACATCCCTAGTATCTATTTATCTTATAACTGAAAGTTTATACCTCTTGACTACTTTCATCCAATTCCCAGTCCCCTCCCCATGCCTCTAGTAACCATAAATCTGATCTCTTTTTCTGAGTTTCTTTTTGAAGTACAACTGACCTGTGTACACTGTGTTAGTTTCTGTTACACAACATAGTAATTCGATATTTTTAGACATTGCAAAATGATTACCTCAATAAGTCTAGTTACAGTCTGTCCCTGTAAGAGACATTACATAATTATTTATTTTATTAAAGAACTTATTTTGGCCTTGCTGCACAGCATGCGGGCTCTTAGTTCCTGGACCAGGGATTGAACCTGTGTCTCCTGCATTTGAATCACAAGGTCTTAACCACTGGACTGCTGGGGAAGTCCCCATAATTATTGACTATATTCCCCACACTGGACATTTCATACCCTTGACTCATTTCTTTTGTAACTTGAATTCTGTAACTCTTAATCTCCTTCATCTCTTTCCTCCCCCCACCCCTGAGTCTGCAACCAACTGTTTGTTCTCCATATCTATCACTGTTTCTGTTTTGTTATGTTCTTTTGTTTTGGTTTTTAGATTCCACATATAAGTAAAATCATAGAGCATTTTTCTTTCTCTGACTTACTTCACTTAGCATAATACCTTCTAGGTTCATCCAAGTTGTCACAAATGGCAATATTTCATCCTTTTTTGTGACTGAGTAATATATATTTGGGAAATTGATACCATAATTATATGGTATCTATACTGTTTTCCATAGTGGCTGCACCAACTCACATTTCCACCAGTAGTGCAACAGGGTTCTCTTTTCACCACATCTTCACCTACATTTGTTATCTGTTGTCTTTTTGATAATAGCCATCTGACAGGTGAGAGGTGATATCTCACTGTGGTTTTGATTTGCATTTCCCTGTTGATCAGTGATGTTGAGCATCTTTTCATGTGCCTGTTGGCCATCTGTATGTCTTCTTTGGAAGAATATCTATTTTTCCAAATATTGCTCAGCCGTGTCCGACTCTTTGCAACCCCATGAACTGTAGCCCACCGGGCTCCTCTGTCCATGGGATTCTCCAGGCAAGAATACTGGAGTGGGTTGCCGTTTCCTTCTCCAGGTCTTCCCCACCCAGGGATCGAACCTGGGTCTCCCGCATTGCAGGCAGACGCTTTATCCTCTGAGCCACTAGGGTCTGCTAATATATATTTATACCACATACTCTATCCATTCAGCTATTGATGGGCACTTAGGTTGCTTCCATATCTTGGCTGTTGTAAATAATGCTGCAGTGACCACAGGAGTGCATATCTTTTTTAATTAGTGTTTTTATTTTCTTTGGATAAATGCCCAGGAGTGAAATTGCTGAATTGTATAGTAGTTCTATTTTTAACTTTTTTGAGGAATCTCTATACTGTTTTCCATAGTGGCTGCACCAGCTCACATTTCCACCAGTAGTGCAACAGGGTTCTTTTTTCTCCACATCTTCACCTACGTTTGTTATCTGTTGTCTTTTTGATAATAGCCATCTGACAGGTGAGAGGTGATATCTCATTGTGGTTTTGATTTGTGTTTCCCTGTTGATCAGTGATGTTGAGCATCTTTTCATGTGCCTGTTGGCCATCTGTATGTCTTCTTTGGAAAAATGTCTATTTGGATCTTCTGCCTCTTTTTTTAATTGGGTTACTTAGGTTTTGTTTTGTTTTTTTGTTTGTTTGTTTTGTTTTGTTTTTGATGTTAAGTTGTATAAATTCTTTGTCTCTTTTGGATATTAACCTCTTACTGGATATGAAATTTGCAAATACCTTCTCCCACTCAGTAGGCAGCCTTTTCATTTTGTTGATGCTTTCCTTCCCTGTGCTAAAGGTTTTTAGTCTTCTGGTATATTTTTTGGTGTGTACTGTTTTTATGGTAAATCAATAAACATAGTCTTAGCAATAATATGATTTCTCCTTGAATCTTTGCAGAATTTTAGAAGTAGTTAATTATGGTATCAATTTTGTGATCCAACTTGAGAAAGACGAGTTGGATATTGCACAATGCTTAGTTTATGACTGAGATGAGTGGTAAGGCTATTTTAAGGAGGGTCTTGTTATGTATTTAGTTATTCTCCTCACACAAAACTGGATTAAAAATGTTTACAAAATTGACAAGTGCAATTTGGGTCAATATAAATTAGTCTGGAAAAGTTAAAATATGACAAAGGTATTTTTAAAATGTTAGCAGCATCTGAAAACAATGTTATTTGGCATACTCTTATAGGTTGTAAATCTTTGGAAAACAAATTTTGCTGAAATTCATGTGTATGTTGGGCAGAAACAGTGGAAGTTATTCATTTTATTAAAGGAAGTCAACAAAATAGCCAATTTTTGGAAAAAAAATTCTTCAGGGATTAGAGGTGACCTACCACTTATTTTATCATATCAGAGTTAGTTGGTGGTCTTAAGGGAAAGTCCAAAGCACATTACAAGAATACAAGAATAAAATGCCTATTTTTCTAGCCAAAAAGCAATCTCATTTGGAAAATCTCTTCAAAGTTGTTTTTTTGGAATAACAATGTTGGCCTATTTGACTGATATATTTTTTAACGTTCTTAGTGAATTAAATTAGAAAGTTCTTGGGAAACCCAGTCCAACATTTCAAGCCTATCCAAGCATTTCAAATGATATTACTGCAATGGCAAGCAAACTTTCAATATATTAGGTTGGTGCAAAGGTAATCGCGGTTTTGCACTGTTGAACTTTGCTGTTTGGTATTAGAATACATTCTTAAATGTGGTTATGTTATACATCATTTTAATTGCATTTCTCACTTTATTTTTTTTGCTAATGACATTACTTGCTGTTTATTTTATATTTATTTTGGATTATAGAAATGATGTTAGACAAAAAGCAAATTTGAGCGATCTTTTTTATTCTTGTTCAAAATGGGTCATAAAGCAGTGGAGAAAACTCGCTACATCAACAATGGATTTGGCCCAGAAACTGCTAACAACTGTACAGTGCAGTGGTGGTTCAAGAAGTTTTGCAAAGGAGACAAGAGCCTTAAAGCTGAGGAGCGTGGTGGCCAGTTGTTGGAAATTGAGAACGACCAACTGACAGCAATCATTGAAGCTGATCCTTGTTATAATGATTTAAAATTCATGGTCTGAAACTGCAATTACTTCTGTACCAACCTAATACTTGCCACTGGTTCCATGGTTTTCAAGTGTGGCCCCTGGTGCAGAAGCAGCAGCGTCACCAGAGAACTTGTTACAAACGCAAACCCATGGGCTCCATCCCAGAACTTCTGGTTCAGAAAAGAGAGGGCCAGCAGTCTGTGTTTTAACAAGCCTTCCAGCTGATTCCCAGGTGGCGTTAGTGGTAAAGAACCTGCCTACTAATACAGGAGAGGTAAGAGTTGGATCCCTGATTAGGGAAGATCCTGGGCTTCCCTGGTGGCTCAGAGGTTAAAGCGTCTGCCTCCAATGCGGGAGATCCGGGTTTGATCCCTGGGCTGGGAAGATGCCCCCCATGGACAGAGGAGCCTGGTAGGCTACAGTCCATAGGGTCACCAAGAAGTAGACACAACTGAAGCAATTTTGCATGTTCAACTTGGCCAGGTGGTTCTGGTGTAAGCTCACATTTCAGAACCAGGGTATTCGATGTCCCCATCATTGTTGCAACAAATCGATGAAACCTTATTAATGAAAGCAGCTCAAATTAAATGAAATAAAATTAGAGATTTTCATTGCCTCTTATCTGTTATTGTTGGTATTAGTGTTATGCTGGCCTCACAATAACAGTCAGGGAATATTACTTCTTTATCTGGCTTTTGGAAGAAATTATATATTACTGGTATTATTTCTTCCTTAAAAGGTTGGTAGATTTCATAGCCATTTGGGACTGAAGTTTTCGTGTGTGTGTGGGGTAAGGTTTTTAAATTATAGATTCAATTTCTTTAATAGTTATGGGATTATTCCGATTTTCTATTACTTCTTGTGTCCATTTAGGTATAGATTTTTTTTTCCTAGAAATTCTATTCCATCTAAATTTTCAAATGTCTAGGCATAAAATTGTAATTATATCCTCTTATGAGTTTCTGAATGCTGAAGAATCTTTCAATTTTTGACACTAATTCCTGGTGAGAATCGATTCTGTTTTCTTCATAGGGGCTCTTCTAATTTGATTGACTGCTTTCTAGGATTGCAGCACAACAGTCAATCTGGGACTTCTTTTCCTTGTACTGAAGCTTTAAAAAAACAAACAGAAAAATGATGGTTATGTAAGATGTAAATATTGGAGAAAGATGAGATATGGGTGTAAGGGAACTATTTGTACTATTCTTGGAACTCTTGTAAATCTAAAATTATTCCAAATTAAAATAATTTTTCTGTTCTTTAAAGAACAGAAAAAAATGGTATTAATCATCCACTACTCATCGTTTCACTCAAGGACTTTGGGCTGTTTTTGAGACTCGAATTCACCAGAGAAGTCAAATTTGTCGCCTGTCAAGAAGTTCCCAAGAATTACAGGAAAGACTCAGAGGCAGTGGTTTTTACTTAGATTTTTTTCTTTCTTTCCAAAAGAGACCTTTTTAAAAAAAATTCTTTCCAAAAAGGAGTTTCAAAAAGGGATAATTATACAGTTGCAGGAAATAAGGTTTTGAATGTCTTTTGAACTATATGTATGTTAGGAGGAGGGGAAGTAATCTTGTTACTTTATCCTTCTGTCAGATGCAGCCTACCAGGAAGTTGAAAGAAACCACGAGAACTAAGTATAGAACAATAGTAAAAATGTTGGTGAGCAAGGGTTAGGTTGTGAGAGTCTGACCAGAAATGCTTCCGGAGTTCTGAAAAGAGTAGGAACTCAGTCTTAAAGAAAATGTGGGATTTGCAGGAGTTGGGTCTTCTCATCCTTAGTAGGACAGGAGGTCTCTAAGGATCCGAGTCTGCCTGGAACATGGAGGGGATGTGGAAGAATGGTGGGAAACAGGGTGGGGTGGGGTGGGGTGGGGTGTGTGTGTGTGTGTGTGTGTGTGTGTGTGTGTGTGTGTGTGACTCAGTTGTGTCAGACTCTTTGGAAGAATGATGGGAATCATTATATGTATGTGTGTGTTACTGGCTCCGTTGTGTATGACTCTTTGCAACCCCATGGACTGCAGCCCACCAGGCTCCCCTGTCCATGGAACTCTCCAAGCAAGAATAATGGAGTAGGTTGCCATTTGACAACAGAGGAAAGGTTAATTACTATCATCCTAGAGAAAAGGTTGGGCTTCCCAGGTGGCTCAGTGGTAGAGAATCCACCTGCCAATGCAGGAGATGTGGGTTCGATCCCTAGGTTGCAAAGATCCCCTGGGGGAGAAAATGGCAACCCACTCCAGTATTCTTGCCTGGGAAATCCCATGGACAGAGGAGCCTGGCAGGCTACAATCCACGGAGTCTCAAAAGAGTCAGACATGACTTAGCAATTAAAACAACAAGTTGGTGGGGGGAATAAGATAGCTTCAGTCTTAAGGCCACATATTACTTACTAATTACAAAGGTAAAAAAATCTACCTTTCCAGTAAGACACTTGGCAAATACCACTTAGGCCAAGAGATCGACCTTGGCATCATTAATAATGGGATAAATTTATATTATTTCATCCTGATGTGAAGCAGTGGGAAAGATACCATCAACTATATAGTATTCTTGCTAGAAAATCTGAACCCTAATCAAGAAATCCAGATAGTAGGGCATTCAGCAAAATTGGCCCAGACCCTTAAAAACTGTCAGTGTCATGAAGACAGAACAAATAAGAGGACTCTTAGATATTAAAAGACACTAAAGAGACATGATATTCAAAAACAAGGCATGATCCTTGATTGAATCCTGTTGGGTGGGGGGAGAGCCTATAGGACATCTTGGGGGCAATTGCAGACAATTGAATAGAAGGTGATATTATACAACATTAAATTTCTTAGATGTGATGGCGTCATAGTTATTAGAAGCAGGTCCATATTCTTGGGAGATAATATGCTAAAGTATTGAGATGTAGTATCATGATATCTGTAATTTACTTTCAAATGGTTTGGGACAAGTGTGATGTGTATATGTGTGTGTGTATATATATATAGCAGATAGAGAAAAATAAAGATAAAATAATGTTAACAATTGATGAGTTTAAGCAAGGATATCTGAGTATTCATAGTATTATTCTTTCAACTTTTCTGAAGATTTGAAAATTTCCCCCCCCAAAACTGGAGGGAAAATAAAATACTGCAAATAAACTGCTTGGCCAATGGTAAATGCCCACCACCCCCCACCCCCGAAAAAGAAAAGGGTGTGTCTTACATAAGCATATAAGCTCCATAAGGGCAGAGACTTTGTTTCTTTTATTTACCACTGTATCCCAAGCACCTATAATAGTGCCTGGCAAGTGAAACCGTACCCAGCAAACATTTTTGAAACAAATCCTTGAAAAGTTGTACATTAGAAATGTAATGTGTAAAATATAATCATTGGAAATAACAGCGAAGGATGATATATGAACAGCTGTTTCTATGGTCTGAATATAACTGTGCCAGTTGCTTTGATTAAAATGACTTTTCTATGTTGAAAAATTTAAAAAATTGCCCCAGAAAATCCATCTGCCCAGTTGAGTAATTCATTTACAAGAAGTGATAGTCTCTGAGTAGTATCAGCATGTTTGGTTCAACCATTTGGGATTAATGTGTGTGTGGGCAAATTAACCTATTAAAAAGCTTCAGTTTTTTAACCCTGACCCAAATTGACATCAACTGGGCTCTTTTGGGAGGGGTGGTGAAAGCCCCTCTGGTGGGGTGGTGGGGCCCTCTGGTGGTGAAAGCCACCTGTCTGGTTTCTATAGAAAAGGCCAGCAGAAAAGAGATGAAGTGGAACGAGTGCCTTTACCCAGAGGCTTCTGGAAACCTGGGGGTTCAATCTCGGGGTTGGGAAGATTCCCCTGGAGGAGGAAATGGCAACACACTCCAGTACTCTTGCCTGGAAAATGTCCATAGACTAAGGAGCCTGGTAGGCTACAGTTCACGGGGTTCGCAAAGAGTTGAACACCACTGATGACTTCACTTTCACTTTCTGGAAACCTATCTCATTTCCTAGTTGGTAGTGACCTTGGGACTGAACTTGAAGTGATCATTTTTGACTCCGTGAATAGACACATTTGGGGAATGCCTGGGCCAGGCTGGGCTGAGGAACGTACAAATTTAGGAATGGACAGTGACATTTGTGGTTGGGTCACAGCTGAGATGGGAAGACTTGCCTCCAGCATGATGAGTGCCAAGGGAAACCTGAAGGGCCATTTGAACTGTAAGATCTGTCAGGATCCTGTCTCCCAGCTGTGACAAAGATGAGAGTATAGTCCACCATACCTATTGAGTTGTTTGGTTTTCCTTGATTTTTGTAGGTGTTAACGCATCTGTTCATTAATTTACTGAGCCAATAAACATATTTGATCACCTACTATGTGTGAAGTTCTATTCTCTGTGCTGGGGATATAAATGCAGCAATGAGCAAAGACCAGAATTATCCTCGAGGCAGGGGGAGAGGTGCAGAAAGTGAAAAACCATGTCAGGTCAAACAAAGCAGGTAATAAGATGCAGAGCCTAAGTAAGGAGTGCGAGTGCTGTTTTTATATGGATGTTAGGGAAGGTCTCTCCTTGAACAGAAACATGGAGTACTTGAGAAAGCAAGCCATTCAGAAAGCTTCCTGGGGACGAGAAGTTTTGGCTGAGAGCACACTGTAAGTTCCTCACACATTCTGGATACGGACTGTTCCCCAGAATACTCCTTGCCTTTTATGGTTGTTTATGCTGTCTTATGGGCTTCCCTGGTGGCCCAGAGGTTAAAGTGTCTGCCTGCAGCGCAGGAGACCCAGGTTCGATCCCTGAGTCGGGAAGATCCCCTGGAGAAGGAAATGGCAACCCACTCCAGTATTCTTGCCTGGAGAATCCCATGGAGGAAGGAGCCTGGTGGGCTACAGTCCATGGGGTTGCAAAGAGTCGGACATGACTGAGCGACTTCACTTATGCTGTCTCATGGGGCTTCCTTGGTGGCTCAGACAGTAAGGAACCTGCCTGCAATGCGGGAGACCTGAGTTCAATCCCCGGGTTGAGAAGATCCCCTGGAGTAGGCAATGGCAACCCACTCCAGTATTCTTGCCTGGAGAATCCCATGGACAGAGGAGCCTGGCAGGTTACAGTCCAAAGGGTCGAAAAGAGTTGGACACAAATGAGCAATTAACACTATAGTGGCTTATACAGAAGGCTTTAATGTTCTTACAGTCAAACTTGTCAACCTTTTCCTCATGTCAAACCCATGACTTCTGGGTTTTATGATTGAGAAGAACATTTTTACCCCCAAATCATAAAAGTAGTCCCATAGATTCACTTCTACTGTTTTTATACTTTGATTTTTAACATATATAATTTACATATCATAGATTTGAGGTCTATAATTTACATACAATAAAACTCACCCACTTTGAATGTACAGTCTAATGATTTGTAGCCAACTTATGGTTGTATAACCATTAGCACAATCCAGCTTTAAAACTGTACTTTGATTTTTTTACATACAGCTTTTAGTATGTCTGAGATTGATTTTAGCTTTTGGTGTAAAGTTCAACACCTAACTTTTTTTTTTCTTTCCCCATTGATTTGAAATGTTTCCCTTACCACGTTAAACTTCCATGTATACCTGAATCTGATCTTGATCTCCTTGTTTCAGAGGTCACAAATAGGGTTTTATTTGGTCCATGGAGTTTTCAAAATTGGGTAATTTCACATAAAAATTCAGACTTTTGGCCTTTCTGGAAAAAAACAGACAATTTAGCAGCAACCTGCTGGAGGCGAGTAGAGCCCACTCCCTGCAGATGAGAATGAGGATGGTGACCACAATTCCAGTTTACCAGAAACAGCCTCTTTATATACCTACTGTCCTGTTGTAATTAATAGCTCCCTTTCATTCTTAAAAACGTTCTGGTCTGGGCAATAAATTATGAGTTACAATCTCCACCATTCCTTATTGCACCACACCCAGCATTCCTCTTTCATTTATGTTATTAATACAAGACCCCCTCCCAGGAACAAAAAAGGCAAGGAAACGCCATGATCCTACCACAGAAGTTTGCCAAAACCATGATTATGTGGGCTCAGAGTGGAGTAAGAACATACTGGTGGGGAGAAATCAGGTTAAGTTTCCTCTGACAGTGAATATGATGTCACAATTTAGCAACCATTTTCCCTTCCATTATTTCATTTAACTTCACAGCAACCTACCAAGTTACACAACTTACCCTCCTGTGCGTCTGAGTAGGGATGGGCTGTCTTCCCCTGTAACTCGCATTCCAAAACAGGGACCTAGTTATCTTCTCTGCTCACCACTGCTTTTCCAGGGACCGCTCGGTGCTGAGCGCAGAGCTGGCTCCAAGGAACTAAGTATTGGCTGAATAGGCTCTTAGGAACTACCGACTGAATGAATTTGGGAAAATGAGGCTCAGGGAGGTCCGTGGCGAGTCCCAGCAGAAAGAAGCAGGTGGGAATCAGAACAGGCGGCCTGATTCCTGGTCTGGAACCCAAGATCTTTTCCTAGTCATTTGATTGTAACCTCCCCAAATTGGCAAGAAATGAGAGACTGCGCACGCAGGGACTTGTCTTCGACCTCGAGGGACCTCAGTGAAATGCTGGACCAAGGGGCCAGAAGGACAAGTGGCGCAAGAAACGCCCCATCGCTCTCTCTCATCTGCCCGCCTGAGAGCAAGACTACATTTCCCAGCAGCCCCCGCGGCACGCACAGCCCCTGCCACGCGGCCTGCGCCTCCGCCGTCGGCCCACTGGGGGCGCTGCGGCGACCCCTCTGCCGCCCCGTAGAAATCTCCGCGGCCCCGGGGCCGCTTGCTTCCTGTTTGTCGGACGAGGAGACATGGCGGCGGCGCCGGCGGCTGCTGGGTCTGGGGCCGGCCGAGGGCGACGGGCGGCGGCAACGGTGGCGGCTTGGGGCGGATGGGGCGGCCGACCACGGCCGGGTAACATTCTGCTGCAGCTGCGGCAGGGCCAGCTGACCGGCCGGGGCTTGGCCCGGGCCGTGCAGGTATGAAGCCGGCCCGGAGGGGCGGGGCGGGGTGGACCGGGCGGGAGCTGGCGGGGGGCCGGGGAAGAGGCCTTTCCAGGCCGCCGCAGTACGGGCCTGACCCCTCTTGGCCGGTCGCGGGGCCTCTCTGTAGGCTGTCCCGACGCTGTCAGCCCTGGCAGGGCAGTGGGCAGCGGCAGCCTAGAGGCTCCGGGGTAGGGGCCGAGCCGGGCTGGGCTGCATCGGGCACTGATGGCGTGTACGAGTCCTGGGCCCAGCTCCTGGATCCTCCCTTCCTTGCGCCACGTCTGCACGTCTGGGGGACTCTGGGCGAGTTTGCTTTGGCCTCTCCTGGCCGCGAGTCTCTCCGCGATGAACTGGGCGGTGGGTCATCATTGCAGCCACCAAACGGTTCCCAAGTCATCATAAATGTCATTCTCTCGGAGAGGCCTTTCCTTGACATAACCCCTCCCCCCCTGCTAAAGTAGGTCCCCATTGTTAGTTTCAGCCCGGAATTCGTTTCGTTCACATTACTTTCTTAGTCTCTAATTACATATTTCTTTGTTGTCTACTCCTTTTCTCGCCTGTATCTTACATTAGGCTGAGCTCCAACGGGTGCAGGGACTGTATCTGTGTTGCGTGTGTAAAGCGTCATGGTTAACAGCTAGGGTTCCGGAGTCAGGCCTGGATTCAGAACCCTGCTGTCTCTTGGTTGGGCAAGTTTACCTTTCTGTGCCTCAGTTTCCTCTTTTGTGAAATGGAGATGATAATTAGTAACCAACCTGTTAAGGCGTTGTGAAGATCAGACAATTGTGTAAAGCGTTAAATGCGTTTCTGGTGCATAGTAAAAAGCTGAAGGGTAATCAGTTAATATTAATGCAGTACTTGTTACCTAGCTTATGCTACGTGCCTATTATATGATTAGGTTTTTTTTTTTTTTAATGAATGAAGGACACTGCTTTAGGGTAAATCAGGATGAATAAGACCAAGGTTGCTCGCTCCTCCCCTTCTCCCTCATCTTGTTCCCAGAACGTACCTTGTAAACACACCTGTAAAACATTAGCTTAACTTAAGGACAGCTATTGCATAAAGAAACTTTTTTTGTTGTTGTTAAATAAAGAAACTTTTAAGTATGTACAGGAAACTAATAAAATGATTGGTGGAGTGGGAATTGGGTAGATGAGGGAGAGAATGAGAGTGAGATTTTTCATAATAACTTAGTTTTGAGCCATTTTAATATTATATGGTTAAAAGGACATATATATATATATGTGTGTGTTTGTATAGGGTTACAGATGAAGAAGCAGTTCTGGGTGAGCAGTATTTTCCTTGCCATAAGATAGCCATAGATGAGCAACTTTTTCCCCTTTGCATTCTTCTCTATCTGCCTTAAGATCCTGGAAATACTTGCTCTGTCCTTTAACCCAAAGACTTACTGACCTAAGTATGTAGGAACGGGCAGAAAGGGAACTCAGCTCACCTTTATTGAGTACATACTTTGGATCAAGCATTGTGCAAGTTACACAGTGTCGTTATTTCATTCTCAAGTCTTTTTTTTTTTTTTCCATTCTCAAGTCTTTTGAATCAAGTGCCAGGACTCATCTCTTGACACCAATGAAGAAACTGAGGCTCAGAAAGATTAGGTAATTTGCTCCTAAGCACTTTTCTTGATAATCTTCTGTTTTGAGAGCAATAGAGAGCCACCAGAGTTCTTTAACTTAATGAATGAAAGAAAGTTAAGTTCTTTACATTTAATTTGTACCCAATGCTGGATGACTTGGAATGGAAGGAGGCTGGGGAAACTCATCGAATAGAAGGTGCTGGAATGTTCTTGAGCCCCATTTATAGTCTGTGGTAATAATTGATTACCACATTAATTACCACCATTAGTATGGTAATCAAGTCATATACAGACAAGTGTGGGAGCTATTTTAGAGGTTAAGACTGAGGTTCCTTCCCAAAACTATAGTGAAGTGGGGATCTTCATGTTTCAAATGTGTGGCTTCTTAGTAACTTTTTTTGATCTCTTCCTCGCTCCACTCTTTTTCCTCCCCCACATTGCAGAGTAAATTATTTCCTCATGACACAGTGAATATATTCTCTTATGGCCTGTGGAATACTTGGAAAGACCAGGTTAAAATTTTCTTCTTTGCGTTTTAAACACATGATGTAAAATTTACCATCTTATTCATTTTTAAGTGGGCAGTCAGTAAGTATTCACATTGTTGTGAAGCAGATCTTCAGAACTTTTTCATCTTGTAAATCTGAAGCTTGAGCCATTAAACTACTCTTTTCCCCTTCTCATAGCCCCTGGTAACCACCATTGTACTACTTTCTGTTTCCATGAATTTGATTACTTTAAATACCTCATGTAAGTGGACTCATGCTTTGTTTGTCTTTTTGTGCCTGGCTTATTTAACTTAGTACAGTGTCTTCAAGGTTCATCCGTGTTGTAGCATGTAACGAATTACTTGGGGAAAACCAGATTTTGAAGTAAGATGAACCTGTATTGAACCCTAGTTCTGTCATTATTGCTAGGTTATATTATATAACCTCTCTAAACCTCAGTTTCATTATTTCTAAAATGGCAGTGCTGTTGGGGGAGGAGTAAGTAGAATAATATATCTTAAAAGCTTGCCCAGTGTATGGCATATAGTAGATGCTCAGTAAATAGTTGTCGTCAGCTCATAGATCTGAGACTGGGCCTCTTGAAAGACTGTGTTTTATTTTTTTCTGTGTCTGCAGAGCCTGAAACTGCACCAGTCATTTGACCCTCAGGACTCAGGAAATTGTTTGATTTGAAATGCTGTATCTGAGGGCTTTGTCTTTCTCAGTGCTGTCTCTTTGTATATCCCACACAGTCCCATGGCTTTAAAGAGTTCTAGAGTCAGATTACTTAGATGTGAATCCCAGCTCTGGTATATACTTGCTGTGTGTCTTTGAACAAGTAGTTTAATCTCTTTTTGCCTCAGTTTCTTCATTTATAAAATAGAGATAATCATGGGCTCTAGCTTGGTAAGGCTGTGGTAAGCACCAAGAGCATTTATACATGTAAAGCACTTAAAATGGTGTCTAAAATATAGTGGGCACGCTATAAAGATTAGCAAGTATTGTTTTTAGCAAAACTATATTCTGATAGATGCTAAATCTGTATGTCCATCCTTGTTTCCCCCTTTAGCTCCAGTTGGATACATCCAAATACTTTCTCAGCATCTCCACATAGACGTCTAATAGGCACCTCGAAAACTTAATATGGCAAATACAGCCCACAAACCTGATCTTCCTCAAGTCCCAAATGGAACTTGAGAGGAGCCTGGGAGAAGACTCCGGGCTGAATGATTTAAAATGGGCCTATCCTACTTGGATTTTCATGCGCCTTATTTTCATCTCTCCCTTTCAGTTTGTCCTCTGTCAAGGTAATAAATATGCTGGTATGATGCTTTAGTGTTTACAGAGCCTGTCCAGATTTATCAGCACATTTGATCCCTAAAACAAATCAGATCTTATAATCTCTTGCCTAAAACCCTCTAGTGGCATCCCATGGCAGTTGGTATCAAATTCAGGTTCCTTCCTTGGGGTGCACGGGACCCTGCATGGTCAGTGGGAATTGCGGGAAAGGGATAGACTAGGCAAGCCAACTCAACAGGTCATGACCCACCACACCTGGAGATACCACTTCAGTTTGGAGATCTAATGACAGGCTGGGTTATGGCATCCTGTTCTGTTTCCCAAATTCCACTCATCACTTCCTTCATGATTATTGGTATATCTAAATTCTACTTGAGTGTTATTTGCTTCATATGTATCTTTTTAGATTGACCCCTCTTTTAAAAAAAAAAATTTTTTTTCAATTGGCACTGCCTCTTTCAGCCTTGTTCTAAGCATTAACATTTGAAACCTTGAGGTTCAAATCAAGGTTTGAACCTCAACTCAAAGGTCTTCTTTGCCTGTCAAGGATAATTTGATATTGAACCCCCCCCTGTAGGATAAATTCTTTTAATTAAAAGTATGGATAATATTTAAACAGGTTTTTATATTCACAAGCCTTAAAATTCACTTTTAATTATATTAAAACATAACAGATTCCATTAAAGTGGACGCAAGCATTCATTGGTTAATATTACCAGAATAATCTAACAATGTCTTTTATCTTCATTAATTAAAGGTATTTAATCTTAATTAATCTTTAAGAAGGCTATTTACTTGCATTTAATTTATTTCGAGGCATTTGGTATCTTACACTTAGAACTAAACAAATAAAATATACATTTTATGTTTATGGAATTTAACATTTAATTATTTAAAAAGAAAAGCACTAAAGACAAAAATAAGGCAACAAAAACTGTAAATGTCGGGACGTGTCACATTTACTAAATAGGTTGACAGCTTAGGCAGCATGATGTAAGAGATTATCACTCCTATAAACTGTCAAACCACAAGTACTCCAAGAGAAAAAACCCATACAACACCTGCCAAAAATTCAGCTTTGAAGATGCCTGGATGGTGGCTGTTTTCATCATACTACTCAGATGTTCACAAGGAAAACAAAATCCAGATGATTATTTTTAAATGAGAGTAAATGCCTTGTAAGACAAACTGTTAGTAGTAAAAGAAATTCCATGTGAAGTTGAATATTTTGAATATGATTTGGAGAATCTCTGGGTATCATGAACCTTGTAAAAAATAACAGCAAAAAAAAAAAAAAAAAAAACAGCAGTGCCCCCGCTTTTTCACCCCAAGTTCCACCCCCCGCAGGCAGTCACTGTCCACACTGGCTGTTTTCTTTTGCAGGTGAAGAGTCCAGGAAACAGGAAAGCCAATATTCTAAATGACATAAGGCTAATACTTGACTGTACAGTTTTAAAGGGTTGTCTTCCTCTCTTCCTTTTGTAGAGGATTAAGGTTTAATTCACAGCACCCTGTGCCACACATTTGGTCTCCGTGATTCTCTTAATGTGGTTATATCAGTTTTGGCCATTGGTATTTTCATTATGATGATAGTGATAAGATATAATTGTTTACAGCAGAGCCATATGTATGCAACAATTACATTCTATGTAATGTGCTTTTCTTAGTTAAAAGCTGCCCTTTCTTCCCCTACTTTTTCAATTGAGACCTGGGTATAGTAGAATTCACCCTTTCAGTGTATAGTTCTATGAGTTTTGACAAACACATACAGTTGTGTGACCACCACTGTAGTTAAGATTCAGAAAGTTCCCCTGTAGTGGTTTACCCCTTCCCCACCACCATCCCTTGGCAACTGCTCATCTGTTGTCTATCCTATTAGGCTGTTTTACTGATTGTCACAGAAATGGAATCATTCCATATGTAGACTTTTGAGTCTGACTTCTTTCACTATAATCATCCTTTTAAAATTTGCTTTACTTTTTGTTACAATTTACTACCAAATTCTAAAGCTCCTGCTTTTTTCTTTTAAAAAGAAATTCTTCTTGGGACCCTCTGGCCCGCTTCAGCTTGGATTAGTTACTTGCTAGAATAGCTGTATAGCTGAATTTTGGGGGTTTCCCTTCACCAAATTCAGGACATTTTATTTCTTTTTCTCATGTTTTGGAGCTCTGTTTTCTGAATCCTGTGTTCCTTTTTCTTCGAGTACATTCTCTAGTAGCCACCTAAGAAAGCATACTTTCTTTTAAGTTTGTATGTCTGAAAATGTCTTTTTTTCCTTGTACTTGAGTATTTAGTTTAGCTGGGTATATAATTCTAAGCTAGAAGTTATTTTCCCTTTAAGTTTTAATGGCATATTATTCCATTATCTTTAAGCATTTGGTGTAACTGTCTAAAGGTTCTGTTGTCATTCTCCGTCCTTTGTGCATGACCTATATTCCCACTCCTTACCTCCTAAGAGCTTTTAGGGTCATCTCTCTTTCTGGTCTTCTGTAATTTTAGCTATAATATGCATTGATGAAAGTCTTCTTATTCATTGTGGGTACACTTTGGTAGATGTACATTAAAATGTGTAACAGCTATAATGAAGTCATGTCTATCACCTGACTAACCCCTCTGCAAAATGATTGCACTAAGTGTTCTCTTAGGATCTTCCTATTTTTAAAAGACATTTTCTCTCCTTTGAAATTTGGGCTATGGTTGCTTTGGAGAACTTCATGGAATAAGTGAGATGTCAGTTGGTTCTGAAGAATGAGTAGACTTTTAACAGTAGCATAGATATTTCTCAGAAACACCATTGAGAAAGTCCTCATAACTGGCCATTAGAAGACAGAACAGAAAGTGAAGTGCTCCTGTGGGAAATCGGTGGGAGATAAGTTTAGATATTTGGGATTAAGGTGGGGAACGTAACTAACATTTATTGAACGTCCACAGTATGCCATTGTGCATATAGTTGGCTTTTTTTTTTTAAGTTGATTGTTAAATATTTGACCTTTAAAAAGCTGTAATAAGCAATACCAGTGTATTATCACAGTAAACATGTACCCATGGCCAAATTTGAGAAGTTATTAATATATTTAATGCCCCTTTCATGTCAGTCCCTCTCTGCTGGAGGTAACATTTGTTTTGATGTAACATATACACATGTACAAAAGGGAGAAAAGTAAGTCTGCCTTACAGATGGCCTACTACCACCTCTACTATCACCCTCCAGTTCTACTCCCAGATGCAACTCTGGTTGTTGATTTCTTGTGGATCCCTCTATCTAAGCTTAGTAAAGCAAATATGTCTCTATATTCTTCCTTACACAAGTGATACTGTACTATACATACTATTGTGTAGTATGTATACATACTATGTGCTTCTAGCTTTTTTCACTTAAAAATGTATTTTAGAGATCCTTCCATAATCAGTACATAAGATTATTTTATTTTAGGCATTTATAAAACTTTGTGTTGAAATGCACAAATAAAAATGCACAAAGATAAATGAACAGCTCAAAATTATCTATGTAGCAAATACAGCATTACCTCTGTACTCCTTACTAACCTCTCTCTCTGCACTCCTTCCCCTCAAATGAAATCGCTAGTCTAACTTCTAACTTTGCATTTAGTCATACTAGTTTTTATACTTCATACAGATAGCATCAGGGCTTCCCAGGTGGCACAGTGGTAGAGACTCTGCCTGCCAATCCAAGAGATGCAGGTTCAATCCATGGGTTGGGAAGATTTCCTGGTGGAGGAAATGGCAACCCACTCTAGTATTCTTGCCTGGAAAATCCCATGGACAGAGGAGCCTGGTAGGGTATAGTCCATCGGGTCGCAAAGAGTTGGACACGTCTGAGCATGCACATGCATACATACATCCATACATAGAATCAAACAGTATGTACTAAGTCTGCCTTCTGCCTTTTTTCAGTCCACATTGTGAGATTCATCCGTGATGACAGGTAAAGCTGTAGTTCATTCATTTTCATTGCTATATAGTATTAAACCACAGTTAATTCGTTGTAATTTTGACGAGTATTTGGGATCTTTCCTGTTTTTGGCGGTTTTGAATAATGTTTATGGGAACATTCTTGTACTTGTCTCTTGAAGCATATCTGTGTAATTACTTTGGGGTGTACACTTAGATGTAGAGTTGCTAGGTTATAGGGTATACATGGGTTTAACATCAGCAGCTAAACAGTTTCCCAAATGGTTGTACTAATATACAGTCCCACCAGCAGTGTATGCGAGTTCCTGTTCCATGTTCTGACTAACCTGTGGGGTTGCCAGTCTTTTTAATTTTAGTCATTCTAGTGTGTGAGAAGTGGCATCTCATGATTTCAGTGTGTTTCCCTCATGACTAGTGAAGTTAAACGTCTTTTCAGGAGTTTATTGGCCATTTGGACTTTCTGTCTTGTGGATTACCTGTCTAAATCTTTTACATATTTTTCTGATGGGGTTTTTCATTTAAAATAAATTTTTATTTGAAGTTCTTTTTGTTTGCTGGATATGAGCCCTTTGTAGTTATATTTGGCAGATATCTTCTCTTATTTAGTGGCTTGCCTTTTTAGTTTCTCAAAAGATCTTTTGATAAACAGAAGTGCTTAATTTTAATGCCACTATTTTCCCTTATGGTTAGTGCTTTTTGTATTCTGTTTAATAAATCTTTACCTACTCTAAGGTCATGAAGATACTCTGCTTATCTTCTAGAAGCTTTATTGTTTTGCCTTTGCCATTGAAATATATGTTCTGCTTGGAATTTATTTTTGGGTGTGGTGTGAGCTTTTCCATAGAGATATCAAGTTGACTAGTTATTTATTGAAAAGTCTTTTTTGCCTCTCCAGTGCTCTGTAGTCTTTGTTTTCACATCTGTTTCATGTCTGTTCTGTTCCTCTGATTTGTCCATTTACCCTTATGCTAATATCACATTGTCTTATTTTCTGTAATTTTATGTGCTGATTTTGGTTATAGAATATTGAATCAGAAGAGCAGCTTCTCCTACTTTTCTTCAAGAATTCCTTGGCTTTTCTTGGTCCTTTGCCATTTCCATATACATTTTTAAGTGAGTGTGTACATTTTTACAACAGAATTTTGATTGGGATTGCTTTCAGTCTATTCAATACAGCACACTCATTCTCTCCTTCCCTTACATCTCTTTTTCTCTGATTTAATCTTCCTTAATCTCTCTTGATGATATTTTATAGTTTTCTATGTAGTGGTCTTTGTTAGATTCATTCCTTGGCATTTGACATGATTTGATGGTATCGTAAATAGCATTTTTAAAATCACATTTTCTAACTGTAGCTGAAATATAAAAACAAGATTGGTTTTTGTATTGCTGCAGCATTTATATTGCTCCTGTATTTTAATACTTTAGATTATTTTGGATTGTGTATGTGTACAGTCATCTGCAAGTATATCTGCAAATGAAGCTTTTATTTTATCCCTTCCTATCTTACATCTTTTTTTTTTCTTACCTAACTGCTGTTTGGGATGGCATGTTACTGATCTAAGAGGTAGAGCCTTCAACATTTAACCATTAAGTATGATGTTTGTTGAATATTTTCTGTAGATACTCTTATTAGTTCATTTCTTTTCTGAGTTTCTGTGTTGAATTCTATCAAAATGCTTTTTCTGCATTGAGATGTTAATATAATTGTTTTCCTTTGTGTTATTAATATGATGAATTACACTGAGTAAACTTTTCAAATATTGAACCAAATCTGAATTCTGATTCAGAACTTCATCCTTTTTATAGATTGCTAAATTTGATTCCTTATTTTCTTATTAGGATTTTTTTCCTTCTGTGTTTATGAATGAGAATGGCCTATAATTTTCCTTTCACCAGGTTTTGGTATAAGTTTATCCTGGCCACTAGTCATAGCTTTAGTTGGACCCACAAATTTTGATCTGTAGTATTTTCATTGTCATTTCAGAATATTTTCAAATTTCTCCTTGGATTTCTTCTTTGACCTATGCATTTTTAAGAGGTATATTTTTTAATTTATAAACATCAGGGTTTTATAATCTTTCTGTTACAGGTTTTAGGCTGATTGCACTGCAGTCAGAGAATATAGTTTGTGTTTTGATTCATTTAGATATGTATTGAAATTTGCTCCGTGGCCCACCAGCTGGGCATTTTGTAAATGTTCTGTGTACTTGCAAAGAATGTATAGAGAGTAGCTATTAAATGTAGTGTCAGTTTCTGCAGTGAAGCCATCTGGAATTTTGATCAGTTCAGTTCAGTCGCTCAGTTGTGGCCGACTCTTTGGGACCTCATGGACTGCAGCACACCAGGCCTCCCTGTCCATCACCAACTCCTGGAGTTTACTCAGATTCATGTCCATTGAGTCAGTGATGCCATCCAGCCATCTCATCAATATGGAGAATATTGCCATATTAGAAATATTAAGTCTTCCAGTCTCTGAGCTTGAATGGCTTTCCATTTATTTAGACATTCTTTACTTTAATTTCTTTCAATGATGTTTTGTGTTTCATTGTACAGATCTTATATTTTGTTAAATTTATTCATAAGTATTCTTTTTGATGCTGTTACAAATGGGATTGTTTTCTTATTTTCACTTTTGGATTGTTGATTGCAGATGTGTAGAAATTCAGGTGATTTTTGTATATTGAAACCTTTTTGTATCCTGAAACCTTGCCAAGCTCATTTATTAGCTCTAAGTCTGTGTGTTGGTCTCCTTTGAAAAAAATGCCTGTTTTTTTAAATTGGATTGTTTATTATTTTTTCCTCTATTTTTCTGTTGAAGTATAGTTGATTTATAATGTTATGCTAATTTGTGCTAATTAGTTTTTTGTAGTTTTGATTTGAGTTGTGTGAGCTGTTTATATATTTTAGATATTAATCCCTTACTAGTTACATCATTTGCAAATATTTTCTATAATTCAGTAGGCTCTGCCTTTTCATTTTGTTGATGGCTTCCTTTGCTGTGCAAAGGCTGTTATGTTTAATCAGGTCCCACTTGTTTTTGTTTCTTTTGCCTGAGGAGACAGATACAGAAAACATACTGCTATGATTTATGTCAGTGTCTGCCTCTCTTCTCTTCTAAGAGTTTTATGGTTTCTGGTCTTACATTTAGGTCTTCAATCTATTTTGAGTTTATTTTTTATATTGTGTGAAAAAATGTTCAAATTTCTTTTTTAAAATTATTTAATTGAAGTATCATTGATTTGCAATGTTGTGTTACACATTTCATTGTTTTACATATAGCTGTACAGTTTTCCCAACACTGCTTATTAAAGAGGCTGTCTTTTCACTGTTTGTTTTTGTTTTAATATTTATTCATTTATTTGGCTGCACCAGGTCTTAGTTGCAGCATGTGGGATCTAGTTCCCTGACCAGGGATCAAACCTGGGCCCCCTGCATTGGGAGCTCAGAGTCTTAACCACTGGGCCAGCAGGGAAGTTCCTGTCTTTTCACTGTTGTATATTCTTGTTGGTTTTGTTGTAAATTAATTGACCATAAGTGGTGGATTTATTTCTGGTCTTTCTATTTTGTTCCATTGATCTGTGTGTCCGCATCCATGGGCCAGTACTGTGCAGTTTTGGTTCCTGTAGTTTTGTAGTATAGTCTGAATCAGGGAGCATGATACCACCAGCTTTGTTCTTTTTTTTTTTTTCAGGATGGTTGTGGGAGTTCTGGATCTTTTGTGGTTCCATATACATTTTAGGAATTTGTTCTAGTTCTGTGAAAAATGCCATGGATATTTTGATAGGGATTGCATTAAATCTGTAGATTGCTTTGAGTGTATGGATGTTTTAACTAGTCTTCTAATACAAGACACAGGATATCTTTCCATTTCTATGTATCATTCTTAATTACTTCATCGTTTTACAGTTTTCAGAGTATAGGTTTTCACCTCCTTGATTAAGTTTATTTCTAGGTATTCTTTTAATGTCTTTGGTTTTGGTATCAGGGTAATACTAGCCTCATAGGATGAGTTGAGAAGTGTTCCTTCTTCTGTTTTTGGAAGAATTTGTGAAGTATTTGCCAATTTCTCTTTAAATGTCAGTAGAATTTACTAGTGAAGCATCTGGACTTGGGCTTTTCTTTATGGGTTGTTTCCTTCCTTCATCCCTCCTTCTTTTTCTTCCTTTTGTATTTAATTGTTTTAGGTATATCAGATTTTCTGTTTCTTCTTAAGTTAGTTTCTGTTATTTGTGTCCTTCTGAGAATTTGTACGTTTCATCTAATTTATGTAAGTTTGTTGGCATACAGTTGCTCCTAGTATTTCCATGTAATCCTTTTTATCTCCTTAAAATTGGTAGTTGTTTCCTCTTTCATTCCTGAATATATAGTAATTTGAGTCAATGTAAGTTAGTCAGTGTAACTATTTTCAATATTGTTGGTCTTTTCAAAGAACCAAATTTGATTTTGTTGATTTTTTTTTCTGTTATTTTTCTTTTCTCTATATCACTTATTTTTGCAAGGATCTTTTTAATTTCCTCATGCTTGCTTTGGGTTGGGTTTACTCCATTTTCCCCCTAGTTTCTCATGATAGAAGATAAGATAATCTGAGATTGCTCTCCTTTTTAATATAAGTGTTTATAGCTATAAACTTGTAAGCACTGCTTTTGCTGAGTCCCATGAAACCATTGTTGTTTTCTGTCTATCCTTTCAAGGAAGGGAAAGGTGTTTTGTTTTGTTTTCATTGTTTTGGGGTTTGCCTTAATTTGAGTTTGCTTGAAGAGTATAACATTTCTGATAATCATTTAGACCTACAGAAATGGTAATTTCCTACGGCTCACCCTAATACAAATACTCAGAAACATTTCATTATCTTTCGTGACCCTTGAATTATTTTATGTTTACAATCTAAGAAAATGAGCTCAGGAAGAGTAATGGGACTTGTCCAAGATCAGAGAACTGATGTGCATCAGGATAGACCAAGCTGTTACTGAAGACCTGCATGTCCTTTGTAAGCTGCAGTGAGCTTTTGATCTAATTGAGGGACAAGTCTACATGAAAATAATTCACTTCTGGCACCGATAATGCCATATCCCCAAAATAGACACTGCCATGATTAATGAACCTGTCGTTAGACTAGGCTGTTGCTCATGCCTTCAAACACTTACTGAGTCCCTGCTCTGTGCCTGGCGCTCTTTGCGAGAAAGAAGGTTTGCATAATAAACACAGCCTGGCACCTACTCTCTAGTGGGGCGGGGGCGGGCGGTGGTTAGGACAAATGAACCAGTAATTATGATACAGGATGGTCAATGTTAGATAAGGTCCCAGACCCTCTTAGAAAGGAGAGAGAGGAAGTCCTATCAAGGAAATTTTCTGTTTTTTTGACTTACATTTTGAAGGAGAAAGAACTTTCTAGGTAGAAAAGACAGGGAAGGGGGAAGGAGCTTTCCAGGTAGAAAAGACATCCAAAAATGTTCTGTGGCATAGAGTTCATCCTTGAACAACACAGGGGCTTAGTGCTGACGCTTCACAGTCGAAATTCTTGTATAACTTAAGAGTCAGCCCTCTGTACCCACAGTTTCCCTGCACCTGAGGATTCAACCAGACATGGATTGTGTAGTACTGTAGTATTTACTATTGAAAAAAATTTCTCATGTAAGTGGACTGATGCAGTTCAAACCTGTATATATGTGTGTGTAAATTATTACCCCTCTTGCTCCCAACTTAGGTTTATTTTCTCCCCACACAGGTGGCATACCTATATACAGGTACACTAGAGCCATGTACAGGGGAGGAACACGTGCAAAGATGCATAGAGAGAGAACACATACATTTGGAGCCTAGCGTGTGCATTGGGCAAAGAAGAAGTTAAGAGAGGACAGTAGGTCATAGAATAGGAAGGGAGTGTATCATAAACAAGGAGCTGGACTTTGACCTTACAGGCTGTCGGGGAACTTTTGAAGGTTTCTAGAAAGACCTTTGACTTACTTGTCCTGGGTGGGTTTGGGAGCCAGCTGCTCTCTTTTGCTGTGTGTGCTAGTGGTTCTTTCCTCACCAGTAATAGTTTCCTCTTTTTTTTTTTCCTTTGGACTTACAGTTCACTGAAACTTTTTTGACGGAACGGGACAAACAGTCCAAATGGAGTGGAATTCCGCAGCTACTCCTTAAGCTGTATGCGACCAGCCACCTCCACAGTGACTTCGTTGAATGCCAAAACATCCTCAAGGTAACTGTTGGGGGTGTTGGAGGGGCTGCATTCGGGGCCTGCAGGTGATACTAGACATCTGGGTTATTCCCCTTCTTAAGTCTGCTTTTTAAAACAGCCTGTATTGAGTAAGCTGTAGAAAATTTGGGAAGTTAAGAAAAAGTGCAAAGAAGAAAAGAAAAATCACCTATAATCCCACCACCCAGAGATAATCACCATTAAGTTCCTGGTGTATATACTTCTGGGTTTTATTCACACTTGTTTTGTCCTAGTACTTGCCTAATTAAGCAGGCCTTGCCCTGGGATTGGGATACATTCTTTTTCAATGGGATTTAAAAGATCCCATTTTGGTGAGACTTCAAGGAAGTGGCCTTGTGGTTGTTGATAAGTATGACCGGCATCTGAAGGTGAAGGGACTTGGAAAGAGTGCAGAGACATCCAGGGCAGTTGTTCTCAATCTGAAGTGTGTATCAGAGTCACGTGGAAGCCTTGTTAACGGTGGGCCCTGCCAGTAGAATTTCTGATTTAGTAGGTCAAACTTCATATTGGGAAAGCAGGTCCAACTTTGAATTGAATTTAGCTCTAATGTAGCTAAAATCTATGCAAGTTATATTTGATCGTAATAAAATATGTTTTTCAGATGTGAAGTTCTGTTTATTATTTTACATAAATCATTTTTTAAATATTAATAGGGCCAAGTAAGTTTAATCTTTACCTTTCAGAAGAGATTTTTTATCTACACTTTTTTTGTAAATTGAAAATCATTCCCAAATAAAAATTTATAAAAAGATGTTTGTGTTCTTGATTTTCTCACAGTTTGACTTAGGATAGAAATAATTATAGTGTCTTATGCTTGCTTGAAAACATTTTGTCAAGAATTATACATTATTTCATTTGATTCCTGCAAAATCTCTGAGATATGAGGTAGATGAAAGAGGGAAATTAATATTTGTGAGTGCTTGCTATGTGATCATTATTTCTTTATGCATTCAATAAATACTTGAAATTTACCATGGACCAGGCATATGTAATTTTTATGATAACTCTGTGAGATGGGTGGTATTAGTGGATTAGTCCAAAATACTTTGATTGCATGTAACAGTAACCCGCCCAGATTACCTAAAAAGATTCTTTATTGTCTCACATCTTCAGAAAGTGCAGATGTGGATTCAGGGGCCAAATAGAGTTAGGCAGTCTATTTCTTCTCTCGACATCTGTGTGTGGCCTCGTATTCTTCCGCAGAAGTAGGGCTGTTACCTGAAGAAGAGGAAAGGAGATACAGAGCAGGAAAATCCAGATGTCCTCTCCATTTCCTTTCTCAGTTGAGAAAACAGACTCAGCATAATCCACCCACCGTCAAATGGTTATCATTATGATGAGTCCAGATTTGTCCTACTCCTGAAACCAGCTTCCATTGTACTCTGTTGCCAGCAGAGTTACATTATAGTTTTATAAATGAGAGAAATGAAACCCAGAGGAAGTAGTTCTACCACTAATTATGTGACCTTGTACAACTTTGTAATTTTTGTTTTTTAACCTGTACAATGGGTCAAACTATATTCACTTCATTGAATTATTTTAAGGATTAAATGGACTTAAGTATAGAAATCCGGTGCTTGTCATGTAACAGGTTATCTGTAAGAGAGAGTTCTGCTTTTTCTTAATGAGTGGTACTTGGACCAACATCAACATCACTTGGGTACTTATGATAAATGCACATTCTCAGGCCCCAGCCCAGACCTATTAAATCAGAAACTGCAGGTGGGACCCAGCAGTCTGGGTTTTAACATGTCCTTTAGATGATTGGATGCTCACCACTGTGTGAGAACTGCTGCTCTAATCTGGTGTGTCCCATCCTCCCTTGAATTTCCTGAGAAGAGAGCATAATGAGCAGGAATGTATTCTTCCTGCTCTTTCTCCTGTTTGACCCACAGTAGGTATGCTTTCTTTCGTAAGCACAGACTCAGGAGCCAGACATCCTAGGTTTAAGTCCTGACTCTATCACATACCCTATTTGACATTGACAACTTCTTTGTGTTTTAGTTTCCTTATCTGTAAAATTGGGCCAATACATTACTGTTACATCATAGAGTTATGAGGATTAAAAGAGGTAACATATGAAGAACCATGCCTGGTACATAATAAGCATTTAATAAGTTAGGTTCTACTATGATTACAACAACTTTTATCATATCAGCTTTTCTGTAAGTTGGCTTTTTTTTAAATTGTTCATTGTGGAGGCTGTCTTTGGCCTCATGGGAATTCAATTTGTGACTAAAATGCAAATTGTTCTTTTGGTGTCTGGTTTATGTTGAATACTAAAACTCAATGTCTCTCGGTATCCCTATTCACTAGGAAATTTCTCCTCTTCTCTCCATGGAGGCTATGGCATTTGTTACTGAAGAGAGGAAACTTACCCAAGAAACCACTTATCCAAATACTTATATTTTTGACTTGTTTGGAGGTGTTGATGTAAGTCATTGTTTATTATTACTACTGCTAATTTAATGGCTTGGGAACTTTTGAAATGGGAACTAGGAAGCGTTTTAGAATTTATAATAAGCATTTCAGAATTTTCTCCTTTAGAAGCTCCATGGGATTCACCTGTGTTGAAGTACCACAGTTTTTACATTGAAAGAGTATTTATGTGAATTGATAATAATATCAACTTTTTTAAGGCACAGAGTTAATATTTCCTAGTTCAGCTGTGATTACTGGTTTCTTCTTTGTCCTTCCAGAGATGTAATATATATATGTGTGTGTGTGTGTGTAAATAGTTACCCTGACTGTCCCCACCTTAGGATTATATTCTCCCCATATAGAAGTAGCATATCATATACAGGTACCTTGCTTGCTTTTTTCGTGTAATTCTGTAACTTGGGGGTAGATTCATTTTAGTACGTGTAAATCTGCCTCATTATTATTAACAGCTATATAGTATTCCCTGGTATGATTTTACCATTATTTACCCAGGCCTTAGTTGATGGACACTTAGCTTTCTCAGCACTGTTCCTATAACAAACAAGGTTGCAGTAAGTTTTTGTACATGTGTGTACTGTATACTTTTAGGATCAAAGCATATGTCTTTTATTGTTTATAAACTTACCAATTTATGTACCTAAAAGACTTTATCAACTAACATCCCCAGTAACAAAGAAGAAGAGTGTCTTTTTATCCACTCCATCACCAACACAGTGTGTTTATGTGTATTTTTATGGACTTTGTTATCGAGGTATAACCTGCATACAGTGAAGTATGTCAGTAACTACGAAAAGATAAATTCACCTTTGCCACCCAAACCATGAAATAGAACGTTACCAACACATAGTAGCCTCCTTCACTAAACAGTATGTTTTACGTATTTTAAATATTTGCTAAGCAGATATGAGAAATGATATTTCTTCATAGTTTTTTAAAATTTTATTGAGCTATAGGTCACATCATATAATTTAATTATATGTTAGATTATTGAGATATAGTTATTATTAGAAGTTAGATTATTGAGATACAGTTCACATCACCCATTTAAAGTGTACAATTCAGTAGTTTTTAGTGTATTTGTCGATATGTGAAACCACCACCACAGTCACTCTAGAACATTTTTATCACGAAAAGAAACTCCATATGTTTAAGCTATCACTCTCCCACTCCTCCAACCACCAGCTCCATAATAGGCAACTGTTACTCCACTTTGTCTTTATAGATAACCTTGTCTTGGACATTTCATATGAACAGAGTCACATAATATGTGATCTTTTGTTGTTGGTGTGTTTCACTTAGTTTAATGTTTTCAAGGTTCATCCCCATTATAGCATGTTTCAGCACTTTTTTCTATTTTATGGTTGAATAATACTCTACAGTGTGAATATACCACATTTTGTATGTTCATTCGTCAGTGGACACTTGGGCTATTTCTACCTTTTGACTGTTACAAATAATGCTGCTCTTAACATTTGTGTACAAGTTTGTGTGTGGAAATATCTTTTCCTTAATCTTGGGTATATACCTAAAAGTGGGATTGATGGATCATATAGTAGCTCTTGTATTTAATTCTTTGAGGATTTGTCAGACTGTTTTCCAAAGCAGCCGCACCATTTTACATACCCACCAGCAATGCACAAGGGTTCTAATTTTTCCACATCCTCTTCAGCACTGGCTATTCTCTCTGCTTTTGATCATAGCCATCCTACTGGGTGTGAAGCGTTACTTCATTGTGGTTTTGATCTGCATTTTCCTGTTGCCTAATGCTGTTGAACATTATTTTATGTGCTTCTAGGTCATTTGTTTGTCTTCTTTGGAAAATATTGTTATTATGAATTCTAAGAATATGAATTATGAATTATGCACAGTTTTAAAATTTTATACCTTTCTATGAGTGGAATTGAATATCTTCATGTGTTTATAAGTAATTCCTTTTTTTTCTATTTATTAAGCCCTTCTCTTATTGATTTTTGTGTTAGTTCAGGCTGCTATAGCAAAATTCACAGATTGAGTGGTTTATGAACAACAGATTTATTTCTCAAAGTTCTAGAGGCTGGGAAGTCCAGGATCATGGTACTGGCAGTTTTGGTGTCTCGTAAAGATCCTCTTCTGGGTTACAAACTGCCAGCTTCTCCCGTGTCCACACTTGATGAAGGGGCTAGGGTATCTCTCTGGAGCCTCTTTCATAAGGTGTAATACCATTCATGGGTGCTCTGCCCTCATAACCTGATCACCACCCAAAGGCCCCACCTCCTAATGGCATCACATTGGGCATTAGGATTTAGCATGATTTTCAGGAGACACTAACGTGCAGATTATAGTAACTTGTAAGTACTCAGTTTTTAAAGATCCTTTGTCATAAGTGTTCTCTTTTTTTCCTCTAGTTTGAAAATTGAATTTTGACTTTCTTTATGATACATTTTAATGTAGAATTTTTTAGGTTTACTTTTTAGGTTGTCAAACTGATCAGTCTTTCCTTCCATGGGTTCAGAGTTTTTCTTTTCCCATTGTTGAATTATAAACTATGTCTTTATTTCCATCTAATACTTCAAAGTTTTTATCATGTATGATTAATTTTTGCACCACTTGAAATTCACTTTGATGTAATGAGTGAGGGTACTGGAATCCTGTTTCTTTTTGTCTCAGATATCTGTCCTTTCCCCTGTCACTGGGAGCATGAGGGAGGCCAGGGTGTTGTGGTTGTGTTGTATCTTGATCTGGGTGTTGATTGTGTTCGAATGAGATTCACTTTGTGAAAACTGGAGCTGTGTGTTTACAATTTATACTGTTAGCTCTGTTATGTTTTTCAGTTCAGTTCAGTCACTCAGTCGGTTCCAACTCTTTGCGACCCCATGGACTGCAGCACACCAGGCCTCCCTGTCCATTACCAACTCCTGGAGTTTACTCAAACTCATGTCCATTGAGTCGGTGATGCCATCCAACCATCTCATCCTCTGTCGTCCCCTTCTCCTCCAACCTTCAATCTTTCCCAGCATCAGGGTCTTTTCAAATGAGTCAGCTCTTCACATTAGGTGACTAAAGTATTGGAATTTCAACTTCAACTTCAGTCCTTCCAATGAATATTCAGTCCCGATTTCCTTTAGGATGGACTGGTTGGATCTCCTTGCAGTCCAAGGGACTCTCAAGAGTCTTCTGCAACACCACAGTTCAAAAGCATCAATTCTTCAGCGCTCAGCTTTCTTCATAGTCCAACTCTCACATGCATACATGACTACTGGAGAAACCATAGCCTTGACTAGATGGAACCATCTAGTCTATGAAACCATAGCCTTGACTT
The DNA here is from genome assembly GCF_023699985.2 of Odocoileus virginianus. Taxonomy (NCBI): domain Eukaryota; kingdom Metazoa; phylum Chordata; class Mammalia; order Artiodactyla; family Cervidae; genus Odocoileus; species Odocoileus virginianus. The sequence continues at coordinate 59,877,050 of NC_069682.1, read as the reverse complement.
TGTTGGCGAAGTCATGTCTCTGCTTTTTAATATGCTGTCTAGGTTGGTCATAACTTTACTTCCAAGGAGTAAGTGTCTTTTAATTTCATGGCTGCAGTCACCATCTGCAGTGATTTTCGAGCCCCCGAAAATAAAGTCTGCCACCGTTTCCCCATCTGTTTGCTATGAAGTGATGGGACCACATGCCATGATCTTAGTTTTCTGAATGTTGAGCTTTAAGCCAACTTTTCACTCTCCTCTTTCACTTTCATCAAGAGGCTCTTTAGTTCTTCTTCACTTTCTGCCATAAGGGTGGTGTCCTCTGCATATCTGAGGTTATTGATATGTCTCCTGGCAGTCTTGATTCCAGCTTGTGCTTCATCCAGCCCAGCGTTTCTCATGATCTATACTGCAGGGTGACAATATACAGCCTTGACGTACTCCTTTTCCTATTTGGAACCAGTCTGTTGTTCCATGTCCAGTTCTAACTGTTGCTTCCTGACCTGCATCCAGGTTTCTCAAGAGGCAGTTCAGGTGGTCTGGTATTCCCAACTCTTTCAGAATTTTCCAGTTTATTGTGATCCACACAATCAAAGGCTTTGGCACAGTCAGCAAAGCAGAAATAGATGTTTTTCTGGAACTCTCTTGCTTTTTCGATGATCCAGTGGATGTTGGCAATTTCATCTCTGATTCCTCTGCCTTTTCTGAAACCAGCTTGAAAATCTGGAGGTTCACAGTTCACGTATTGTTGACGCCTGGCTTGAAGAATTTTGAGTTAAAGAATTTTGAGCAAAGAATTAACTTTGCTAGAGTGTGAGATGAGTGCAATTGTGCAGTAGTTTGAACATTCTTTGGCATTGCCTTTCTTTGGGACTGGAATGAAAACTGACCTTTTCCAGTCCTGTGGCCACTGCTGAGTTTTCCAAATTTGCTGGCATATTGAGTGCGGCACTTTCATAGCATCATCGTTTAGGATTTGAAATAGCTCAACTGGAATTCCATCACATCCACTAGCTTCGTTCATAGCAATGCTTCCTAAGGCCCACTTGACTTCACATTCCAGGGTGTTTGGTTCTAGGTGAGTGATCAAACCATTGTGATTATCTGGGTTGTGAAGATCTTTTTTGTACAGTTCTTCTGTGTATTCTTGCCACCTCTTCTTAATATCTTCTGCTTCTGTTAGGTCCCTACCATTTCTGTCCTTTATTGAGCCCATCTTTGCATGAAATGTTCCCTTGGTATCTCTAATTTTCTTGAAGAGATCTCTAGTCTTTCCCATTCTATTGTTTTCTTCTTATTTCTTTGCACGGATCCCTGAAGAAGCCTTTCTTATCTCTCCTTGCTGTTCTTTGGAACTCTGCATTCAAATGGGTGTATCTTTCCTTTTCTCCTTTGCTTTTCAGTTGTCTTCTTTTCTCAGCTATTTGTAAGGCCGCCTCAGACAGCCATTTTGCTTTTTTGCCTTTCTTTTTCTTGGGGATGGCCTCGATCCCAGTCTCTTGTACAGCGTCACGAACCTCCGTCCATAGTTTATCAGGCACTCTGTCTATCATATCTAGTCCCTTAAATCTATTTCTCACTTCCACTGTATAATCATAAGGGATTTGATTTTAGGTCATACCTGAATGGTCTAGTGGTTTTCCCTACTTTCTTCAATTTAAGTCTGAATTTGGCAATAAGGAGTTCATGATCTGAGCCACAGTCAGCACCTGGTCATGTTTTTGCTGACTGTATAGAGCTTCTCCATCTTTGGCTGCAAAGAATATAATCAGTCAGATTTTGATATTGACCATCTGGTGATGTCTATGTGTAGGGTCTTCTCTTATGTTGTTGGAAGAGGGTGTTTCCTATCATGTTATTACTTCAATTTGAAGAAACATTTCCTTTCCTTAAAGATGCCATTTTCCCCAAAGCAAAAATTGAGTGTTGAACATTTACATCCATAGCATGAGCCATAGACTATTCCTTTAACTGTTGCTCAGCATTCCCTCTTCAGCAATCCCAGTGGTCCTGCTGCATTTACTTTCTGACCAGTTTGAAGGGCCTTCACTTCTGAATCGTTCATCAAAGAATTTGCTTAATAGAAACCAGTGTGTTCCTGGGAGGAAAAATAAGATAGGAGTCTTTAGCCTGGTGTCTTATTTGCAGTGGGAACAAGGCTTTTCTGTTGCAGGTACATGTCCCATCTCAGGACATCTTCGGATCATTAGTTTTTGATTTTGTGGAGTTTTTCTTCCCTGCTTTGGGTTAGGTTAGCTTCTCCAAGAATCTCAGTCTGTTTACAGATAGAGGCTTTTGCTTGGATCATTTTGTTCTTCACTAACCATTATTTGGGTGCATTTTTTCTTGCTGAATTCTCTTGTCATCTTGCTTCTAAAAGTACCTTTCAAAGATCTTTATTTCTTCCTCTGCCAATCCCCAGAAAGGCTCCAGAGTAATTCCCTTTTCAACATGCTGCCTAATGCTTAGCTGAAGTGGAATTGTGTCTAGACCATTCCTTGTCAACTTGAACAAACCCCTAATGTAACTCTGGAAGGTGTATCCTAGGGTTCGTGAAGTTAGACACCTGTGGGATCAAGTAGGCATATAGTGAAACAGGCCCAGAATAAGATGATCTGCATAAATTAAATGACTGCAGGGATTGAGATGAATTGGGGAGTGCATGCCTGCTTTTGTGGGAAATGACTTCCATTTCTGTTGACCTTTGCCCTCAGGGATGTAGGAAATCTAGATTCTTAAGTAGAATCACAACTTTTCAGAAGATATGGACCACATGAATTATGTCTGTGGGCCAGGTGTAATCCATGTTTGGCATTCAAGGACTTTTAATTTGTTCATTGACATAGTGCATCATCTATTAGAAGACAATTTATTTTAAATATAATAATCTATACAGGATAAGCTCCTCATACTTTCCTGGGATGACTGAAAAGCAGGGCATCTCTTTGAAAAGCTTTTGTGTAATATATCTCAAAATCTTAAAGATCGTTACTGATTTTGCTCTGTTTGCATTTATGTGAATCTCTTCTGAGGACATAAGTCAAAATGAGATAAAAGCTTTGTATACAAAAATGCTTAGTGTGGCATTACATATAATGGTTAAAAATATTCACCAGGAGGAAGGGAGTTTTTGTTTTCCATAGAGTCAGAGGTGATATCGTTGATATTCTCTGTTATTTTCTGTTCTCTGCTAAATTAGTTTCCATTCTAATCCTTATTATTTCTTTTCTTTTGCTTGCTTTGGGTTTGGCTTGCACCTCTTTTTTCCAGTGAATTGAAGTAAAAGATTAGGCTATTGGTTTGAGATAATTCCTTTTTTTTTCTTTTAAGAGAAATTTTTTGCATTTTTACTGAAGTACAGTTGCTGTACAATGTTATGTAAGTTACAAATGTACAGCATAGTGATTCACAGTTTTTAGAGGTTATGCTCCATCTATAGTTCTAAAATACTGGCTATCTTCCCCATGTTATATAATATATTCATGTAGCCTGTGTTACACTCAGTAGTTTGTACTTCCCCCACCTTTATGTTGCCCCTCCCCACAACTGGTAACTACTAGTTTGTTCTCTGCATCTGTGAGTTTGCTTCTTTTTTTGCTATAGTCACTATTTTATTTTTTAGATTCCACATACAAGTGATATTCATATAGTATTTGTCTTTCTCTGTTTTATTTCATTTAGCATAATGTCCTCCAAGTCTGTTCATGTTGCTGCAAATGGCAAAATTTCATTTTTTTTATAGCTGAGTAGTATTCCTCTGTGTGTGTGTGTGTGTGTGTGTGTGTGTGTGTGTGTGTGTGTTCCATGTGTGCTTTAGTAGAACATGTATTCTGCTCTTGCTGGGAAGAATTTTATAGCTATCTGTTAGAGCTTATTGGTTTATCATATTCAGGTCTTCTATTTGGTGATACCTCATTTTCTATCCATTATTGAAAGTGGAGTATTGTATTGTCCAACTACTGTTTTTGACATGTCTGTTTCCTTCATTTTTGTCAGTTTTTGCATCATGTATTTTGAGACTCTGTTATTAGATGCATATATGTTTATTATTGTTATATCTTTTCCAATGGATTGACCCTTTTATCATTATAAACTCTTTCTTTGTTTCAACAAAATGTGTGGGTTTTTTTTTTCCAGAATGAGTTTTTAAATTCATTTTTATTATAAACAGCTTAAACAGTTATGAAGTGAAAGTGTTAGTCACTTAGTCATGTCTGATTCTTTGTAATGTCATGAAGTCCCACCAGGCTCCTTTGTCAATGGGACTCTTTAGGCAAGAATACTGGAGTGGGTCAGTATAAGTGTGGCATTATATAAGAATATAATGTGGCAGTATATAAGAATAATGGAGTGGACCATTCCCTTCTCAGGGGATCTTCCTGACCGAGGGATCAGACCTGGGTCTCCCACATTGCCGGCAGATTCTTTACTGTCTGAGCCACCAGGAAAGCTGTTACAACAGTTACATGTTGTATTAAAAGTATGTAAAGTGATAAATGAATGCATATCCTCTCCAGCCCCCTATGGAAATCAGTATTAACAGTTTATGGTGTGTATTTTGTGATTCTTTTTATAAACTTGTGTTTATAAAAGAACATAAATATTCTAAAGCAAGAGTTATCATTGTTATAATGTTCTGCAGCTTTTAAAAAATTGAAGCCATATTGGATCCCAGAGGTTAACTAATCTAACATTCTCATCATTTGAAACGAGAGCTGAGACCACAGTGGGACCCTGACTTGCCCAAGTTTACATGGAGAATAGGTGACTGAGATGTGACTAGAACCCAGATTTCCTGACTCTTGGTACAGTGCTCATTTCCCTGAACTTCACTGCCTTCTCCCCGTGTTGGGAACGAAAGGGTCTTGCAGTACCATGACAGATATTTGGGCCATGAGTTATCACAGCAAAGTTTATTTTATAAGTTGTGCTTTGAATTTTGAAGGTTTTATCCTTTTTTTTGTTTTTTAAATAGCTCCTTGTAGAAATTCTTATGAGGCCTACAATCTCTATTCGGGGACAGAAACTGAAAAGTAAGTATACTCAGCAGCCACTGGTGCTCATTTCCTAACCTGCTGTTGTGGTGATCCCCAGGAGTGTCTCTTCTTTCCCTTAACACTGAGGACATGCCTTACATTCAGCTGTTAGAACATTCTCCACCTAACTGCTCTCTTTATTTTATACTCAGTAGAAAATACAAATCTGGTGCTTTAAAACAAAAAGTGTGAAAACTACTGGACTAAAAGAATTGCATCTTTGTAGTTTCTAACAGTCTTTGGGTTCAGCTTTTATGTTTTCTTTGCAAATTCTTATTTCTCATATCATTAATTGAGAGTAAGGAAAAAACTGGCAAGATCATTTATTTTATTTTTTTTAATTATTGTCTTGTTTTTGTTGTTATGAGATTATTCATGCTCTTTGTAGAAAGTTCCATTATTACCAGAATGTGAATGGTGAAAAGTCAGAGTGTTAAGGTAGTAGTAGCACATAATTTCTTGAAAGGGTGGTGGGTATGTAGGTATTGTTCTATTATTAGTCTTTATAACTTACACATGTTGCAAATAATATGTTTAGGTAGTCCTTTTATAATTTTTAAAAAATCTGTAAGTACACTTACTTTGACATTAAAAGCCAGAGATCAGTTAACATTTGATGAATGTTTACTACAAACATCAGTTTCGTTTTTTTTAATGAGAAATTTTTCTTCCAAACAAAATCAGCATGACACAGTGTATATAAGGAAGGCCTTGTTTATATGTGCAGTAGCAGTTAAGAGGATTTATGCTCATCTTTGATGTCATACCTTTGTATCCTATCTAAACTGGTTCTTCATGTCCTTGGTCCTCGTAGCAAGTAGCATCTTGTAATTACCTGTTGGTGTACTTATTTATTCTGTGTTCCCCTCTAAATTTATAAGTTCCATGAGGCTTTGTCTTTTTTTTTCCCCCCCTGCTAACCTCTGTATATTCTGTATCTGCTCCAGAGTGGATGCTGAATAAATATTTAATGAATGAGTGAATTCCAATTCCCTTTGAAAATGAAGGTCTAAAAGTACTGAAATACACTGATTTGGTGTTCCAGCCTGCTCTGAAGTCATGAAGTAAACCAAAAAGTCCCCTTAGATTGAAAAGCGGTGGTGAGGGATGTAGGACATCTCCATTGTCTAAAGATTATGTCAGTTAGCCCTCTGGTCACTCTAGCTTGGCAGGGCTGGCCACTGGGATTGTGAAGGGAAATCTAACATTTTAGAGTTTGTGGCAGCATGGGAATGAATGTAAACAGTTTTTAAAAATAAAAAATGATGCCAAACAAAACACTTTTATCTGTGGTTCATACTCAGCTGTATTATCTCCTGCTTTTGAGGTCATGAAAATTTATTTTCCTTTTTGTTGTACTCTTCTGTTTCTGCTTACGGAGAGGTAACTAGTTCTTTATTAGAGTCAGTAGGTTAGGGATTTAAAGCCTTTTATTTAGCACAAATAATAAAATAAAACACTTTGAGTCTGGAGTAAAAATGAATTCCTTGTTTGCTGCTAATAGAATTTTTAATGGAGATTTATAACAACAATTATGGTGCTGATACTTTAGTTTTAGTGGATTCTTATAATTCTGTTTTTGGAAATGTGTTTTAGGGAACCAGTTCAACACAAGCATAAAATTAGGGCTATATGTTACATTATTTATTTCTAGCCTACTTAAATAGCAAATATTTTTTTAAAAGCTGGATATGATTTTAAGCAAGCTACAAAGGGAAAATGGCTTATTAAGTGATAACACCACAACAGGTTGAAATTATGAAGACTGTGGAGCCTAATAAGCATAATAGTATATCAAAGCTGTATACAAATTGGTTAATAGGCTCTGATAGGCATCCTGAAACTTGGGTAAATAAGGACTGGAAGGAGGTATGCTGAAAAGAAAAAAATCATTTTGGGATTATGAGGGAACAGTTCTTATGTTCAAAAATTTGATTCTGTTGTACTGTCTTTTCAATGAGAAAAATAACCAGTTGTTCCCCTTTCACTTTCAGTAAGTGATGAAATGTCCAAGGACTGTTTGAGCATCTTGTATAATACCTGTGTCTGTGTAAGTACCCCTACCACTGGGACCTCATTTATTTCCCTACCACATCTGCAGTGCTTGAGGAAGGGAGATTTGAATGGGGGTGGTAGACATGACAGCTATCTTTACACATTGGAGAATTGGACTTATGGACTTATGTGTGTCTGAGAACCAGAACCAACAGGTAGAAATTGTGCGGTGGCAAAATTTCATAGTAATTGCTAAGAACCATGGCTGATTCAACAGCTACTGAACTCCTCTAGCCCTGGAGGAGTCCAAGCAGAGACTGAACAAATATTATTAAATGGATGCAAGCATTGGAAGACTGTCTATGACCTTTTAGGATTTCTTTAAACTCTACTGTCCCTACTCCTTCACTTTTATTGTTAGAAAACAGAACAAGAACCAGAAGGCCCACCTTGTGTTGAGCAGGACACTCATCTAGGTTGATCACTGAGGGAGAAAAATGGTGACTGGGAGAAGCGGTTTGGTAGAGAGAGCATAGCACTTAGTGCTGGGAGTTGATTCGGGGTTCTGGCTCTTGTCCTCATGCTTATTCATTCTCCCTGTGCTTCAGTTTCATTTCTTAGTAGAGTGTGGCTAGTAATCATAATAACACCATAGGGTTATTGTGAGGATTAAATGAGATAGATGTAGAAGCACTTTGTAAAGCAATATACAGTGTTAATTTTTGTAAGACACAGTACCTGTCTTTTGGGAGCTTATGTGGTAAACTATAAAGAGTGAATCGTATATAACAGAAGGAAACAGATGCTGTTGTAGAAGTGAAACCTATATGCAGTGAAAGCACAAAGGAATATTTCATTTCATTTCATTGCTTGTCTCATTCAAAGAAAGATTTCAGGCATCTTGTTAGGAGCATGTAAAATCTACCAGGATCATTAATTTAGAAGCAGGTATCCAGGAATTGGGCTGAACATAAAATCATCTGTACCATGGATGGGGTACAAATTTGGGTTTAAGCTTCTTAGCAGCCAACACAAATAGGGAAATATGTTTCAGTGCTTAACACAGTTAAGCATCTAGTATAATAGTGTTCTGCAATAGAAATATAACACAAAACATGTAGGTTCTTTTTATTTTACCTTTAGGAATAACTTGTTTATTAGTTCAGGATTGATATCCTAAGGTAAAAATCAGCATCCACAAAGATCTTGACAACATACATGATAGACCATTTGAATAAAAAGAATTAAAAAGGGATAAGCTTTGGATATAACTATAAACATACAGGAAATAAAAACTGAGGTCCTGAGCAAGAGAGGTATGTCTTAGGGACATACAAATGACAAATAGTTTAGGGGCCTAATCTGTCAGTAAGTTCAGAGTTCAGAAGGATTCATCAAAGACTACTGTCACCAAAAAAGGCTAAAGCAAGCTTAGTCTACTCCTCAGTTGAAATAAAATATTTAAAAGGAGTTACGCCCCTGTGTGTGACTCAGCAGTGGTGCCCTGCTTCCATGGCCGTGCAGCTTTCCTCTGGGGGCGCTTCTTGCCAGACGTTTCCTCCCTCCTGCTCCCTCGGGCCATCTCTCTGTGGTGGGCCTCGGTCCTGGGGTCCTGGCCCCAGGACTGCTTTCCAGTCCCCACTCTCCAGCTTCCGGCCACTGTGCCCACTGGTTGACCCGCGTCCCAGTCCACGCTTCGGGTGCATCTTAAAGACCATGGGTCCTTGGAAAAGTGATGGAGAAGGAGTACTGTCAGGCCAAAAAGGCACAAAGCAGATTTAAAGCTCCTTTGGGGACAAAGTTTTATGGAGTGAAACATGTGTCATGGAAGAAGAAAGTATAGTTCATGGAAGAAACTGAGACATTCTGTGACATTTTCCTCATTGGTCCAATAGTGCTTATTCATCCCTTCCAACACAGCAGGCCATCTTTTTCTAGAAAAATTAAAATAATAGTGTAGTTCAGTGGTACGTGTCATTTACTGTTTACCTGGTTACATTTTAGGAACAATAAATTCATCAAAACTCTCAGCTGAATTAAAGTGGTTTTTGTTTTTGTTTTTCTACCCAAGTAACTCTAGAAATGCGGATCAAACTAGTTCATATTTTCAAAGGGAAAATATGCCTTGTGGTTTATGATTAGCCACCTTAATTGCCTGTTGCATATACATTAGCTTGAACTTAGATATTTACTGTTAGTTATTGTTAGCAACACTTGTCCTTTTGTGAAACCAGTATCAGAAAACTTACACCCTTTAAGACATTCTTTATAAAATGTATAAATTCTTCAAAAATATTTGAAAAGGAGTGTTACTGCATGCAGATAATCATAATTTTGAGTTTGCCTCTGTAGCCTATGAAAGCAAATTCATTTATTTTTTTGAATGCCCTTTGATGTTTCAGAACAAAAAGAAATTCTAATTCCATTGACTGACTTTAAAATCAGGCATAATCATTAGTCTTCAAAAGCATTTTGCACACATTGGATGCCTGGATTCTAGAAGAAGGCATGTGCTGGTGGTGGTCTCCAAGCAGCACACAGCCCTTCCCAATACTCTCTTATTCTGTTTAGAATAATCATATCAGTTTCAGAAAAAAAGTATTCATTGTACATTAACCATTTAGAGGTCATTTAAATAACAAATGTATTGTAAAAGACATGTAGAATTTTAAAACTGAAGATTCACACCTGTTTTTTCTTTTCTAAAAAGGAGTTATGTAATAAACCTGCACCTAACCTGCATTTTAATTTTTTTTCCCCAATTATTTTTATTAGTTGGAGGCTAATTACTTTACAGTATTGTAGTGGTTTTTGCCATACATTGACATGAATCAGCCATGGATTTACATGTGTTCCCCATCCTGAACCCCCCTTCCAGCTCCCTCCCCATCCCATCCCTCTGGGTCATCCCAGTGCACCAGCTCCGAGCGCTTGTTTCATGCATCCTAACCTGCATTTTTAGTCACTGGTTAGGCTATGTATATTTTGTGTTTGCTTTTGTGTACCACATTTTAAAAAGTATAAAAATGTATTATACTGGTCTCTCAAGAATATTAGAGTATAATATAAAAACACTCCAAAAACAGATGAAATAACCCATCACTCCAGCATACTGGGTTGTTTTAAATGTCCTCATAGCCAGTTTTTTTGAAAGTAAGAAGTAGGAAGAAATAGTTGAAGTTACTTTTAACAGTGTGTTTTATTTAATACAGAGTATATCAAGAATACTATTCCAACATATAATCAACATGACTAATTATTAGTGAGATAACATGTAATCATTATAAGTAATTATTAATGAGACATTCTTTTTTTTTTTTTAACTTTCAAAATCCAGTATGGTTTTTACTCTTACAGCACATCTCAGTTCAGACTAGCCACATTTCACGTCCTCAGTAGTCAAATGTGGCACAGGTGGCACAGGTAGGCACAAACAGACCAATAAGATAAAAATAAGCTAATTGTTCAGGTAGTGCACAATTATTCTTATAACTAAAGCCAGTAAGAAATTGTTCTTATTAAAAAAAAGATGATGCGTGTATGATGTAAAGACTCCATCATTCACAGCTTCCGTGCTGTTAATAGTCTTATGGGGCAGTCTTAACGAGAGTGTTTGTTAATAATGATACCTAATGTTAATGATATTATCCAGTAGAACACAGTTCAGTTTTAATAAAGGGCAAGGAAGGGGAAGGAAAGACAGGGAAAGAAGGAAGAAAAAAAGAAAAGGAAAGAGAAAATGAAACAAAGAAAGGAAAGAGAAGAAAGAAGAAACAAAAGCATAAAGAAGATAGGATGATATGGTCCAACCTTGTGCTGATCTGATTTGCATCCAGGTTAGATGGAAACCTAGGGCTTTTAAAGTTGCAACCACCAGTGCCACCTCCAAGGATCAGGTAGAAAACAAGGTTTGCCTGTTTTGGAGTGGGAACTTGAGACTAACCTGGGGTAAGATTGTCTTGTCTGAAGACCTAAATTCAAAATTTAAAAGGTGCTGCTGGCCAAATAAAACTTGGCCTACTAGGTGCTGGCTTCTAGTGCTTGATTTAAATATTAGGCAGATACTAGGTTAAGAACCTATGATGGATATTATTTAAAAACTCCTCCCCAGAAAAAAATGCATTCATACACAGTGTTTTATATATAGTTTTAGGAATTTAAGGTCTCAGCCACAGTTCCTGGTATAGCATGGAATTGCTTTTCCAGTGTCTGGAGGGGATATTTTGCCCTTCATATTTTATTTTGTGATTTTAACCTGTTCTGTCTTTTCTTCTCCCTTGATAGACGGAAGGGGTTACAAAGCGTTTGGCAGAAAAGAATGACTTTGTGATCTTCTTGTTTACACTGATGACGAGTAAGAAGACATTCTTACAAACAGCAACCCTCATTGAAGATATTTTGGGTGTTAAAAAGGTGAGCTGGGTACTCTAGCTGGTGCATGACCAGCTGGAGCAGAATGTCTCAGACAGTTGTATTTTTTTTTTCCTCCGCGCGACAGTTGTATTCTTAAACATGAGTAATATACAAGAACTCTTTCAAACAAGAGTTTTACCATATTCCTTATCAATACTTAAATATATTTATAAATGTATAATATTTATTATAATATATAGTATATGCTAACAGAATATTTATATATAAACATATACATGCTTAAAGATATTAAAAAATACTTAAATATATTTGCTAGGTTATGCTCCTTATAACGGGTCTTAAGTGACTTTAAAACTTAAAACAGATTGAAATCAAACTAATTATAAAACTCAAAAGGACAAATTCATGTGAATTTAATATGTTAGCTAATGTTACTTTGCTAAAATCAAATTGTCCCTCATTAATTATTATGATGCAGGATCTTTTTAGCATAGCTCTTCTGCTCTGTGCTGCGCAGGGACTCTGTTTTGCTATCACTTCTCTGTATTTGAACTGTTGTGAAGCTTTCTTGTGGTGATGTTTGACTTTCACTTGTTATATTCACCTGTGTTTTTTTCTCATTAATCTTCAGCAGTTTTAATTGACACCAACTTAGGAAATAACAAATATGAGCACTGAACTCCTGCTACTTGGTCTTAAGATGGACTTTCAAATGATCCAGAATATGCTTTTTAAAAAAAAGGCAAGCTGTAATCGAAAGCACTAAATTAAAAACTTGTCACCAAGCACTCACAGACCTCCCCAGAACACATCTGTAGACATGTTAGAGAAGCACTGTATTAGATTTCTGGCATAATGCTTATTAGGACCTGGTTTTCTTCCCCCAGTCCGTGTCAGTTACAGTTGGCAGATTTCTTTCTTTTACTGAGGAGGTGGGAGTTAGCATTGCTCTTAGAGTTGCTGTTGCAGTGAAAAGAGCACCGTGTGCATTGTGGAGATCCCCACTTTCACTCCTGTCATCCTGCTGCACTTTCCCCAGGCTCTGCTTGTCATTGCCCAGGCCAAAGATGCACAAGTGACCCATTGTCTGTAGGAACACACTGGAGATGTGTGCAGATCCCAGACAGACCCTTTGTGCCCTTTGATGAAAAGGCTTTGTTATTTTTCCAATAATTGTATGTTCCAGTTTGTGAGAAGGGGCTTCCAAGGCGGAAACTCCAAACTCCCTGACAATCTCAGCATGAGACTCTAGGATTGTTCCTTCATAACTTTGCCCCCTTGTCCGTCATGTGCTCTCTCCCCTCTCATACTTTTCTGTTTTGCCAGAAATAGTGATGAGTTCTGCTAGATGTCAGTGCAGTTTGAAAGAATAGACACCATAAAGAGAGTGGGAACACAAGCCACAAACTGGGAAAAGATACTTGAAACTCATTCAACTGACAAAAGATTGGTATTCCGAATTTATCATGAGGAATTCCCTGGTACTCCAGTGGTTGGAGACTCTGAGCTTCCACTGCAGGGGCATGAGTTCAATACCTGGTCAGGGAACAAAGATCCCACACGCCTCGTGGCATGGCCAAACAACAAAAAAGACCAAAAGCAACAATAGAATTTATTGTGAATTCTTACACATCAGCAGGGAAGAGACAAATGGCCCAGTAGAAAAATGGGCAGTGATAGGAACAAGCATTTTACAGAAGAGAGACAAATGATCCATAAATAGAAGATGCTTAACTTCCATGAGAATGTGTATCACTGCAAACACATTACTGCGAACACCTTTTTGTATCAGTGGAGTAAACCTATTTTGTTTTCTAGTTGAATATGTGCCTTCCCTGTAACCGAACACCTACGGAAGCATTTCCTAGAGGACTGAGGCATTAGTATCGTGGCCTAGATCACCTGTAACCTATGTCCAGACACACTTGTGGGGAAGCTTAATTCCAGGACAGTGATTCTTTTATTTATTTATTTTTGGCTATGCTCGGCCTTCACTGCTGTGCAGGCTTTCTCTAGTTGCAGCGGGCAGGAGCTCCGCTGTAGTTGCAGTGCACAGGCTTCTCATTGCATTGGCTTCTCGTTTTTGGAGCATGGGCTCTAGGGCGCACAGGCTTCAGTGGTTGCAGCACTGGGCTCAGTAGTTGTGGCACAGGGGCTTAGTTGCTCCATGGCATGTGGGATCTTCCTGGACCAGGGATCAAACCTGTATCCCTCACATTGGCAGGGGGATTCTTAACCACTGGACCACTAGGGAAGTCCCCAGAACAGTGATTCCTAGAAATAAAAACACTAAATTGAAGCCATGAGGGTGTGAAATTGATTCAGTGGATCTCCCAGCTAATAGAAAAGATCAAAATGTATTGTGTAAGGGTACTAAGTTTTTGTTTCATGTTTATACACATATTTATGCATTCACCTATGTATGTTTGCTAGGTTGTGATGGAAAATTTATTTTTTACTCTTGAATATTGTCAGAATGGTTTGGAAGCCACTGCCCCAGAAAAACTTCTGCACCTGTGCATCAAGAAACACATAAGAATGTTTATAGCATTATTGATTAAGAGCCTGAAATCAGGTCTCTCTTATCCATCAACAGGAAAATGGATAAATGTCCTCTATTCCCACAATGGGATATTATACAATGAATATTGCTGTAAGCAGCAACATAGCCAAATCATAGAAATTATTAATAGAAGTCAGTCAAAAAAGATTGTCTCTAGTATATCATTTTTATAAAGCTCAAAAATAGGCAAACTCAAATTATACAAAACTTTTTTCACTGAAAAAACAATAATAAAATTCAGGATAGTGGCTACCTGTGGTAGAGAGACAGGGAAATGTGATAGGGAAGGCACACATAGCTGTTCACTTTGTTTTACTTTGTAGCATATATTATACCAAGTATTAAATAAAAATTAGAACATAACCCAAAGAAGTGCAGCTGAAGAGTGGGAGGGCCTGGGGTGTAACCCACACCCTGAGTTAGCCGACTCCAAGCTGAGAGCTGCGAGTCCCAGTTTTCAGTAACAATAGCCAACATTTATTGTTACTGTTGTTACTGAGAAGCAAAGGTGGAAGTTGTTCCCAAATACCCCTCCACAGACAACCAGAAATGGGAGTAGGATTCAGGAAGGCTTCTAGGAGTCATCCACTTGTTCAGTACATATTTATTGAGACCCTCACTACCAGGTTCTATGCACTGAAGCTCTGGAGAGAAGGTAAGACACACCTCGCCTTCAAGACAGTGTCAGTTTATTTGGGAAATTAGATGCAAGAATAGAAAACTTCAAGTTCATGTGATACGTGCAGTGATAGAGAAATACCCAATCCAGTGAAAGATGAGTAAATTTATGGGATGAGGGGTAGCAGGTGTTATCTGAGGAATGTCAGAATGCTTCAAGGAGAGAAACTCATGTGATGTACGTGCAATATTTGTGGCTATTAAGAAAAAAAGGAAATAAGAATATAACCAAATAACAAAAAGCATTTCATTAAACTCCGTACTCAACTCATGATAAAAGCTAGGAGTAGAAAGAAAATTCCTTAAGGTGATATTGACTATCTGTTAAAATTTACAGTAGACATCAAACTGAACCTGAAACTTTGGGAATACTTCTATTACAGGAAAAGGGGAGAATGTCTATCATTTACTCTTGATAATTGGTTACATAGGCAGGTACACAAGGAGACACCTGTGGGAATGTTCATTGCAAATTTAATAGTGAAAAATTATAGTCCAGTTTAACATAGAAATATTTTAAAAGGAGATAGAATAAATTATAGGGTAAAACAGTGAGAAATGAATAAACCAGACTTACTTGTATCAATAAAGTTAAATTACATTGTTGACTGTGAAAAATAGGGTATAATATGTCAATCACACTGCATGCAGAACAAAACCATATATTTTTGTTTATTGAGGTATAATTAGTTTCAGGTATACAGCTTAGTGATTCAAAATTTTTAAAAATTATACTCCGTTAAAATTTATTTTAAGAATTTATTTGGCTGCATCCGGTCTTAGTTTTGACACGTGGGATCTTTTGTTGTGGCACGTGGACTCTCTAGCTGTGGCATGCAGGCTCAATAGTTGGCGGCCTGCAGACTTAGTGACTCCTAGGCATGTGGGATCTTAGTTCCCTGACCAGGGATCAAACCCTTATCCCCTACATTGCAAGGAGGGTTTTTAACCACTGGACCACCAGGAAAGTCCTTAGGTTATACTCCATTTAAAATTATAAAATACTGGCTGCATTCCCTATGCTATATGATATAGCTTTGTAGCTTATTTTATACATAGTAGGTTGTAAACAACATTTTTGTGGAAATATTTGTAAGTGTGAACGTGTGTAGAAATAATAAATAGAGTTCAAAGTAATGGTTACCTTTGAGGGGAAAGAAGTGAAGGCAACTGGATAGGGACACACAGGGTCCTTCAGCTATATTTAAAATATTTTTTAAAAAGAGAACATCTGTGGCAGTTTCTCATTCATAAAACTTGAATGGTAGACTTTTTTTTTTTTTAAGCCAAAATGGGACATATGAGCAAAGGTAGAGAATACAAATAGTGGCGCTCAAAGGGTTTGATCCTCAAACCAAGCCTGTGACTTAGGTTAGTTCCATTTGACAAATAAGAAAACAAAGACTTAAGTTCCGTGACTTACTTAAGGTTGCACAGCTGCAAATTGCGGAGCTGGGATTTGAACCTAAGTGGTCTAAATACCAAGCTCCATTCTTGGGGGAATGCAGTAGAGCGGCACATTCAATCTCAAATGAACTGAGCATGGGAATTGTTTTGTTTGTGTCTTTTTTAGGAAATGATCCGACTAGATGAAGTCCCCAATCTGAGTTCCTTAGTATCCAATTTCGATCAGCAACAGCTTGCTAATTTCTGCCGGATTCTGGCTGTCACCATTTCAGAGATGGATACAGGGAATGATGACAAGCATACGCTTCTTGCCAAAAATGCTCAGCAGAAGAAGAGCTTGAGCTTGGGGCCTTCTGCAGCTGAAATTAACCAAGGTAAACTCTCTAAGTTGTCAGAATTTTTACATTGTAGCACTGAGAACCCTTCCTAAATCTTCTCTTTCAGTATTTCTAGAGATTTGACTCCCATGTGAGGGCTCCTTTGGTCCACTTACAGTATGTAAAATTTGTGTGTATCTGTTCATTATTTTGGGAGACCAAGTCCATAGGCATCAGATTTTTTAATAGATCCAGAATTTCAAAAAAGTGAAGCAACATTATTTATCAAAATTAAAAGTACATATATCTTTTGTTCTGCTACACCTTTTCTGAATCTTTATGCTATATGCAAAAAATCTTTGGTCATTACTTTGCTGACAAAGTTCTGTCTAGTCAAAGCTATTTTTTTTCAAGTAGTCATGTATGCGTGTGAGAGTTGGATTATAAAGAAAGCTGAGCACCGAAGAAATGATGCTTTTGAACTGTGGTGTTGGTGAAGACTCTTGAGAGTCTCTTGGACTGCAAAGAGATCAAACCAGTCCATCCTAAAGGAAATCAGTCCTGAATATTCATTGGAAGGACTGATGCTAAAGCTGAAACTCCAATACTTCAGCCACCTGATGCAAAGAACTGACTCATTGGAAAAGACCCTGATGCTGGGAAAGACTGAAGGCAGGAAGAGAAGGGGACGACAGAAGATGAGATGGTTGGATGGCATCACTGACTCGATGGACATGAGTTTGAGCAAGCTTTGGGAGTTGATGATGAACAGGGAAGCCTGGCATGCTACAGTCCATGGGGTCACAAAGAGTCGGATATGACTGAGCAACTGAACTGATCCTGACTGATGCTATATGCTGCGTGTGTGTATATATATATGTGTGTGTGTATGTGTCAGGGGAAGATCCCCCTGGAGTAGGGCACGGCAGCCCACTCCAGCATTCTTGCCTGGGGAATCCCCATGGACAGAGGAGCCTGGTGAGTCCATGGGGACTGTATGTACACACACACACACACACACACACACACACACACACACACACACGGAGAGAAAGATATTTACAGTCATACATTAGAGAGATTGAAAGTTCGGTTCCAGTATCTGCAGCACTGTGATAAAACAAATACTACAATAGAGTCACACAAACTTTTCAGTTTCCCAGTGCATATAAAGGTTATGTTTACACTATACTTAGTCTATTAAGTGTGTAATAATAGCACTATATGTAAAAAAAAGTACATACTTAAAAATATTGCTTAAAGTGCTAGCCATCATCTGAGCCTTCAGAGAGTTATAATCTCTTTGCCTCAGTGTTGAGGGCTGCTAACTGATCAGGGTGGTGGTTGCTGAAGCTTGGGTAGCTGTGGCAGTTTCTTAAGATAAGACAGCAGTTTGCCACATGGATTGACTCTTTCATGAATGATTTCTCTGTAGCAGGCAATGCTGTTTGTTAGCATTTTACTCATAGTAGAACTTACTTCAGAATTGGAATCAATCTTCTCAAACACTGCTGTTGTTTTATCAACTAAGTTTATGTAGTATTCTTAAATCCTTGGTCATTTCAGCAGTCTCTTTTTTTTTTTTTTTACTGAAGTATAGTTGATATACAATGTGTTTAGTTTCTGCTTACAGCAAAGTGAATCAGTTATACATATACATACATCCACTTTTTTAAGAAATTCTTTCCCATATAGGTCATCACAGAATACTGAATAGCGTTCCCTGTGCTATACAGAAGTTTCTCACTAGTTACCTATTTTATGTATAGCAGTGTGTGTATATCAATTGCAGTCTTCCAGTTTATCCCTCCCCCCTTCCCCCTTAGTAACTGTAAGTTTGTTTTCTCCATATATAACTCTAGTTCTGTTTTGTAAGTAAGTTTATTTGTACCTTTTTTTTCCCCTTTAGATTCCACATATAAGGGGTATTATATGACATTTATCTTTCTCTGGCTTACTTCACTCTATGACAATCTGTAGGTCCTTCCGTGTTGCTGCAAGTGGCATTATTTCATTTTCTATGGCTGAGTAATACTCCATTGTGTATATGTACCACATCTTTATCCATTCATCCATCAATGGACATCTGGGTTGCTTCCATGTTCTGGCTATTATAAATAGTGCTGCAATGAATGTTGTGGTATATGTATCTTTTTGAATGACGGTATTCTCCAGGTATATGCAGGGCTTCCCTTGTAGTTCAGTTGGTTAAGAATCTGCCTGTAGGGCAGGAGACCCGGGTTTGAATCCTGGGTTGGGAAGATACCCTGGAGAAGAAAATGGCAACCCTTTCCAGTGTTCTTGCCTGGAGAATCCCATGGACAGAGGAGCCTGGCAGGTTGCAGTCTGTGCAGTAGCAAGAGTTGAACAAGACTTAGTGACTAAACCACCAGATATATGCCCAGGAGTGGTATTGCAGGATCCGACTGGTAGCTCTGTTTTTAGTTTCTTAAGGAAATAGAGGTATACATAATAGTCTGCTTTGACTACCATAACAGGATAGCACAGACTGAGGGGCTTGAACAACAGAAATGAGTTTCTCACAGTTTTGGAGGCCATAGGTCCAAGATGCAGGTGCCATCAGCAGTGGTTTTGGTGAGGCCTCTCTTCTGACTTGCAGATGGCCACCTCACTGTGTCCTCAGCGTGACCTTCTCTCTGCACATGCACAGAGAGCTCTGGTGTCTCATCCTCTTAAATAAGGATACCATTCCTGTCAGATTAGGACCTCAGTTCATGACCTCATTTAATTACCTCCCTAAAGACTGTCTCCAGATACAGCGTTAGGGCTTCAACACACGAATTTGGGGGGTGGGGGATGCAATTCATTCCACTATAGTATGGAAGGCTAAAGTGTGTAGGATGTTGCCAAAAAGTTTTTGTTTTGTTTCTAATAAACTGTGTCTGTGAAACAGTTTTCTTGACCAGCAAAATGATGATTATGCTATCTTCCTGCCCCTCAGTTAATAAAAATGTTAGAGCATTTTATAGGCTGCTCAGAAACTACCAATTATCTCTTCTGTTGATTTAGATGTGAACAAATGGATCCATCTGTGAGGAAAAAAAAGTCTTTCAAATTTTAGTCAGAGATGTAAATAAAGCCACAAGCCTGGCAATTATCAATTTATAGGTGACACCAAGATGAGAGGCGGTAATTTACACAGCATACACACTAGAATGGAATTCAGAATCCTCTCAGAGATCTGGAAAGCAGGGCCTCAACTGCAGCAGAAAAATTTACAGAAATATTTGGGAAATACTGATGTTTTAACAAATAGGAGAGACGAGGTCTGTTTTTGCAGAAATTATTGGAAGTTGTGGATGTTTTAATTTTCAACTGGTTTAACATTAGCCAACAGTGTGTGTGGTAGCTACTGGTAAAGCTATGAGAAGTGAAAAGATTGTACAGTGCTGGGGTGCCAGTCCCCTGAGATTGTGCATAAGTTGGCGAGTAAAATTAGGCCAGTGAGTTTTTTCTGAGAAGAGAATCCATAACTTGGATCAACTTTCATCATCAGAGAATCCATAACATTCATCAAAGATAAGTGACTAGCAAAAGTTCAGGACCCTGTGGGGTGGGAATCAGTCTCCGAATCCTAAATACTGGGCAGGTCACATCTGAATAGCTGTGTTTAGTGTTCAGGGTGTATAGACTAGGTCTTAGGAACTGCCCTCCGAGGAAGTTAGGAAAACTGGAACTGTTTACCTAGAGAAAGAAGGTGTGACTAAAAAATCCAGTGTTTTTGAAAATTTTCAAGATTAGAAGATTTTAGAATTCAGACTCTTCCTTTTTTATTTTTTGTGGGGGGAGGAAATCTACAGTTTTGTTTTTGTTTTGTTTTTATTCACAAACTACAAGAGGAATAGCAGGTATACAGCAGAAAGTTTGTTCTCCTCCCAGTGGTGACATATTACCAGTTTCTCATCTGTCCCTCCAGAGATAATCTGTGCTTACCCAGTCACGGGGGTAGAGGAGGAAATGAAAGAAGACTGGCTCCTTCCTGTTTGTACTGATGATGATGTAAAATAAGCACCATTCTGCCTCTGACTCTTTTCAGATAACTTTATCTTGCAAAGCATCCCATTCCAGTACATGTAGAATTACCTGATTCCTTTTTACAAGTGGATAGCCAGTGTATGGCCATACCATAATTTATTTAACTGGTCCCCTGTTGATGGAAATTTGGTTTCTCTCATCTTTGTTCCTAGGAATAACAGCGTTTTATATAGAGTTTAATGTACTGGATATTTGCCATTTAAATGTTGATAGATGTTAGCAGATTTACCTTCCATAGAAATTGCTAGTTCATCTTCCTACCCTGTATACCCTTCCCAGTATAGGGCTATTTTAAACTTCTTGATATTTGTCAAACTTGATAAGTAAGAAATGATATCTCAAAAAAACAAATGTGAAAACAAAACCAAAAAATTTGTCCCAGTGTATTTTTGTTACTTGAGGTGAAAGTCACATTAAAAAACTAACCACTTAATTCAGTGACTTATAGTACATTTGCAGTTTGTGCGGCCACCACCTCCATGAGGAAAAGTTACTTTAAATGTAGTTTTATTTCATCTTTGTTAAGGAGGTCATACATTATTTTATAGTCAGTCACTAATTTGTAGAGGATGGAAAGGGGGCTAAGATGATTCACCAATTTTTGCTGGGACTAAATTCATATGATGTCTTATAATCCTCCTAACTAGTTACTTTGATTTTATTGATTCTGTTTTTAAAGAATTTTCTTTAAAGTTGTATTCTTTTAGGATTTATTTAAAAATTTTTTGTTACGGGAATTTTGACACATATGAAAGTAGAGACCTGTGTGTAACGGTATGACGATCCCTGTTTACGTATTACCTACTTTCAGCAGTTATCAGTTGATGGCCTGTCCTTGTCGCTACCCTCCTTTACTGCTCCCTTCCTCACTTTGGGTATTTTGAAGCAGATCCCACACGTTATAAGATTTCACCTGCATACATTTCAGTGTTTCTATAAGATGGTGATTCTTGAAACATAACTCTTAATACCATATTATACTCTCCCAAAGTAATATTAATATCTTGATATTTTGAAATATCTATTTGTTAATTTTTGATTAGATGTTACATTTTCATGGTTCAGAAAATTTACAAATTTCAGAAAGGTGTTCACTGAAAACTTCCCCTCACACTGTTCCCAATGGCCATATTCTCTTTGCCTTTGGCAACCACTCTTTTCTGTCCTTCCAAGAGTTAGTACATCCACAAGCAAGTAGGCACAGACATTAGCTTTATTTTAAAGAGGGTTAAATTTTGGAGCCAAGATTTGAACCTGAATTCCCTGCCTTCAAAGTTTATTACGTTGTTTACGCTGACCAGAATTTCTGTCTTACTTATCATTGTGAGTAAAATGGAACTGGTGGAAATAGGAGTTGGGTGATTAAGTTTCTTTCTTTACCTTAAAAAAAAATAGAAGGACTACTGTAATGATGTAAAGTAATTAGCCTCCAACTAATAAAAATAAATGGAAAAAAAAAAAAAAAAGAAGGACCATCATTTTTTCTTCCTGGTGTGTATGTTACAGGAAAATCAGATAGTTAAGTAATTTTAAAAGAAGTATTTGTATCCTCTCCTACTCAGGAACAGCCACAATAAATACTTTGGTATATATCCTTCCATTCTTCGTGTGTGTGTGTGTGTGTGTGTGTGTGTGTGTAGTGCATATTTTAAAGAAGAAGAAAACTTTAAAATTTAAAGAAAATGGGCTTAAGCCAATACTGTTTAATAATTTACTTCTTTAAGAAATAAATTAAACACCTCTTTAGAGTTGTGTATAAAGACATAAGTGTCATTGTTTTTAGTATCTGTGTATTGTGTTCCACTGCATGGATGTATTGTATTTAGTCAGTATGCTATTAATGAACATCTGTGACTTTCGCTATTATAGAAACACCAGTGAACCTCTCTGTACAGATACCTATCTATCTATCTATATGTAGTTAATTATTTCTTCATGGTGAATTCACAGAAATGGACCTCTAGTTCAAAGACACAGAGATATAAGACCTAAAGGTTATTCCAATTTATATTCCCACCAATTGATATGAGAGAGCCTGAATCCCTGCACCTGCTAAAATGGCTCTTATTTCTCTACCTTTGTTAATATATTTTATCTTGGGTGGGCATTTCATTTTAAAAGGAAGTTCTAACTGCTGTCAGCTTAAGAGTCATTCTTCTGGGTGGGATGCAGGGAGTGGGAGGGAGGCTCAAGAGGGAGGGGATGTATGTATACATAGAGCTGATTCAGGTTGTATGGCAGAAGCTAACACAACATTGTAAAGTAATTATATTCCAATTAAAAAATAAAAGAAAAAAAACAATTTTCACTTAAAAATAAAGATCATTCCTCTCATGCAGGTGAGGATCTGGTTGTCTGTTGAGAGCTGTAGCACTGGTCTCTGTGGTCACGTTTCCTCTCTTGTTTTTCCTCGGCAGCGGCCCTCCTCAGCATCCCTGGCTTTGTTGAGCGGCTTTGCAAGCTGGCAACTCGAAAGGTGTCAGAGTCAACGGGCACAGCCAGCTTCCTGCAGGAGCTGGAAGAGTGGTACACATGGCTGGACAATGCTTTGGTGCTAGATGCCCTGATGCGAGTGGCTAATGAAGAATCTGAGCACAATCAAGGTACCCAGGGCAGGTCTCCTGAGACGTGGGGAGTGTTCCTGTGGGTTCCTAGAGCCATTCTTGACCTCTTTTCCAAGCAGAATAAGTTGAAATTGACTCAAAAAAAGAATCTCCCTCAGGGTGGTCCTGAATCATGATTGTTCAGATTTTAATAGCAAATGACAGAAATTCTTGGAGCTCCCTCAAAGCAGACCTGATTTCAGGGATAGGACCTTTATTACAGAACCCAAGGGACCAACTGGAAAACTGTTACCAGAACATTCTTTGCAGTCCAGAGGTTCTTTCTCTGTCCCTGCTTCTTTCTACACATTTCTTTAGTCTTCTCCATTCTCCGTTCTGGTGGGTATGCTGCCTGGAAATGTGTGGACTCCTAGTCTCAGCTTCAGCTTCTCAGTGACCTGCTCTGTTTTGGATGAGGTGCTCAACCCAAAGCATTTGACTCTCGGGTCAGATTGTACAAACACAGGAATTCCCACTGGAATCATGCAGATAAAAGTGAAGGGAGGAGTTTCATTCCTGGGATACACAACAGCAGCAGCAACAGACATCCATGTAAAGTCTGTGGAAGTTGTTCTCAGTGCATACAGCAAGAAGGGGAACATTTCTTCCAGAAGAATCTACTAAAATTCAGTGGGAACCTTGAGAGCTTGTGACGCTGGAATTTTTGCTTGATGCAAGTTCTACTCTGGGCAGGTGTGGCCAGAAAGACAGGGCTCCCTCAGCTCCCAGATAAGGATACAGAATCTCACTGGGAGGGACAGGCTGTCATTCCTTCTAGCTCCAAGTGGAAGAAACTGAATTCTTGATGAATATAGCCAAGAGGGCAGGGGCTCCTTTCCTTCTCCCTTCCTTTCCCTTCCCATTGTACAGTGTGTTGCTTTCATACATTTATGTATTGTAAAATGATTACCCCTGTAACCTTAGCTGACACCTCTATCCCATCAGATAATTAACGTTTCTTTTTTTCTGGTGAGAATATTTAAGATCTACTGTATTAGCAACATTCAGGTGTATAATAATGGTATTATCACCATCTTCTCTATTGGACACCCAGAACTTATTAATCTTATAACTGGAACTTTGTGTTTTTTAACCAATAATTTCTCATTTTCCCGACTCCTAACCACTAGTAACCACCACTCTGTTTCTCTGAGTTCAGCTTTTTTTTAGATTCTACATATAATTGGTATTATACAGTATTTGTCTTTCTCTGACTTATTTTACTTAGCATAATGCCAGGGGCTCCTTCCTTCCTTCCACCTCTATACCGTACTTACAGCTCAGAAGCTTAGCCCAGTAGGCCAAGAATTCTGTGGCCCTTATCACCTTGACCCAGTTCACTTGTGAAACAGAGGTTCCACCACATAGAGAGAGAGGCAAGCTGAGAAGACAGTGGAGGCCCTCAATCCTGCTCAGAGTAGTAGCACTGAGATTTTGCTAGGTGGAGAGGTAATAGGTAAAAACAGAATGTTGGGAAGTTTGAGCTCAAGGTCATTCTCAGAAACAATGTAAATTTTTTAAGAAAATAAAAGGACTTATTTTTAATTGCGAATTAAAAGTCAAACCATATTCCAGCTAGTTCCCCAGAGAACCAGGGAAAGAGGTGGCTGAGAAGAGCTTAAAGCTGAGGTCACAAGAAACTTCAGTCTCAAAAACTACCTCTGCCTGAATTTAATTGAATCAGACTCTGGAGCAATTTATGCCTCAAGGCTTTGTCAAAAACAGTAGAGTGGTCAGCTAGCAATTAGTGGAGCCTGACAGCTGAGTTTCACATCAGATGAGGCAGAAAGTTTAACAGAGAGATAAGGGAAAGATCCAGACAAAGAGAGCCTTGCTAAAACACTGTCATCCAGGGACACATGCCCAAGGCTGGCAGAGGGGATTATCAGTCCTCAGAGAAGTAGACTTGACCACAAGTGGCTAGACAGGTCACTAAACAAGAAAACAACAAATCAGTCCTCAGAGAAATAGACTTTACCACAAGTAGCTAGGCAGGTCACTGAACAAACAAGAAAATAATAACATGCCCTGAAAGGAGGAAGGGTAATCAGCCTCCAGAGTTGCTATAATATTTACCTAAAATGTCCAGTGTTTAACAAAAATTGAGACATTCAAAGAAATAGGAAAATATGACCAGTACATAGGAGAAAGCAGGCAAAAGAAATTGCCCGTGAAAGAGCTCAGATGTTAGAATTAACAGAGACATCATAATTATGGTCAAAGAGCTAAAGGTAACTATGCTTAAAGAAGCTCAATGAGTCATCAAATAGAGAATATTAGTAACCAAATAAAAGCTATAAAAAGTCAAAAGGAAGTTCCAGAGATAAAAAATACAGTAACTGGAATGAAAAGTTCACGGAGAGAAAGGAACAGAAAAAAATATTCAAAAAAGTAATAGCTGAAAACTCCCCAAATTTTATTAATGTACACATCCAAGAAGTTCAAAGACTACAGGTAAATAAACTCAAAAGAATTACACCCAGGTGCATCATAATAAAAATGCTGTAAGACAGAGAAAATCTTGAAAATAGCAAGAAAGAAATGACTCATCATGCCCAAGATTATCTCAGTAAAATCAGCAGAAATGATAGTAGCCAGAAGGGAGTGAAATGACATACTCAAAGTGCTGCGAAAAAAAACTCAGCCAAGAATTATATCCAGTAAAATCTTCTTTCAGAAATGAAGGTGAATCCCTCAAGACAATAAATATAAAAACAAAAGAGACCTAATTGTACTTACAAGCTTTCGCTTAGCAAAGGAAACCATAAACAACAACAACAATGAAAAGACAACCTATGGAATGGGAGGAAATACTTGCAAATGATGCAACAAACAAGGGCTTATCTACAAAATATACAAACAGCTCATACAACTTAACGACAACAACAAAACCCAATCAAACAATGGGCAGAAGACTTTAATAGACATTTCTCCGAAGAAGACATGACAGATAGCCAGTAGGCCCATGGAAAGATGCTCAACCTCACTAATTATTAAGGAAATGCAAATCAGAAGTTCAGTGAGGTCCCACCTCATACTGGTCAGAATGGCAATCATTAAAAATTCTATGAATAACAAATGCTTTAGAGGTTGTGAAGGAAAGGGAACTCCCCTACACTGTTGGTAGGAATGTAAGTTGGCGCAGCCACTGTTGAAAACACGGTGGAGGTTCCTCAGGAAACTGAGAATTACCATATGGTCTAGCAATCCTATTCCAGGCGTATAACCAGATGAAACTATAATTCAAAAAGATACATGTGCCCCTATTCACAATAGACAAAAACATGGAAATAACCCAAATGTCCATCAGCATATTAATGGATAAAGAAGATGTGGTATGTACATATAATGGAATACTACTCAGTCATAAAAAGGAGCAAATAATGTCATTTGCAGCAACATGGATGCAACTAGAGATTATCATACTAAGTGCAGTAAGGCAGAAAGTGAAAGGCAAATACCATATGATATCACTTAATATGTGAAATCTAAAATATGGCACAAATGAACCTATCTACAAAACAGAAACAGACTCATACAGAGAACAGACTTGTGGTTGTCAAGGTTTGGGGGAGGAAGGACTGGGAATTTGGGATTAACAGATGTAAACTATTATATACAGGATGAATAAACAAGAAGTTCCTACTATATAGCACATGGAACTATATTCAATATCCTGTGATAAACCATAATGGAAAAGAATATTTTAAAGAAGAATGTCTATACATGTATAACTGAGTCACTTTGCTATATAGCAGAGATTGGCACAACAATGTAAATAAACTATGCTTCAATTAAAAAAATTTTCTTTTAATGAAGGTGAAATAAACAGCTAGATAAAGAAGAACTTAGGGAATTTGCTGCTAGCAGATCTCCCTTATGAGAAATATTAGCTGAAAGCAAGTGACCTCAGCCAATAATTCAGATTCACACACCAAAAAAATGCAGCATCAGTCAAGGTAATTATATATAATTATAAAAGACAATATAAGTGCATATTTTTCCTTAACTAATTTCAAAAGCAGTTGTGTAAAACTGTGTTTATAATTATATTGTTGCACCTATAACAAACAGAAAAGTAATACATTTGACAATAACAGATCAAAGAAAGTGGGTGGGACCAAAGTTATGTTGGAGTAAGGAAATTGTTACAAGATAGTAACTCAGGAATTGACAGGCATCTGAAGAAAATCAAAATGGTAAATAAAGAGGGTCATTTTAGAAAATTATAAATATTTATTCTCCTTTCTTTTCGTAGCTTCTTTAATGGACATACAATTTTATGAAATAATTACACAATGTTGTGTAACAATGTATTGTATAATACATTGTATTGTTTGGTTTTCAGCATATGTAGATGTAGTATGCATAATAATAATAGCACAAAAAGGGAGAAGAGGGACCTATAAGAGCCTTGGAGTTAGTTTAAATCTAAAAAAGAGCCTGTCCAGTTAAGATGTGTATGGCAAGCAAGCCCTGTAGTATCTGCTGACATAGTAACTTTAGAAATATAGTTAAAGGAATTGCATTGTTACACTAGAAAATATTTAGGTAATACAAAAAGTGTTAAAGAAGACCTAGGGGAATACAAGTGAGCTTTAACAAGACAAAAAGTAAAAGGCAGAAGTACATTCAACTTTGTCAGTAATAACAGTAAATGTGAATAGATTAAACAATTCATTCAAAAAACATATTGCCATGTTGGGTTTTTAAAAATGATCCATTATATGCATCCTACAGGATACATACTTTCTATTCAAAGAAACAGGTTGAAAGAAATGTTAGAAGTGTATCATGCAGAAGATAACAATAAAAAACTGTAATGGCTGTACTGTTAAGAGAGACTTTAAAAACAAAAAAATGTTATCAGAGATTTATAAGTAGATTTTATAGTAAATCTATCGAGATTTAGCAGTTATAATCATGTGTGTATCTAACAACAGAGCCAAAAATAAGTAAATGAAGCAAAAACTAACAGATTCTAAGAGGAAATAGTTTAACATAGTAGTTGGAAACTTTAATAACCCAGTTTCAATAATGGATAACTATATAGAAGACCAACAAGGAAATAGAAGACTTGAGCAACACAGTAAGCCAGCTAGACTAAATATATATATATGCACTAAGCCCTAAAAAAAATTTAGGAAACTTAAAAAAGGATTAAAATTGTATGGAGTATATACTTCAGTCACAATGGAGTGATATTAGAAATTAATAGTAGAAAGAAATTTGGGAAATTCACAAATGTGTGGGAGTTAAGCAGTCCACTTCTAAATAATTAATGGTTCAAAGATAAAATCATGAAGAAAACTAGAAGATACTTTGAGATGAATGAGATGAAATGAAAATGATGATACAACATACCAAAATTTACAGAATTTCAACTGAAGCATGCTTAGAAATTTATAGCTGTAAATGCCTACATTTAATAAGATCTCAAAAAAATAACCTAACTTTCTGCTTTAAGTCATTGAACAAAGAAGAGCAAACCACATTCCCAAAGCAGACAGATGGGAAGAAATAATAGGATTGAACTGGAAATTAATAGAGAATAGAAAAACAATAGAGAAAATCCACAAAACCACGAGTTGGTTCTTTGAAAATACCAGCAAAATTGACAAATCTTTAGCTGTACTGATGAAGCAAAAAGAGACAAGATTCAAATTACTAAAATCAGGAATGAAAGAGGATATATTATAACCAACCTTACAAAGATAAAAGGACTATAAGAGAATATTATAAGCAACTGTATGCTAATAAATTAGATATCCCAGCTGAAATGGAAAAATTATAAGAAAGACACAAACTCCTGCAATTGACTCAAGAAGAAATAGGAAATCTGAACAGACCTATAACAAGAGATTGAATTAGTGAGGAAAAACTATTCCGAAAACAAGTCCTGGCTCAAAAGGTTTCATTGGTTAATTCTACCAACTATTTAAAGAAGTAGTAATGCCTGTACATCACAGACTCTTCCATAAAGTAGAAGAGGAAAGAACATTTCTTAATTCATTCTGTGAAACTGTATTACACTGATATCAAAACCAGAGACATCACAAGGAAATTACAGACTAACGTAACTTACAAACATACATGCAAAACGCCTCAACAAAATACTAGCAAACCAAATATAGCAACAAAAGGATTATATACTTGGTCAAGTATGTATACATGACTAAATGGAATTTATGCAAGGTTGACTCAGTATATGAAAGTCAATATAATATGATGGAAAAGGGACAAAAACTACATGATTATTTCTGTAGATTCTGAAAAAGCATTTGACAGAATCCATCTTTAAGGTAAGAACATTCCAAGTGGGAATGGGAAAGAATTCCTCAACCTGTTAAAAGGCATCTGAGAAAACCCACAGCCAACATTATAACACTTAATGGCCAAAGACTGATAACTTTTCCCTCACTAAGATCAGAACAAGACAAAGATGTCTGCTCTTAACACTTCTGTTCAACATTGTACTGAAAGTTCTGGCTAGGTAGTTAGGCAAGAAAAAGAAATTAAAGGAAGAAGTAAAACTGATCTCTAGTCACAAATGACATGATCTCTTATATAGAAAAACCTAAGGATCCACTGAAAAAACTGCTAAACCAATAGACAAGTTCATTCAACAGTTTCAGCATACAAGATAGGTATACAGAAATCAGTTGTATTTCTGTACAGTAGCAATGAACAAACCAAAACCAAAATTAAAGCAATTTCATTTAAAAGAGCATCAAAAAAGAATAAAATATTTAGTGACATATTTAACAAAGAAAAGAAAACTTACACTCTGAAAATTACAAAACATAATTTTTACTGAAAAAAGAAAACCTAAAAAATTGTAAAGAAAGCATTTGTTCCTGAATCAGAAGAGTTGATATTATTAAGGTGGCAGTAATTCACGCCTTGATCTCCAGGTCTGTCTAAAGATTCAACACAGTCCTTGTTACAATCCCGACTGACTTCTTTGCAGAAATGAACTAGTTAGTAGGCCCTCAAATTCATTTGGAAATGCAAGAGGCCTCAAAGAGCTATGGCAGTCTTGAAGAACAAAGTGGAGGACTTAGATTGCCTGATTTTTCAACTTAGTACAAAGATGTAATATCCAAGACATTGTGCTACTGACCTCGAGAGATATACACAGTGAAATAGAATTGAGAATTCAGAAATAAATGCTCACTTATATGGTCAATTGATTTTCAACAAGAGTGCCGAGACTATTTGGTTGGGAAAACAAATAGAGTATAGTCTTTTCAGCAGATGGTACTGAGACCATTAGATATCCACTTGCAAAAGAATGAAGTTGGACCTCCCTCCCCTGCCACCTCACATCATATATAAAAATGAGCTCAAAAAGATCAAAGACCTAAATGTAAGAATTAATCCTTGAGAACACTTAGAAGAAAACAAGGATAACTCTTTAGGACTTTGGATTTGGTCATGGTTTCTTTCTTCTTCTTTTTTTTTTTTTGGTCGTGGTTTCTTTATTGCTGTTGCTGTTGTTCAGTCATGTCCGACCCCTTGTGACCCTGTGCACTGTAGTCCACCAGGCTCCTCTGTCTGTGGGATTTTCTTGGCCAGAATACTGGAGTGGGTTGCCATTTCCTTCTCCAGGGGATCCTCCTGACCCAGAGATCGAACCTACATCTCCTGCAATGGCAGGTGGGTTCTTTACCACTGAGCCACCAGGGAAACCCTAGAGGTTTCTTAGATGATGCCTAATACAGGGGGGAGGAGCCAAGATGGCGGAGGAATAGGACGGGGAGACCACTTTCTCCCCTACAAATTCATTGAAAGAACAATTGAACGCTGAGCAAACTTCACAAAACAACTCATCGCTAGCAGAGGACTTCAGGTGCCCAGAAAAGCAGCCCATTGTCTTCGAAAGGAGGTAGGACAAAATACAAAAGATAAAAAAGAGAGACAATAGAGTTAGGGACAGAGACCCGTCCCGGGAAGGGAGTCTTAATAGAGGAAGTTTCCAAACTCTAGGAAACCCTCGCACTGGCAGGTCTGGGGGAAGTTTTCGAATCTCGGAGGCCAATCTAACTGGGAGGAAAAATAAATAAAATCCACAGATTACGTGCCTAAAAGCAACTCCCAGCAGAAAAGTACCCCAGACGCCCGCATCCACCACCAGCAACATCAAGACAGGGAAAAGCCAGAATGGCTGAACACTTTTGGAGGGTAGAAGAGAACATTTTTGCAAACCATGTATCAAATAAGGGACTTATATCTAGAACATATAAAGAACTCCTACAGCTCAATAATGAAAAGACACCCATTTCAAATTATATTCAAAATATCTGAATAGACTTTTTCCAGAGATGATACAAGAGTACCCAGCAAGCACATGAGAACATTCTCAACATCTTTAGCCATCAGGGAAATGCAAATCCCATCCAACAATTAGATATCCCTTCACACCCACTGGAGTGACTATCGCCAAAAAGACAGGTAACAGGTGTCCAACTTAAGGAGATGGAAAAATCAGAACCCTCATTCTCTGTTGGTAGGCATGCAAACTGGTGCAGCCACTGTGGAAAACAGTCTGGCAGTTACTCAAAAAGTTAAACATAGTTTTTGTATGACCTAGAAATTCCACTTCTAGGTATACACCCAGGATACATGAAAATATATGTTTACACAAAAACTTGCACATGGATGTTCTTAGTAGCAGATTTATTATAACCAAAATACAGAAACAACTCAAATATATATCAACTGATGAATGGATAACAAAATTGATATATTTTATATAATAGAATATTATTCAGTAGTTTAAGAAATGAAATACTGATACATACTGCAGCCTGAATAAACCTTGAAAACATTGTGCTGGAAACAAAAAATGACAAGTTGTACGATTCCATTTGTAGAAAGAGACAGAACATGGTCTAATGGATGCCTGGGTTTCTAGGGGCTTGGTGAGAACTGGGGAGTGGCTGCTAAAGCAAATAGGATTTCTTTGTGGGGAGATAAAAGTGCTCTAATGTTGATTGTGAACTGCACAATTCTGTGAATATATAAAAGACCAGTGAGTTATATCCTTGAAAGGTATGAATTGTATGGTATGTGAATTATAGCTCAAAGCTATTTTTAAGTTAGTGTGCTTCAGGGTGCAGTACAGATGTATGGAGGGTCATACCCACTTTAATCAGTATTGTGGAACTGAAAAGATTTGGAGGGAAGGCCAGGCCTCTTAAACTAGCTTTCCTATCCTTATCCTTGGGAATTGTCCTGTTCTTGCAGTCTGGCTATTGCTTTGAGGCGTGTGTTTGTTGAAAATATTTATCCCAGAGAGTTTCTTAGGAGGCCTTTGCAAACCAGGCAGCAAAAGTTGGCAGTGACTCAGAAGAGTCCAAGCTGCCTGCCTCTCTTCACGCACGTTCATTGCTGAGGAGGGCTCGTGTCCCAGCCACCGCACCTGCCCTCTCCTCACAGGTCCCCCCGACCCCTGGTCTAGGTGACGAAGACACTGAGGCACCAGGGGCTGCACGGCACCCGGCAGGTGTGCAGCGGAGCTGTGGTTCTGCATGATAACGCATCAGATTCTGTGTACCAATCAGTTGACTCTGAAACTGTTCTGGGAGCTGGGCCAAGGAGTCCCAAGACATAAAATTGAGTAATTATGGTTTTTCTCCCAACATGCAAGAAAATATATGTCAATAAATAGCATTTTCTCAATTAGATTTTCTTGAGTAAATTTTTCTTTGCCCACTGCCACTTTAGTTGCCCGTTAAGAGCTTGCAGATTACAAGAAGGAAAACAAGTAGCAAGCAAGCATTAACTGAAAATCCCAGAGTTAGTTTTTCACTTCTGTTTGACACACACTTGTATGTAGGGTGCATGTGCTTGGCAATTCTTAGAAGCACTTTTAACATATTAAGTCATTTAATCTTTGCAACATTGGTAATAGATAGATATTGTTGCCATTTTAAGTCATTTAACCTTTGCAACATTGGTAATAGATAGATACTGTTGCCATGGAGCTTCCCTGGCGTCACAGTATTAAAGAATCCTCATGCCAATGCAAGAGACACAAGAGAGAAGATGCAGGAGATGTGGGTTCAATCCCTGGGACAGGAAGATCCCCCGGAGCAGGAAACGGCAACCTGCTCCAGTATTCTTGCCTGGAAAATTCCATGGACAGAGGAGCCTGGCGGGCTACAGTCCAGGGGGTTGCAAAGAGTTGGATGCGACTGAGCAACAGCACCACACACTGTTGCTGTTACTCCTGTTTTGTGGATGAGGATGGATACTGAAGATAGACATGTCAGCAGATTTCCCCAAAGCCACCTAACAGTCTGGCTCCAAGTCTTTAGCCCCTGTGCTACAGTCATGCTTCTTCAGCAACTGGTCATCTTCCAGCTTATATATTAGTGATGTTTAACATGGCTGGGAAAATAGTTCCAAGTCCACGGGGTGAGTAAGTTAGGTTCTTGTGGCATGATATCACCATACAGAAATCATAACTGTGAGTGCCTCACTTGAGTATATCTTATCACCACTGCTCTGTAACACACAGATTTTTTGCCTTTTTCAAAAGACCTCCAGGGCAGCAGTTGCAGTGGGAGTATGAAGGACCTCAGTATTTATTGATTTATCCTTTCACCGTAAAGATGAGAAAAACTAAGAGGAAGTAAATCCTAAGGTCTCCTGACTCTGAGCATTTAAAATAATAGGGACCTAAGAGTGAGACTGCGGCTTCCCAGGTCACTCAGTGGTAAAGAATCCACATGCCAATGCAAGAGATGTAGGTTAGATCCCTGGGTCTGGAAGATCCCCTGGAGAAGGAAATAACCATTCAGTTCAGTATTCTTGCCTGAGAAATTCCATGGACAGAGAGCCTGGCGGGCTACAGTCTTGGGGGTTGCGAAGAGTCGGACACAACTGAGCACAGCACAGCAAGAGTGAGGCTTCCCAGGAATCAGGTTCTGGGCTTTCTTGTGTCCTCCTTCGCTCTGCACAGGATCTCTAGCTGACCGCTGCAGCACTCCTGTTCTCCCATTTACAGAACCCTTGAAAGCCTGAGAGGAGGGTACACGCCCAGGGTCCCACAGCCAGCAGGTTGTCATTCCACGGCCCTCAGTCTTCATCCCTTTGCTCTGCCACACTCCTGAGAGTACCCTCCACTGTGTGACTCACTGAGACTGTTTTGTTAATGGGGTAGTGGGGTAAATAGTTTATGTAAAGCCCAGAACACAATGCCTGACACACTTCGTGTCCCATAGGTGCTACATAGCTGTTGATGTCATTGCTAATACTGAAATCGGGGGAAATGAAAATCTGCTAATAGGTTCATCTCCATCTCTAGTATTGATTGTGATGCCTCGTCTGCCTTGGGAAACTTCCCATGGCTGCTGTTTGAGCAACAGGAGGAAAAAAGTCTTTCAAAAAGATCCCTTTTAGTCCTTCAGCGATGCCCCCTTGTGGAACCTCGGCAGAATGACCAAATATTCAGAGTCATTTGTGACCTGAAGAGAATTTGACACAATTTCCTGCTGGACATCTGTCTGAGTGCCTTCTGGGGGCAGGGGTGGGACGAGGGGTCCAGATGAGGGCAGAGAATGGGTTAGGGTTCTGCGTGGGCTGTGTCAGAGTATTTTTACTGTGTGTTAAAAGCTGATGGGGTAGAATTGCAGAGTTCATATTTCCTACATATCTAAGCTTCCCTGACCCCTGGTGGCCTGACTTTCAGAGTCTCTGTCACAGACTTGGGGCCCAGTCTAATGGCTGTCACCTCAAGTCTGTTCAGAGCAGGTTTGAGGGGCAGAAACGTGTTTCCTCACAAGCAGTGACTGAAGCCTCTCTCCTGGTGGCTGTCTCAGCCTCCATTGTGTTCCCTTCTCCAGGGGCTTCTGAGGAGAATGGCCTGCCTCACACTTCAACTAGGACTCAGCTGCCTCAGTCAATGAAGATCATGCATGAGATCATGTACAAACTGGAAGTGCTCTATGTGCTCTGCGTGCTGTTGATGGGGCGTCAGCGAAACCAGGTCAGCCCCTCCCCACGTCTCAGAACAGGAGGAGCCAGGAGCAAACGCTTCCCAGGCGCTTGTGGTGTGCCGGGTATCCTGTTCAACAGCCTCTCACAATGGCTCTGTCCCTAGCCCAGCAAAGCAAGGAGTTGGGTTCCTTAGCCCTGCTTCACAGGTCAGGAAGCCAGTCTGATTCCAGAGCCCATAGTCTTTCCACCATACCTTACTGGGGCAACATTTCTAGATAGAGCTCTGGTGCCCCAGGCAGAAGTGGGTGGCTTAACCATGTTACCTGACCTTTTTAATACACAGAGTAAAGGTGAGTGTCTGCCCTGCAGATGCACTGGAGGAGTTGCCAGTCTGATGGGGGCTTGGAGTGGTGGGCCAGAACTAAGTCAAGTTATGACAACTGGGTAGCTACCAGGGGTACAGCCGTGCGGAGGTTCCCTGAGTCTTGAAGCAGTTCCAGGAGGGAGGGCTGGGGGTGGGGTGCTCTGGAAGTACACCCCACTCTTCCCCAGGATGGACAAGTGGCCCCCTCCCGTTCCCTCTACCTCCTAGGGATGCAGCGAGGCCTGAGGGGAGCTGGGAGCTCGGCAGTCCCTGAGCACCTTTTTGAGTCAGAGACTGTTCTCTCACACAGCTATCTGTGAGATGGATGCAGTTATCACAAGTTTGCAAGTGAGGAAATTTTAGAGAAGGTGGGAGGGGAAAGACTGGCTGAAAAGATGACATCCGGCCTGGCAGTGTCCTGAAGAAAGTGAGGGAGCCAGGCATGCTGACCACTTCGCCCGAGGTGGCCTACCAGGTCAAGGAAGCAGGCCCTGGTGGGCACTGGCCTGGTGGTTTAGTGGAACAGTAGAAAGCTGGGGGTGGATTGGAACCAGCAGTCAGGAGAGGCAGGCTGAGGGGTCGCAGGGGGCCAGGTGGCCTCTGGCTTTCATAGGCCATTTAAGGACTCTGGCATTCACCCTGAATGAAATGGAAAACCATCCTCCAGCTGCTGTGTGCGAGAGCTGACAGTAGCTAGGACCCACATGTTGATGGCAGGGGTGGTGAGCAGTGTTTTTGTTCTGGATCTGTTTTGAAGGTAGAACAGGTAAGATGTGCTGAGAAGTTAGGTATGGACTTAAGTGGAGAGAGGAAGTAAAGATGACTTCGTGACCTCTTTCCAAGCTGGTGGGAGGAATGGTTTGCCGTTTATTGAGATGGTTAAGACTAGTGGGTAAGGAGTGGAGGGGCAGACATCTGTAGGGAGGAAGGGGCAGGGTTCAGTTTGAACAGGTTAAGTTTAGGTATCTATTAGAATTGGCACTGGGGTTACCTGCACCTGAGTTAGGGGCTAGATGGGGCCTGAAGGTATAACTTTGGGGGTTGTCAACATGTGGTTGGCGTTTAAAACCAGGACACTGGATGAGATCCTGCCATGACATCCACAGCACTGGGGCTCCTTCCTTCCGTGTGGTATATATTTCATATAAAAAACATTAGTCATGATATCTTACCTGTGTTGAGTGCTTTTTCTTTTTTGAGACACTTCCGTAATCATATTTGAATTTGCGGGTACTTGGTAAGTTACACAGCAGCTGATGGCCTCCATCCCACTTGATGTTTGTGAAAACCAGGACCCATATAATGGCCATGTTCTCAGTTTCCAGGCATCGTCAGAACAGGACTTAAACCCTGCTGCTCTGACTTTCCTTTCTGTCCCTTCACTGTGACAGTTCCCCTACTCCCTTAGTCTTCCCGGTACCAAGTTTCTATGAATCTTTGTGGTCTTTGGTTAAATTGATAACAGCTGCCCCTTCCAGCTGGCCTCAAGCCTGTCTTCCTGAGAGCCAGTGTGATTCTGGTGTGTCCTCATTTGCATAGTCAGCATTTACTGAGTTCCTACTGTGTGCCAGGTACTACCGGGACATGGATTATTTTAATAGGTCAGTAATTTACATGGTTCTGTGTTGAGGTATAAATAAGTATCAATGAAGCCTCTCACCCCTCTGATCCTGAACGTTCAAGGTTCTTCCATGAGGCATCTAATTGTACCAGTTATTAATGTCTCTAGAGAGTGTGAAAGTGTATTGATGCATAGTGAGAATAAGTGTAGATGTTTTCTTTAAAGCTCAGCATTGCTTTCTTCGTCCTGAAGGCTTCTTGTACATATATGTCTGGGCTTTTGATAGACCTTCACCGCACATCTGTCTTCATGCTTTTTTGCCTTCCTACCCCTCCAGGTTCACAGAATGATTGCGGAGTTCAAGCTGATCCCTGGGCTGAATAATTTGTTTGACAAACTGATCTGGAGGAAGCATTCAGCATCTGCCCTCGTGCTCCATGGTCACAACCAGAACTGTGACTGTAGCCCGGTGAGCAGGGACCCTGACAGCAGATGCCAGGAGTAGTCGTTTCAAGACGTGCTGTTGGCCCTTTGAAATCTCCTTCTCTGAGAGTAGAGCAGAAACTAAACGTCACAGCCCATGTACTCCCATAATTGGAAGCCACCTTGGGGAAGGATCTGACCCCCACCCTCCACCTACCCAGGAATCCCTTCGGGGACCCTCCACCAGCCTCCCATTGTTCATTCACCTCTGGGCATGGCCACCCACTCCACTCCAGAGCAGCAGGTTTTTCCTCGTTCTGTTCTCTTACCTCATTCTAATTGACATCCCTAATATTAGGTTTGCCTCCCAGAACCACGCCAGTGGTTGGCCTCCAAAAAGGACTTTAGGAAGTTTTTTTTTAAGGGTCGAGGGCTCATGTCTACCTGGTTTTCCTCACAGTGCCCTAAAGAGCCCTGAAATGGGAGTCTAGATCATCGGCCGTCAGCACCACATCAGTGCCACACGGCTGTCTGGACCCAGTGCCATGGGTCCTGCTTGGTCTCTCCTCTGCATTCTGGGGACTTTCCTCAGTGCTGTGTCTTCCAGTTTGCTGTTTTTCTCCTTGGCTTTGTCAGATTTACCTTTCAACAGATCCATTTGAGTTCTTATATTTTGTGTTTCTAGACATTTTATCTGGATCTTTGTCAAGAAGTATTTCGTCTTTTATTCATTATGTTAAATATTTTCTTCTTCTGTTGCATTTTCTGTCTTTAATTTCATCTCTAATTATTCATGTGATACTTCTTTATGGTCGTTTTTTGGATTGTTCACAGAGTGCTAATACTTGTGTCTGCGTCTTCAGACTCAGCTTGGGGTGGAGTGTTGCCTTGTGTTCTGTACCATTTATAGAAGATCACCTTCAGGGGGCTTGTTTTCCTTGGGGATACTGGAAGTAGTCCCATAGAACATTTGGCTTTTGTCTGCCAGGTGCTTTAGGGAGCACCAGGGCGAGTTTTCACATTGAGCATCTGCCCTCCCCCTCTGGAAGTGTGAGCACCTGCAGACAGGATTCTTTGCCAGCTCCCTGGGCTGGTAGGTGGAGTTTTTCCAACCCTTTTTTCACAAATGTATCAGCTCCACAGGCTTTACTAGGCCCAAGGTCCTGTCTGGTCCCTACAGAGCATTGAAACCCAACCCCTAGCCCAAATAAGTCTCATATGCACTTCTCTGCCAGCCATCAGTCTTGTGCTCACTACTCTGAACTCCGTCCTTCCTTCCTGTCTAATTCTAGTGGAATTTCCTTTCTTTCCTATGTACTTAGCCTCACATTGAAAATAATTTCAGTTATTTGTATCCAGTACCTTGGAGTTTTTTTAACAGAAAGGTTCTGCCTTAGCTTAATCCACTGTTGGCCAGATGCGGACAAAAGGTTTTCTGATAAAGAGGAGTCCTCCCTGTGCGCCAGGACAGGGACTCAGAGAAGCAGCAGGATGCCCAGGCTTTCGCCAGAGCCTTTTGTTTTCTTTTGGCACGTTGTGACTGTGGTCTTAACATCGAGGATGCACGTGTATTTTAGGACATCACCTTGAAGATCCAGTTTTTGAGGCTCCTCCAGAGTTTCAGCGACCACCATGAGTAAGTACAAGCTGTCCCCAAGAGAAGACTTGGTTCACTGTCTCTGTTCTCCCTTTGTCTCATCACTGACCTCAGCTGAGGAGGACCCGGGAGCCGTGAGAGCCGCTGTCACCTCAGTGTGACCATGAGGCTGCACTTCATAAGAGCTGCCGTTTGTCCAGCCCTTCCTTTATGCCAGGCACTACCTGAGCTTCCCCTTGACTGCCACAGCCACCTCAGAAGTGAGTGCAGAAGTAGCTGGCCCCATAACACCCCTGGAGTCAGTGCAGCTCTCGGCTGTCTGTCCCTCTGAGCCTGGAGTAGACAGCGTGGCTCTTCGCAGGGGCCTGTAGGAACCTCGGATGGCCAGAGTGGGCTGAGTATTTGTATGCTGAACAGATGGGATATTCTTTGCCTGTACAAGGAGATGTACTCTCTCCCATTTTCCTTGGAACACAGTCTGCCCTCTCATTTTTTATTCTCAGCCTTTGATGGAGGATGTGTAGGAGAATGATTCTCTGCTGTGAGGAAACAGTGCAGGCAGGGGAGGAGTAGATGGCAGCTGACCCTTGACCTTGACACTGGGAAGATGTTGGTGAGCTGGCAGACAGAAGCAGGTGCTACTCAGCTCTTACCACCTGTTGGGTACAGGAAACAGGGCCCACTCTTGCATAGTTTCTGAATTTTTCCCCCAAGAAAAGCCAGAAATGAAGATTTATGTTCAAGGTCCTGATTTTTAGGTGCTGGTTTAGATTCTTTGTGTAAGCTAATAGAACATGCCTGAGGACCCGTGTGGCCTCAGGGGCCTTCACTTTGAAGCTTTTGTGTGGGTGATGTGGATCATCCTCTCTGAGAGGTTCTCTGTTTGAAGGCCTTAAGCCCCAGGAAGTATATCAACTCTCTGAAAAATGGCACCAGTATGTCCTGAATGTATCCTTTTTTTCCTGAGGAACTGGGTCCCTCACTTTCATCATTTGCTGGGTCACATTCGCAGGATTGGATTGTGTATATTCTAAAGCAGCAGGAAAAGAGGGGAGTGCTTTTCATGGTAGTGGCAGGATCAGGTTCCAGTTTTCCGAAGATCATTCTGGGTGCTGTGTGTGGGATTGATTCCTGTGGGAGACCATTTAGGAAGCTGGTTCTGTCCCTATGACTTGGGTAACAAGAGGCCTAGGTGTGAAGGGGGAAGGAAGAGTGTCACACTTGGGCCTTCTGGTGGGAGAGCTGGAATAGGGCCAGGCTTGAGTAAAGTGATGAGTGTCTGGGCATCATGGAGTTGGAAGTGCCTTTGAGAAATTAAATAGAAATGTTCAGTGGCAAAAGAAAGGCCTTAGACATACTAAGGAAAGGGGCCTTGTCAGTGAACATGCAGGCAGAGGGTGGGCGTTGGGGCCAGGGAGACTCCCTCAGCTGAACAGCAGTGGGCTCCATGCCCTCCCCTAGAATGCTGCCTTGGGGTGAGTGGTTTTCAGGGCGGCTACCAGGGGCTTCTTAACAGAAGTGGGCAGCAAGAGACTGGCCCACTGTCGACGCGGCAGCCCCAGTTCCTGTCCATTACCACCTCCAACACATCTGTTTCAGGAACAAATATCTACTGCTCAACAACCAAGAGCTGAATGAACTCAGCGCCATCTCTCTCAAGGCCAACATCCCTGAGGTGGAAGCCGTCCTCAACACTGACAGGTGAGCATGGGTGGGGTGCAGCTGGGGCCCACAGCCCGCGTGGCTGCCTGCATGTCCCAGGACTCACAGACAGGTGCACCCGGGTCTGCATACTTGTCCTTTCTCATCCACGCGTAACTGGTGTGCCGAGGGCTCCTGTGTACCAGGCTCTGCCCTCCCGTCACCTGCATTGTCTCATTGGAGCCCCTTGGCAGCCTCGGAGGGAAGTGCCATTGTCACCCACTTTACAGACTGGGGAGCAGGGGCTCAGCGAGGTCACCTGCCAAAGGTCATAAATGCTCTGCCCCCTCCCTGGTCACTCAACTTCGTTGACCTCCTCCTTTCCTGCCCTCTGCCAATACCCATTAGCTGAGTAATGCCTCACTTTCTGGAGCAAAGCAGGGAGGTCTCAGGCTCACAGGGGTCAGGGCAGGGAGAACTGTGTACAGCAACAGGAGTCATCATTCTCTGGTCTTCTGTTGTTTTTGGTTTAAAAGCAGCAGAAATCTTTGTTCAAATGAAATTGAATGTAGTCCCACATCTGTCTGCAGTGCAGGAGACCCGGGCTCGATCCTTGGGTTGGGAAGATCCCCTGGAGGAGGGCACGAAAACTCCCTCCAGTATTCTTGCCTGGAGAATCCCCATGGACAGAGGAGCCTGGTGGGCTACAGTCCATGGGGTCACAAAGAGTCAGGCATGACTGAGTGATCAAGCACACAGCCCAAGGCCTGTAGTAGATGAGTAGTAGAACTCTATTTGAAGGGAAAGTTTAAGGGCTTAGACTCGCTGCCTGCTTTGTCCTCTCTCCTCCATAATGCAGCCTGAGTCCTTTTCTCATTTACTGTCTCTGCTTCCTAGGCCAGGAAGCAGAGGCCCAGAAACTTGTGTTTGTGTCCATGGCCACCTGAAGCTGAACCTGGGGCCCAGGGTACTCCCCGCCTCACTTACCCTGTCAGGGGCATGGGCTTTGCCCCACGTCTTAGACTCTGTCATGGTGGTTCAAACCCACTTTTGTCACAAGCAGCCCTCCCTCCAGCAGTTCCGAGCCCCATATGACTCTGGATGTGTCTTTGGCCTCTGGTCACTTGTCAGCGAGCCTGGGCAGGGAAGGCTGCCCTGAGATGTGTGAGTACATTTGGCTGTTTATTTCTGAGACTGCAGGAGTCCTTAGGGTGCTCTGAACCCAGGTGGAGCAGGAGGACATCCTGTAGGTTTAGAAATGACCTCATGTTTTGTTTTGTTTTGCTTCTTACCCACCTATGTCAGCAAAGACACCCAGCCCCAGGGTCTCAAGACATAGTTCTTGTGCCATATGGAATTTGGCCTCTGTCAGCCTCTCAAATCTGCCATCAAGATTTCTGTCTGTTTTCTTTCAGGAGTTTGGTATGTGATGGGAAGAGGGGCTTATTAACACGTCTGCTGCAGGTTATGAAGAAGGAACCAGCTGAGTCATCTTTCAGGTAGGTCTGGATACACACCTCCCACTCCTGAGGGTGTGTTTAAGCTGTTAGAAATGCCTTCTGTCATCACCAGCTTCCACCCCACATAGCTGGTTACTGTCAGGGAGAGGGAATCTGCTGGCTCCCTGATGTTGACTCAGTACATACTAGCTTCTGCTGTGTGCTGGCAGTGTGTTTCAGGAATTGAGCCAGCATTCAGCAAGCACCTATTCTGTGCTGCTGCTGGACAGGCGGGGAAAATGGGAGCTACAATCCCTACCCATATGGAGGTCCCTGGGTTGCAGGAAATAAGCATGGAAAGACTGCTGTGTGGGGGATGCGGTGTGGAAGGGCTCAGAGCCAGGACCTGCCCTGCAGACAGTGGGAGCGAAGGAAGCACTTATGGGAGGGTGTCCCAGTTCCTTAGACTCATCCATGTTGTCTTAGAGGCTGTGGGCAGGACAGCAGCTGAGGGAGGCATTCCATCAGGGTGGGTGTGAACTGTGAGCTGGCTCCATGCTCAAGGGTCCCCTATCAGCTCAACATACCTTGTCCCTCCATCACCTCATGGGTCCAAGTACTGCCCTCTGGGGCCACTCGGTCAATATCAGCCTCCTCTTCTCTAGGAAAGCCCATCAGGAGTGAGTTCAGTGACCCGTCCACATGCCTGTCTGGTCCCTCATGCATTTCTGACCTCTTCCATGTTCTCCTGTTCCTCTGAAGGAGCAGAGCCTAGAGTATATTTTCACATGTGACTCCTGGGGCAGTCCTCTGAGCCCACATGCTCCTTCCAGACGAACCACAGAGGACTGTTCCCCACTGAGCCATCAGCTCCCTAAGGATGGGGACTCGCCATGTGTTCCCAGTGCCCTGTATGAGGCCCAAGGCCTGATAGATGTTCAGTAAACATGTACCAGTGTTCAGGGTGTTGGATCAGTGAAAAGGGCGATAGACATCTCCCAGCCCCTCGGTGAATGGAACGTGGGCCAAAAGAGGGCAGCCTTAGCCACCTGGGCCAGGGGTCAACATTTGGGTCGCAGGTTTTGGCAAGCCCGGGCTGTGGAGAGTTTCCTCCGAGGGACCACCTCCTATGCAGACCAGATGTTCCTGCTGAAGCGAGGCCTTCTAGAGGTAATGGCCTGGAGGAGCCAGGGTGTCGGGTGTCCCCTTCTCCCCCAGCCCCATACATTGCTTTCCTGCCCTGAGACCTAGAGAGCTGGCAGAAGCAGACCATACTCTCTATCTTCAAATGCCAATGCACATCTCTCTGGTATTTCCCCTGAGCTTTCAGCTCTGGGATCCCCATGGGTGCTTACCAGGTGATTGAGGGATCTGAGGGGTGGCCATGGAGGATTATAGGAGTCTGTGAAGTTGCTCAACAAGGCCTTTTGACCCCAAGGATACTTTGCTGCTGACTATTTAATTTCCCTTTATTGAAAAATGGCCTCCAGAAAAAGCAAAATTTACAAAAGGAGGTAGAGCAAAATGTCTAAAGCTACAATTGATTAAAAAAAAAAAAAAAGATACAAATAAGAAACTGACCCATGAATTGTAGTAAAATTCATAAAGTAAAGAATTCATCCAAATCAGTATATAGGACCTCAAGAAAATGAAAAGGAAACACTATAACTGTCTTGTAAAAATTCACTCATTGTAAACTTTTCCATTTATTAACATGAACCATGGGGTCAAAATGTGTCTCCTGTCCTTAAACCCCATGCTTCACTTGAATGGCCTCAGTGCTCAGTCCAGGGCCTTATTAACCTCTGGAGACAGCTCCCTCCCTGTGAGCTGGAGAGTTTGGCCATCATGAAGACTTAGCTCAGACCTGGGCAAGCAAGAGAGGATATGGCTACATACCCCAACCTACCCTCACCCCTACCCGCCCCACTTCCTGGTTAGGTGTGTCAGGCCTGGCCCTTTCCTTGGAGCCACCAGCATCCTCTGATGAAAATCTAGACAGGGGAGCAGATTCTATCAACCTGGATGCTTGCTCGAAGCTAACACCACATGGGCTGAGCTATGTATCAGGGCTGGGGGAGGCAGGCGGTGGGCAGCTCAGATGAGCACGGCCTGGGGGCTCCGGGGACCAGCCACCTTTTCCTGCCTTCATTCTGTCCTCTCCCACCCCCAGCACATCCTCTACTGCATCGTGGACAGTGAATGCAAGTCACGGGATGTGCTGCAGAGTTACTTTGACCTCCTGGGG
This sequence comes from Odocoileus virginianus, assembly GCF_023699985.2. NCBI lineage: Eukaryota > Metazoa > Chordata > Mammalia > Artiodactyla > Cervidae > Odocoileus > Odocoileus virginianus. The sequence goes on along the minus strand of NC_069682.1, from coordinate 59,832,823 downwards.
GAGCTGATGAAGTTTAATGTTGATGCATTCAAGAGGTTCAATAAGTACATCAACACTGATGCAAAGGTTAGTCTAAGCCAGGGCTTCATGAGTTCACTGTCTTGTCCAGAAGTTAGGTCAGAGCCCTGGTCCTTGCCAGTCTTCAGTTGCTGATTTTATACTGGAGAGTCCTGGGGTTAGCGGGCAGATGTCAGTAAGCGTTCATTAACCCTTGCTCTGCGCTAGACCATGGGTATTATGCAGGGATGAAAGTCTCACCTGCTTGTGGGCAGGTGGGAGCAGGTGAGCTTGGAACTGACTCTGACGCAGTGTGCCAGGTGCCATGATGGGCCCTGGTGCAGGGCTGGGCCTGATGTGTTAAGCTTTCAGGGTGTATGTGGTAGAAACCCAGCCCAGACTAATAAAAATGACAGCAGTCCCTTCGGTGCAGAAAACACTGGACATGGTGTCTAAAGATCTGGTTCAGTTCTTGCTGTAGCTGCTTATTAGGTGGGGAGGGCAGGGCACCGAGTTCCTCTGAGCTTCGGACTTTCTGTTGAAAACAGCTAGGCCAGGGTAGGTGGGTGCACCCTGCAGTGATCGCGCGCCCTGGCCTTGGCTGTCTTTAGCCGAGAGCCCACCACCCCCGTCAGCCTGGCCCCTGCTCCAGTTCCAGGTGTTCCTGAAGCAGATCAACAGCTCTCTGGTGGACTCCAACATGCTAGTGCGCTGTGTCACTCTGTCACTGGACCGATTCGAAAACCAGGTGGACATGAAAGGTAAGCAAAAGCTAAATGCTGACGTGAGTCAGGCCCATTGTGGCTGCACTGGTATCTAACACCCAGCCTCTTGCAAGGAGACAGAAATTTCTGAAAGTCACTACACCAAACACCCACATGGTTGGAGTCAGGGCAGTGGTGCTCTAGGTGATTTTCATGATTTTTCTCTATCATCCATGCTTCCTCTGATGGGCATGTGTGACATTTTAATAAAGGTTTTTTTTTTAAAAAAAAAAGACATCGTTGCCAGCAAAATGCAAAAACAACACATACCCTTCCTCTCCTGGCCTGGAATTGCCTGGATGAGAAGGATTCAAGTGGTGAAGCCTGGGGAGGGCCTCAGGGAGGCACGGACCCAGAATGGGACTGAATGACAAGGTGAAGGCATGCTCCTGGCTGGGGCTCAGGGGAACGCAGGCTTGGCCATGGTGGCAGAGCAGCTGGAGCTTTGTTTCCGGGTGCAGCCCAGCTTTTCTGTAGTCGTTTTGACAGTGGGGACTCCCAGCTTCAGAGTCGGGACCCGGGGGGGACTTGACTAGAAGCCTGGGTGTCGGGCCCCGGAGCCACAGAGCATTCTCTGCACTTGCTGCTCATGCCTCTGCCTGTCTGTCCGCAGTTGCAGAGGTCCTGTCCGAGTGCCGCCTGCTCGCCTACATCTCCCAGGTGCCCACACAGATGTCCTTCCTCTTCCGTCTCATCAATATCATTCACGTGCAGACGCTGACCCAGGTGAGAGGCCTACAGACCTGCCCCCGGGAAAGGGGGGATTGGAAACAGTTACCCTCATCCCAGGGCCACCTTCACCCTAGAAGTACCTCTCCTGTCACCCACCCCTTCATTCCTAGGAGACCCTCCCAGCTATTCTGAGGACTTGTTCCAGTAAGGGATCAGCTCCCCATTTTACAGAAGGGGCCTGGGGAAGGAGCAAGGCTCTGAGGTCACAAGTGGTTTGGGCAGAGTCTGGGTCACAGTGAGTTCTGACTCCCCGTCCAGTGCTCTCCAGGCTCCGCCTGCAGCACAGACCTGGGGCTGGACCTGATGTTGACACCCATCTCCTTCAACAAATAACTGTGCAGCTGCCCTCCTCCAAGCTTCACACCCTCTTTTCTAAAATGAGGGCGATACTCAGAGGTTTTCTTTTGTTCCTTCATCTAACAAACATTTATTAAGGCAAGACCATGGGCTGGGGATGCACAGTGAGTAAACAGACCAAGACGCTTCCTTTGCAGAGCTGTGCCAGTCTAGTGCTGAGTGAGAGAGATGCATGCGCCCAGCTGCCCCAGGGACTGAGGCTCCCAGGAAGAAGCCGTGCCTGAGCCGATTCTGGAGGAGGCATGGACTGACTAGACTAATAATGCCGTTCCCCCCAACTCTGGGGTGGGTGAGGGGGGCAGTGAGGGCCAGGAAGGCACTGGGGGCAGGACCCTCATCGTTCCTCTCCGCAGTCCTCTGTCGGCTTTATGCAGGGGCCGCACCATGTGAGGCCCATGGACACCTCCGCCCTGCCCACTACACCCCCTCACCCCGTGCCCCGGTCCACCAGGGCCCCTGGGCTGCCGGCACACACCTGACCCACACAGCCCGATCCTTGCAGGAGAACGTCAGCTGCCTCAACACCAGCCTAGTGATCCTGATGCTGGCCCGACGGAAAGAGCGGCTGCCCCTCTACCTGCGGCTGCTGCAGCGGATGGAGCACAGCAAGAAGTACCCTGGCTTCCTGCTCAACAACTTCCATAACCTGCTGCGCTTCTGGCAGCAGCACTACCTGCACAAGGACAAGGACAGCACCTGCCTGGAGAACGTGAGTGCCCCGCCCCCGAGGGCTGGCAGGCAGGCTGCGGGCACGGCGGCCCAGGCTCCTTGGAGGGGCAGGTGTCCGGGCGCCTGATTCCCACCGGGCCCTGTGGAAGGCAGCTCTCTACCCCTTACCAGGGCCCTTCCCGTGGCCCCTCTTTCTGTGCACAGAGCTCCTGCATCAGCTTCTCATACTGGAAAGAGACCGTGTCCATCCTGTTGAACCCGGACCGCCAGTCTCCCTCTGCCCTTGTCAGCTACATTGAGGAGCCCTACATGGACATAGACAGGGACTTCACCGAGGAGTGAACTTGGGCCAGGCCTCGGGTGGCTGCTGGGCCAGCGCGGGTGAGCGGGGTACGCGTGCCTCACGCCCTGCCCTGCCCCCACCCTTCCCCCGCCTCCCTGCTGCTCCACCTGCCCCGGGTCTTCAGGTACAGGCTGGGTGGGAGGGAGCATCTAGAAGCCCTTGGCCCCTGAGGCTCTGGGTCATTGGGGCGCCTCAGTTCCCTCAAGATCGCCATGATGAGGACAGGGGCGCTATGCCCACCCTTCGTTCAGAACTCTGCGGCCCTGGCCCACCTAGAGCTAAGGGGACTTTTAAAAACAGCTCTGTCTGAGCTCCCGCCCGGTCTCTTGACTGTCAGTCCTGGCGTGGGGACGGAGGTGTGGGCCCCCTCCCCCAATCTGTGAGCCGAGCTTGCCCTGGCCTTTGGACCCAGGCAGAGGCTTCTGAGCCCCTGGGCAGGGGTGGGGGATACCAGAGAATGCTTCTTTCCCCCAGGCCTGCCCATCTGTCCCTCCCTTCCTCCTTCCTTTGTTTTCCTTTAGCTCCTCTGGTTCTGTTTGCTCATTGGCCGCTGTGTTCATCCCAGGGGTTTCCCCCAGAAGTGGGGGGGCTTTCTCCTTCAATCCCCTGGGGCAAAGGGTGGCTGTGCCCCACCCCCACCCCCAGGCAGCGTCTCCTGCCTGAGCCTGCCCGCACGGGAGCCTGCCTGGGAGCACACCCCCGGCCCCTTCTTGTGTTGCCAATTTATTAACAACAAATAAACCAATTAAATGGAGACTATTAAAGAATTTATTTTAAATGACTGATGTGGGCCTGACTTTTTGTCTGTGAGACCATGTGCTCCCCTCCCCTCCTGAACCCCAAAGAATGAGCAGGAACCCAGTCAGAGCTGCAGCCGTGGGGTTTATCCAGGGTGGAGCAAGGCTTGGAGTGGCAAGGCTTCAGCCGGTGTGAATGAAGAGAGGCTGGGATTGGGGGCGCAGAGAGCAGGTGTGAATGAAGAGAGGCCAGGATCGGGGTGGGCAGAGAGCAGGTGTCCCTCTTCAGAGCCCAGGGCTCCAGCCTCACTGCTTGTGCTAAGGGGAGAGTGGTGCCTGAGTGGGTGGCCCCCAGGCAGAGGGCAGGGAGGGTACCCCACACACCCCTCACCTTGGGGCCCAGGGCATCCCGGGTGCGTGCCCGCAGCTTGTTGGCCTGGGTTTCCGCCATGTCTGCCCGCTCCTCTGCGTCGTCCAGCTCATGCTGGGCCTTTCGATACTTGGCCAGGTTAGTGTTGGCCTGCTGCTCCTGCAGGCACAGGCAGGCCTGCTCACTCTCTGGTCACTGAGAGGGTCAGCTGCCCCAGAAGGGGCCAGCTTCTCCTGGCCCTCTAGTCTGCTTCACCACCGCTGCCCATGGCCCTCCCCACCCCTCCCCAGTCCCCACAGCAGGAAGGAAGGGCATGGAGCCACTGGTTCCAGAGGTGCCCGGGTGCCAGATCTGCCTGGAAGGGGAAAGCAGAGGGGTCCACCCAGAGACAGAGCTAGGTCTTGTGTCTTGCTGGAGCTGTTAGAAACTTGTCTTTCTTCCCACTGGGCAGTGGGGTCACTGTCCCAGCTGACATACAAAGCCACTGTGGGGGAAACCACAGCCCAGAGATGGAACAGGCCTGACCATTGCTGGCATCTCCACTGACTGGGGCCAGCTGTAGAAGTGGGGTGACCACTGGCATCCTGACTGGTACTAGGCCCCAAAGACCCAGATCCCCGTGCACTCACCGCCTCTTCAAACTGACGTTTGTAGCTCTTGACCTTGCTCTGCAGCTTGTCCACCAGGTCCTGCATGCGAGCCAGGTTCTTCCTGTCCTCCTCGGCCTGGGCAGGCAAAGGGGATTCAGGTCTTGTCCGAAGCAGGCCAGCTCTAGGGCCGCCCTCGAGGTGGTCCTGGTTACCCACCTGGTACGCGAGCTCCTTGACCCGGCGTTCGTGCTTCCGCACCCCTTTGAGGGCCTCCGCGTGCTTCTTCTGCTCTGCGTCCAGCTCGGCCTCCAGCTCCCGCACCTGCAAGCAGCCAGCTGGTGGGCCTGGAGCCCCTGGCCTGCCCACCCGCCAGGGCAGCAGACTGGGAGGCAGGCCGCACACACCTTGGCCTCCAGCTTCTGCACCTGCTTCTTCCCGCCCCGGAGGGCGGCTTGTTCTGCCTCCTCCAGCCGGGCCTGCAGCTCCCGCACCGTCTGCTCCAGAGTCTTCTTCATCCGTTCCAGGTGTGTGCTCGTGTCCTGCTCCTTCTTCAGCTCCTCCGCCATCATGGCCGCCTGCGGGGGGTGCGGCGGCCTGGTCAGGAGATGACGGTCCCTTTGGACTCTGTTCTGGGCACCCCCAGCCCCAGCCCAGCCTCACATCAGTGATGGCCTTTTTGGCCTTCTCCTCAGCTTCCCGCCTTTCCTGGGCGGCCTCCTCCACCTCCCCACTCAGCTGGGCCAAATCCACCTCCAGCTTCTTTTTCTGGTTCAGGAGACCTGTGTTCTGCAGGGAAGCAGAGCTTTAGAGTCGGGCCTTGCCGGCCCCCACCCCGCACGCTCTGGTGACCCCCTCTGTGCCCACCTGGGAATGCAGGAGGTTGAGGCGCTCGGTGGCTTCCAGCAGCTCTTGCTCTGCCAGCCGCCGGCTGCGCTCGCCCTGCTCCAAGGCGGCCCGCAGCTCTTCCAGCTCCGCAGCCAGCAGGGCAGCCCGCCGCTCCAGGGCCTGCGCCTGCTCGCGGAGCTCAGCCGCCAGCCGCTGCTCCTCGTCCCGCCCTGCCTGCTCCTCCTTGAGCTGGGCCTGCAGCAGCCGCGTGGCGGCCTGCGCCTCCGTGGCCTGGCGGGTGGCGTGGCCCAGCTGCAGCTCCAGGTCGTTGAGGTCGCCCTCCATCTTCTTCTTGAGCCTCAGCGCCTCATTGCGGGCCCGAGTCTCCGCATCCAGGGAGGCCTGCAGGGATTCCACTGCCCGCTGGTGGTTGCGCCTGTGGTCGGGAGGGACGGAAGGAGGCGTGGTGACCTGCGAGGAGCAGGGGCCCAGGCACCACACCTGCTGACAGACGCAAAAGGAACACTGGAGACGTAAACCCGTTGCGGACTAAGGGACCCGTCCCTCCCTGGTTTCAAGCCCCTCAGGCCTGCCTGTCGTCCATCAGAGCAACTTCACAGACAAGAGTGAGGCTCTGGAGCAGACAGACACGGACTGAATGCTGGCTCTGCCTCCACTGTGTAACCTTGGGCAAGTCCTCTGGCCTCTCCTAGGTTCACCTCTGAACTGTGGACAATAATCCCCCCGCCGAGAAAGTCCTGGGGAGGGGGACTAGGTGTCACGCCAGTCTGTGCACGCTGGGGCTCAGCCAACACCTCCTGCCCTCTGCTCTCATGCAGTTGGAACGGGAGAGGCTGTCAGCCTGAAGAGGAGGGCCAGCCCCCTCCCCGCACCTCAGGTTAGTACACTCCTCGTCTTTCTCTGCCAGCTTCCGGTCCACCTCAGCCTTGACCTGGGAAAGCTCCAGCTGGATCCGCAGAGTCTTGGTCTCCTCCAGCTCCAGGGCCCCCTGGGGTACGGAGCAAGCCATTGAGCCAGGGGGTCCGTGAATGCGTGTTGAGAGGGGAGGCTGGGGGAGCCAGCGGGTCAGCGTCTGCCCCGCCCCTGACCTCAGCCTCCTCCAGCGCTGCCTGGAGCTCACTCTTCTCTCCTTCCAGCGCCTTCTTGGCTTTCTCCAGCTCCTGGACGCTCTTCCCACTGAGGCCGACCTGGTCTGTGAGGTCACTGATCTCCTCTGCAGAGAGAACAGGGCACCGCGGGGCCACCCCACTGCTCATGCTGCAGCCACATCACTTCACCCACCCGTAATTCCAGGCTGCCCCTGCAAGGGCACCCTGCCCGTGTGACCCGGAGGGAACTCCCAGTGAGCCCCAGGGCGGCGCGGGCCCTGGACCGGGCTGTACCCTGAAGGTTCTTGTTCTCCCGCCGCAGCGTCTCCAGGGCCTCCAGGGCCTCCTCGTGGCTGTGGCGCAGCCGGAAGAGCTCGGTGCCCAGGCTGCGGGCCTCCCTCTGGGCCGCCTCCAGCTCCCGCTGCATCTCCTCCTCCTGCCGCCGGCGCTCCTCCAGCGCCCGCTCCAAGTGCCGCTGCTTCTTGTCCAGCGCCGCGGCCGCTGAGGTCGCCCGCTCCAGCTCCAGGGTCACGTCCTCCGACTCAGTCTGCAGCCGCAGCTTGGCCTTCTCCAGCGATGAGCACTTGGCGTGAGCGGCCTCAACCCCCTCCTCTGCCTCCTGCAGTCGCAGCGCCAGCTTCTTTCTGGGCCCCGGGAGCAGATGGGATGTGGGCGCATAGCTGAGCCCCGCATCCCCCACCCCACCCTGCCCTGCCCCCCCCAGGTGGTGCTGGCCGGGCCAGCAGGGTACTCACTTGGCCTCCTCCAGTTCCTCAGTCCTCTGGATGGCATCCGCCTCATACTTGCTCCTCCACTGGGCCACCTCGGCGTTGGCCTTGGACAGCAGCCTCTGCAGCTCTGCCTGGGCCTCGGCCTCCTCCTCGTGTTGCTCCCGCAGGAGGTCACAGTCGTGCCGCAAAGCCTGCACGGCGTGAGCCAGTGCACTCTTGGCCTGCAGAGAGCACAGTGACCACAGCGTGGGGCCGGCCCTGTGGCCCCACCCCCGCCATTCTGTAGCTGCCCACAGCCAGCCCACCTTGCTCTCTTCCTCCAGCTGCCGCCGCAGTTCCTCCAGACTCTGGGTGGCCAAGGCCTTCCCGCGGCTCAGCTGGCTAATCAGAGACTCCTTCTCCTCCAGCAGGCGGCTCAGCTCCCCTGAAGGCCAGAGGGGAGCCAAGTCGGGAAGGCGGGTGGGCAGCACGGAGGCCCCGCCATGGCCCGGCCGAGCCCCGCGCCTCACCACTCTCGGTTTGCAGCCTCCCACGCTGGGTGCTCGCATCTGCCAGCTGCCGCTGTAGCTCCTCCACCTTGATCTTGGCCTCGCTCAGCTGATCCTCATACGCCCGGCACAGCTTCTCTGCGCTGGCCTGGGAGCCGGGGTCAGAGATCAGAACAAGTCAGAGACCCACAAGGCAGGATCTAGGGCCACCAATAGAGACTGGAGCCCGGAACTGGAAAGCTAGATGTGTGCCAAGGAATCAAAGGGAGAACAGAACCCCAAGTTCAGGGTCAGAGATTCTAATGCTAGACTATGGCTTAAAACGGTGTCAGAAGTAAGTGGGCTGAACCAGTCCTAAGGCCAGTGGGTCAAGGTGAGTTTAGGATACCAGAGTCTGAAGTCAGCAGGGGACAGCAGTCAACAGGTCAGTTGTTAAGATTAGGTGGTACAAAGGTCAAGGGTCAGGGTTGGGTGCTGGGATTCAGGACAAGAACACTCAGTACAGGTCTGTGTTATTTGCTCAGTCATGTCCGATTCTTTGCGACCCCATGGACTGTAGCCCACCAGGCTCCTCTGTCCACGGGGATTCTTCAGGCAAGAATACTGGACTGGGTTGCTATTCCGTCCTCCAGGGGATCTTCCTGACCCAGGGATCAAACCCAGGTCTCCTGCATTGCAGGCAGATTATCTACCATCTGAGCCACCAGGGAAGCCAAAACAGGATAGGGATGAGGTCAGAATTCAGAGGTCAAAGACTGAGAAGTTCAAATTGGATGCTGGGTCAAAATCCTCTGGCATCAAGGCACAGAGTTTAGGACGTAAGGTTTGAGATCAGGACTGGTGGGGGGTTTCGGGCTGGGTGCTGGGTGAATGGGCCGGGGATCAGGATCGGGTGCAGGGTCAGCACTAGTGTAGTGTCAGATAGGCAGGGGGTGTTCGGGGCTCAGAGGGTGGGGTCAGCTGTTGCAGTCAGGAGGGTTTGGTGAGGGTGGGCTGCTAGTGGCGGGTCAGAGGTCGGGGTCAGGAAGGAGGCCAACACCTTGCCGCGGGCCAGGGTCTCCACATTGGCGCTCAGATCGTCCACCTCCATGCGGAGCTCGCTCTTTTCCTTTTCCAGCTTCTGCCGCACCCGCTGCAGGCTGTCCACCTGCTCACCCAGCTCAGCCGCGCTGTCTGCCTGCTTGCGCCGCAGGGCCGCCACTGTGGCCTCGTGCCGTAGGGCTGCCTCCTCCAGCTCCCGCCGCAGCCGGCCCAGCTCGGCCTCGCGCTTCCGGCAGCCCTCGCGCTGCCCGGCCGACGCGCCACCCGCCTCCTCCAGCCGTTCGCTCAGCTCCTCCAGCTCCCGGGCCGCCTCTGCCCGCTGCTTCTCCACGCGGGCCCGAGCCGCCCGCTCGGCCTCCAGCTCCTCTTCCAGCTCTTCAGCCCGAGCCTGGGGATGGGCAGGTGGCAAGGTTACCTCCGTGGGCCCCTAACCCGGGTCCCCGCCTGCCCCCGTCCCTCACGCACCTGCAGCTCCTTGATCTTCTTCTGCAGCTGGGCTCCGAGGAGCTGCTCATCCTCCACCCGCAGGTTCAGCTGACTCAGCTCCGAGTCCTTCCTGGAGGAGAGGGTGGGCATGAGCCGGCCCATGTCCTAACTGCCGCCAACCTGCCGGGGGCACCTGGGTACCACCCCCAGCACACACGCTTTCCTGTGAGGCACGCTGCCAGGAGTAGCCCTCAAGACCTCCCCTGTGTTCCCTCTCAAGCCCTGACCCTCGACCCTGGCCCTAGGTGACCCCTCTTCACCCTACGGTTCAACCTCTGCTGTGATGCAACACTGACTGGAGTCCTGGGGGCTACGAGAAGCGGGCTGCAGGCTCAGGAGGCCCCTGGGGCCAGAAGGTCGGGGCTGGGCCCTCCCCACTCTTACTTCTTGAGCTTCTCCTCCAGCTGTTGCTTGTCCTGGGCAGCGTCTGCCACCGACTCCTGCGTCAGCTTCAGGTCCCCCTCAAGCTTGCGTTTGGCCCGCTCCGTGTCCATGCGCAGCTTTTTCTCTTGCTCCAGGGAGCACTCCAGCTGTGGGGCAGGACAGGGTGGGTGGGCTCCCCCGTGTCCTGGCCGGCCCAGCCCCTCTGTGCAGCCCCCTGCTGTGGCCCCAACTCACGTCTTCCACCTGCTGCTCCAGCCGGACCTTGGCCTTGGCCAGCGCGCTCACACGGTCCTCCTCAGCCTGCAGGTCGCCCAGGGCCTGCTGGTGTGCCTCCTGCAAGGCCTTCTTCTCCTTCGTCAGCCGGACCACAGACTCGTCCAGCGCTGCCATCTCCTCCGTCAAATTCTTCACCTGTGTCGGGCCAAGGTCACCGTGGGGCTGCCTCCCCCAACTCTGGCCTGAGCATCTGCACTTTCCAGCCAGAGAACCTCAGGCAAGTCAGTTCATCCTGAGCCTCAATTTCTTCATCCTTAAGGGATGGTTGTAGCATCCTCCTCAAGGGATTACTGAGCCCTTCCCCAGTGTCTGGCCAGCACAGAGAGATCAACAGATGCCAGCTATTTGGGGATTCACGGGTGTTTAAGCAGGTATTCCCTAGTCCTGGCTTCCTCAGGGAGCACCTGTGAGAAGCTGAATAAGCAGCTCACCCTCCCCCAGAGCCTCACTATCCCCTCCTGTATAATGGAGTCAGTTCCCCAGAGTGTGAACCACACGGGCTCTTGGGAGGGTTCAGTGAGGGAAGGCACCTGGGACACATGGAGCTGGTGGATGACAATCACTAGCATCTGCTGAGCACCTACTACGTGCGAGGCTAGGTGGCGAATGCTCTCACAGACTCACCCACCCTAATTAGGGAAGTGCTGCTATTAGCCCCATTTGACAGAGGAGGAAACTGAGGCTCACAGAGAGAATGAGACCTGCCCAGGGCCACACAGGTGTGGGACTTGCAGGTGCTTGGCCCCACAGCTCTGCCCCACCCCAGGCCAGCCCAGCCCATACCCACACCAGCCCACACCCACACCTTATTCTCCGTGGCTTGCTTCTCCTTCTCGGCCTTGGCCAGCGTCAGCTCCAGGTCATCGATGTCCTTCTTGAGCTCCGTGCACTCGTCCTCCAGCTTGCGGCGGCGGGCGGCCAGGTCTGCGTTCACTTCCTCCTCGTCCTCCAGCCGCTCGCTCAGCTCCTTCACCTTAGCCTCCAGCTGCACCTTGGACTTGATGAGCAAGTGGCAGCGCTCCTCGGCATCCGCCAGGTTTTCCTGCTCCTGGAGGGGGACATGGGAATCAGAGTCAGGACAGCCGAGAGACCCCAGGCCAGGTCCTGGACAGAAAGCTCATTTCTCCATGCCAAGGCCTGACACAAGCTCAGTTGGGTTCTGGGACCAAGGAATGCCATGCCGATGACCTGTTCTTGGCCCTGAAGGCAATCAGGTGTGGTGGGATGAGGGCGCAAGCGGAGGGATGGACCAGGGGAGGCAAGAGGGGAACCTTAGGCCGGGGGGTGACCCAGAGAAAGGCCCAAACAAGGGCTCAAGGAGAGAAGCCAACGGCCAGGTCCGCCCTCACTGAAGTCGGGGTGGGGAGGGCCCTGTGCGGCCACGGAGGGTCAGATTCTTGGCCACTGTGCTGTTTCCTCACCACCTGACCAGATAACCATCTCCTGCTCTAGTAGGTGGGTTTGTGAGCACTGGTCTGTCTGTCTTCCCACCAATGTGTCTCCAGAGCTTCTGTGGAGCCTGACACTCAAGGTGTTTGCCGAAGGAAGGAACAGCTCTATGGACTTGGGGGAAGATCTGGACCCTTGATCTCTGCCGTCTGGTTGTTACTGTTACCTGCTGCCTGGGTTCCCGTGACCCTTAACCAGAGAAGGGAGCCTGGCACTGTCTCAGGGAGGGAGAGGAAGAGAGAGCTGGGGAGATGGGGCTCCATGGAGGCTTTAGCAGGAAGCCATGGGGACCCAGGGTGTGGGAGCACTGGGACATGTGCGCAGACTGGGTGGGGAGGTTGGGTACTAGGAGGCCGCATGCAGGTGTGAGCCCATGAGCCTCCAGAAGAGCAAGAAGGACCCAGGTGAAACCTGAGCACGCAGCACATGCCAGGTCGGCCTTGGCCGGGGGGAAGGGGGTCTGCTTGTGCTATTTCCTCAGAGCGGCCTGGGGTTCCCTAAGGATGCCCGGGGGTGGGGGCACCAGGTTGTAGAAAGAAAGCCCGCCCCTCCCCGCCTCACCGCCTGCAGCTGCAGGGCCAGGTCGTTCTTCTCCTGGGTGACGCTGACATGCGTCTCCTCCAGCTCCTGGCGCTTGGCTTCGGCAGTGGCCAGGGCCCCCCGCAGCCCCCGCAGCTCTGCCCGCAGGGCCGCCAGCTCCTCCTCAGCCTGCGCCGAGCGGAGCAGCGGCTTCATCTTGAAAAAGAGCTTCATCCATGACCAATTCTTGACAGCGTTAAAGGCACGAATGTTCCACTGGATGGTGAACAGGGCATCCCTGGGGAGAGGTGGCCGGAGGTGGCCAGCAGGTTCACAGCTGCCCTTTTGTACAGCCCTGAAGCTCCCAAGTACCTCCCCTGGGCCGGACATTGCACTAAACACTTCAGTGTGTGGTTGATCACGTTAACCTTCCCAACAGCCTCTCAAATAGGTCCTAATCCTCTGCTTTACAGATGAGGTTTAGGGAGGGGCCCAGTGCATGCAGGACTGCCTCCAGGACTGGAGCTCACAAACCCTGAATGGTCTGGTGGTCCCTGCAAGGGTCCTGAAGACAGAACACCAGGGATGGTTAAGCCACCGACTGTCATATAAGGTCAGACAGCCTAGGCTCCCATCCCAGCCTCCCACCTCCCACCATGAGCCAGCTGATGGCTCTCTCTCTGCTCAGACACCCCCTCTGGTGAGCAGAGATGGTCATCTGCCTCTTAGGACTGTCCTGTACTTTGCATGTGTGCTCAGTCAATTCTGACTCTTTGTGACCCCATGGACTGTAGCCCACCAGGCTCCTCTGTCCAGGGGATTCTCCAGGCAAGAATACTGGAGTGGGTTGCCATTTCCTTCTCCAGGGGATCTTCCCAACCCAGGGACCAAACCCGTGTCTCCTGCATCTCCTGCATTGGCAGGCAGATTCTTTACCAGAGGCACTTGAGAAGCCCATCCTGTACCTTAACCAAGATAAATTCAAACAAAATATCTCGCCCAGGGCTTGGCACATAAGACTCTTCAAAAACACTAGTTGCCTTTATTCCCACTCAGGACCACACTCTGGGATGGCCTGGCATAGAGATGGACTCTCTTCCCCCACCTTCTGAGGGGAGGAAGTGGTAGGTAGCTGGGGGCTAAAGGGCACAGAGCAGACAGAGCCCTGCCCCTTCGGAGACACTCAACCAGCCATACGCAAAATCTGACCCCTAGGACAGTATGACCAGGTTCAGAGAGCCTAGAAGTTCTGTGAGCTGAGGGACAAGTGGCTATACCCCGACGCTGTGTCCCACTCCTCTCCTCATACCCACCTGCCTCCAAGCAGGCGCTGGTACTCCAGGCGCATCAGGCGGCCCCGGCTCCGTGCCTGCAGCAGCGTCAGGACCTTGGCCAGACGCTGGTCGCGAAGCTCCTCCAAGACGCCTAGGAGCCCAGCCTTGAAGAACACCTGGGGTGGGCACGGTAGGTGTAACCCTCAATTGTCTGCATGAGCCCCTGGCAGAGCGCCTGCTCACACCACGTCAGGGCCCTGACTCCCCTGTGCCCCGACCTTGGTGTGGCCAAACTGGTACTGGGTGTGGTCGATGTCCAGCGAGCCCAGCAGCTTCTCTGTAGCCTTCCTGCTGTCCATGAAGGTGTCGTCCGGGATGGCGCTGGGGTTCAGGATGCGGTACCTGAGCAGGTGGGGAAGGGTTGGTGAGGAGGCTGCTGGGCGGGGAGCAGAGGACTGGAGAGGCTGGCCTCTCGGAGGCTAGAGTGGAGGCTCCACGGAACAAGCTGGCGAGTGACACTTGACAGCCTTGTGATACTGGGGGAGTGGGCATACTCTGCTTTAAAAGCTCAGGTAATGTTTAAATGGCTTCAGTAGTTCTTTAAGAGGCGGCAATATTTACAGAAGGCCTATGGCACTGTTAAAAGTTTTAACTTATAATTTTTAACAATTTATCAGTTTTTTGAGATGGCAAAAAAAAGTAAAGAAGGTGATGCGTTACAGCATATCACAAACTGAAGAAGCATTGGGAGAGAATTGTGATCAACAAGAGCAAGGGTTCCGGCATGCCCACTTCTAAAGGGACACGCTTGCACGTGTGTACAGGGCTGTGTGGGTCAGGTTGCAGTGACCACCCTGTGAAGGCAAAACCCTGGAAACACAAAAGGCCCCTCACTAAGGGACTGATTAACAAAGCACAGGTCACTAGATTACAGAATACTTCACTCCATAACAAAATGGATGATGCTACATATCATTACCTTTATCCAGAGTCCTAGAAGGCACAATACCGAGAGTGGACTGTGATGGGGACTACAGACACTGAGTGATTACGAGGCCACCGTAACAGATGCCCCGCTCTGGTGGGTTCACTGATAATGGGGGGGGGGCTGTGCATGTGTGGGGGCAGCGGGTGTGTGGCAATGTTCTGTACCTTGCCCTCAATTCTGCTGCAAACCTTAAACTGCTGTAAAAAAAAGTCTTAATTGTTTTAAAAAAGGGTGATGATGCAGACTTATGTCTATTAATAAGGAACAATCCCCAAGACATATGGTTACAGGGAAAAAACAGAACACATGTGTGTGTGTTCTCATATGTGTGCACGCTCATGCATGTGTGTGCTCATGCACGTGTGCTCATGTGTGTGTGTGCACCCATGTGCAAAGTACTTCTACAAACACACATGTATAATGGTCAGCGTGGATGGCCCCAGTTACTTCTGAAGGGGGAGGGGCCCGTGGACAATTGCAGCCAGACAAAAATCAAACCTATAAAGGGAAGGTAGAGTCGCTACAGCACTGACCGAGCGCTCGTTGCCAGGCATTACATAAAGCCTAGTCCATGTGAACCCTCATTCAACTCCCAAATCCACACCTGGCTCTGCCTGCCCGACTTCCCTCCTGGGCTTCCTGCCGGAGACATTTCAAATCTGACATGTTCCAAGGAGAGTTCAACCCACTGTCCACCTACCTCCCCCTACCAAAAGTTTAAAGATCTATCTTGGTTTCTTAGTAAATCTACCACCAACTCCCCAGTTGATAGGCCAAATACCTGGAAGTTACCTCTGTCTTTTTCATTCTCTTTCCACTTCCAGTACATTAGCAAACCCTGCTGGCTGCACCTGCAGTATTTACCCCGAGCCTGTTCACTTCTCCCCCAGCCCATTCCCTCAGGTCTCACTGACTAGCATTTCCCACTGGGGATGCCCCCAGCCCCCTCCCCACCCCCCTGCATCCTCCTTGGTGCCCTTCCCACCGCCACCCAGCATTCTGCCTCCACCTGGGAGGAAGGTAAGAGGGAAGGTGGCTGGCAGGGGATCTGAGGAGAAGCCAAGGCTGGGTCCCAGAGATACCCACCGCTGCCGGAAGTCAGTGTAGAGCAGCCTGTTGGGGAACCCCTGTCGGCAGATCCGGATCCCCTCCAGCACCCCATTGCAGCGCAACTGGTGCAGCACCAGGAAGGCGTCCATGACCCCTGGGCACGGTGGAGGTTAAAGGAAAAGACTAGCGGTCAGGGAACACACCTTCATGAATTCGAGGTCATGCAGGCCCTGCAGAGAGGGATGACCCAGCTTCTGGTCCACCCCATCCCCTCCCTCCCATGTCCCCCCACGGGGAAGCAGCCCCCACCCCGGGGTGACTACCTGGGGTCTTGTTCTCATTGGGGACGATGCAACGGACAAAGTGGGGCTGTGTGGCCCGCAGATTGGTCATCAGCTTGTTGAGGTTCTCCTGGGGGAGGGAGAGGGGAGAAAGCACAAGAGGGCAGAGAAGCAGGATTGGAAGCCGCAGTGGACCAGCCCACCAAGGATGGACCAGCCTGCTAAAGATGGACCAGCCCACTAAGGACTGGGCACCTCAGCGCTAGGTCTCTGCAGCACCACCCTTTGACTCTCCTTGTGACCCTTGGCCCTCTTCCACTTGACCAGGCGGGTCCCCCAACTGATCCTCAGCCCTCCGACAGGCCCCGTGGCTCCCACCCCATCCCCCCAAACCCTGCCCAGGCAGCGTGGGGACGGGAAGCAGCACAGACTTGCTGTGATGTTCACGTGGAGAGGAGTTAAACATCACTGCAAGTCTTAACGGCCGCCCGCCCCGGGTGCAGGGGACAGAGCAAGGAGCCAGGACCGGGTGAAGGCAGCAGGGTGGGGGCCTGCATGGGACCTAGACGGGGCCTCACCTTGTGCAGCTGGGACACCGTCTGGAATGATGCTGCCTTCTTACGCTTCTCTTTCACCCCGGACTTGGGGGGCTCAGCTAGGATAGACATGGAGCTAGTCACTCACTGCAGAGAACATCCCTCCATGAGTTCCCTGCAGATTTGCACTGCTTGGTACTCACTAGAGCAGGAGCCAGCATAGTTCTCATACAGAGTAGCCAAGAGCTTGTTCTGCGACTTCTGGAAGATGGGGACCACCGTCTCATTCAGTGGATCCTTGTTTTTCTCCAGCCAGCCCACGATGCTGTAAGGCACCTGCCAGAGACCAGACAGGTGCTGACCCAAGGGGCAGGGGAACCCCAGGAACGGGGGAGAGAGGTCAAGAGCAGGGCTTTCAACAGGCACTTACCACACCTGCATAGTGGACCACCTCAAAGTGGGCCTGGTACTTGCGCTTCTTGTCAGGCCGTGGCTGCTGGAAATTGGGCGACTTCCCCGCGTGGTTATCATAGAGCTTGGCCCGGAAGCTGGCATCTGAGGCCTTGGGGAACATGCACTCCTCCTCCAGGATGGACAGGATGCCCAGCGGCTGGGGACAGGGCACAATCATGAAGGGTCTCCATCAAGCCAGTCCATCCAGGCTGGGCTGGACCCTCACTTCCTGGACCCCCTCTCTCTGGGAGCTTCCCCAGACCCCCTAATCTCAGCCACCATCTGCCCAGAGGGAGGCAGAATGGATCTGCACCCAGGAGCCCTGTCTTCTAAGAAAGAAAGTTTGTGGCTTGGCTTTCAACCCGCTTCTGACCAATTTGCAGCTCTGAGTTGTTCTCTTTGCTTATAAGAAGTGTGCAAATTCAAACCAGCACCCTTGCACCCACACACCCCCAACGTCTGTGGTCTCACACTCTCCCACATGGTGCAGTCAAAAAAATGCAGTTGATATCAAACTCTGGCTTCCTCACTTAGTGGTTACGGGGCCCTTCGACCTCTCTAAGCCTCAGTTTTCTAACCTGCAAAATGGGGACACAAATACTTTCATTGCTGCCATAACAGCAAAGAATTGTTGACCACCTGAATGTTCACAGATAGGAGATTACAGAAATGCACAGACATCATCTGCTGCATGAACCACTGTGCCTTCTTCAACAAAGCACCACACCCAGAATACACTTTCAGAGAAAAGGTAGGATGAGAAGTCAGTCTGTGTACATTAGAGAAAAGAGATGCCAAGGATAAAGGATGGAGAGGATACATGCTGTAGTAGGATTGGGGGAAATATTTTTTCCCCTCTATTTCTGATTTGTCCATTTTTCTTTGATTTTTCTTTTCTTCTAGTCTTTGTACCATAGGGAAATATGTGTAATGTCTTATAAACAAATAAACAAACACATCCTACCCTGTAGTTCTGGACAGTTTTGAGGGTCCAATGGAACTGTGGCTGCAATAGGGCTTATTGTCAGCAGTGCAACAGGGATGTCTGCTCACACATGCGCCCTGCTTACCAACACACGATCACACTCAATCTCTAACACACCTAGTCACACACTGGCACACATTTCTGTTCATATACACATTACACACACACGCTCACAGCCATGCTCATATACCCATGCTCACTTCAATGCACACACACATGCATGCCTGCTAATGCTCAATCACACACAAGCACACAGGCACTCCCTTCCTGGAGTGACCTGGCACCAGGCCCCACCTTCTCGATGAGGTCAATGCAGGGCTGCAGGTCCAGGCCGAAGTCGATGAAGACCCAGTCAATGCCTTCCCGCTTGTACTCCTCCTGCTCCAGCACAAACATGTGCTGGTTGAAGAACTGCTGCAGCTTCTCATTGGTGAAATTGATACACAGCTGTTCGAAGCTGTTAAACTGTAGAGGGCAGCGCCCGGCTCAGCTGGCCTCCTTACAGACGGGGACAGGGAGGCCCACAGAGAACAGGGATGTGCAGGACTTCACCCCGCTTCCAGGCAGACCCCCAGGGCTCCTGCACCCACCCCCATGGTCCTCCACCCCAGAGAGAACAGAGCCTAGGGGCGTAGGTCTGCCCGCACCTCAAAGATCTCAAAACCCGCAATGTCCAGGACGCCGATGAAGAACTGACGGGGCAGCTTGGTGTCCAGAGTCTGGTTGATCCGAGACACCAGCCATCGGAACAGCCGGTCGTAGGTGGCCTTGGCCAGAGCCCCCACGGCAAACACCACCTGGAGTTGTGGGGAGGCTGGGCTGGGACCTGGCAAGAAGCCGACCCTGTCCTGGCCATCCCAAGGTGGGCCCCAGCCTGCCAGCAGCTCACCTGCTCCACGCTCTGACCCTTGGTCACATACTCATTCCCCACACGCACTCGGGGGTGCAGAAGGCCTTTGAGGAGGTCCCCACTGCTGACTCCCATCAGGTAGGCAGCCTTGTCAGCACCTGGCAGGACACACAGGTGAGATGAGGAGGAGGCCAAAAATAGGGGTTCTTGGGGGCTCTACTGGTCTCAACTTAGGGTTAGGAAAGGGAGGTTGGCAGAGGTCAAGTTCAAGGTCAGCAAACTATACAGCTCAGAAGGGTGAGGGTCTGGAGTTGAGAAGTCACGCTTTACAATCAGGGCCAGACCTAAGTCAAAGGTTGTGGACAAGGCTTAGGGATAATGGTCACGGACTGGAGGTTGAGATCAGGGTCAAGAGAATGACTGGGTCAGGTCAGGTCAGGGTCAGGGCGCCTCACTCTCGGTGCCGTCGGCCTCAGCCTGCTCCTCCCGCTGCTTCTGCTTGAATTTCATGTTGCCGAAGTGCAGGAGGGCCCCCACAATCTTATAGCAGGCGCACTTCTCCTCCACGCTGAAGCCCAGGATGTCCATGGCGTGCTGTGGGGGAGGGGAAGACTCAGAGAACTCTGGGCTCCTCAGGGTCCAGCGGAGCCAAGGGATCTGCTCCCCTCGCACCAGACGTACATCAGTGGCCATGAGCTCCTCCCCATCATCCATGTTGTCCACGGTGATGACGCCCTGGCTGCAGAAGTGGTAGTCGTAGGGGTTCATAGACAGAAGCAGCATGTCTGGGGGACACGGGGCCGAGAAGGGGGGGTTGGCTGAGTTCACCAGCTCTCCTCCTTCCCCTGATCCCAGTGTGGTGGGTCCTGGGGGCTCGTCTGGCAGGACTCTAGAGACCTCTCTAGACTTTGTACCTGGAGTTTCTCTCCTCCACTCCTATGCCCAAGGCTTCTCTTTCTTTATGAGTCCGGGGAAAGAGCCACAGTCCCTACATCTCACTCACCTTTTTGACCCTTGCTCACAGCCACCCCTCTGGCCCAGACCCCGTGCTGGGTGCTCGGGTCCAGGGAGGATCAGATTCTGCCCTCAAGGGGCTTGCAAGAGAGGTGAGCCAGGCCCAGATGGAGCCCTTGCTCCCCGCTTGGTGCTGGGGAGAACCTCTCTAATCTCAGGACAGCAGGAGAGACAACCTAGCCAGGGCAGGGGTGCTGAGGGGCCCGTTCTCCAGCACAAGCAGGAGAGGGCTCGGCAGGAACCAGAAATCTCAGGAACGGGGTGGGTGGATAGAAGGAATGCTGGGTCTCCAGGGAAGAAGGGATGTCACAGACCCCAGAACAGTGGGGGAACAGGCAGCCCAGGGCCTGGTCTGAGGGGGCCTGGGACAGGGCCGGGCAGCCCCACTGCCAGCCAGACCTGCGCACTCTGACTCCCACCCCATTGGGCTGCTGGGCCTCACCCTGCAGCTCTGGCTTCTTCCCTGAAAGGATCTGGTAGTAGACGTGGTAGCCTCGCTCGCCGGGCAGCTGGAAGATCACCCGTGACTTCTCCAGGAGATCTGGGGGAAAGGGAGGAGCTGGCCTACTGTCCTGAGTGAGTCACCCCACTAGGGCTGAGGAGCAGGGGGAAGGGGCCGGCCAGGGCAAGGGTGTCTGCACACACAGAGGCACCGTGTCTGCACACACCCTCGGCATGTGCTGCAGGAGGTCTCTCCATTGGCACATGTGCCACAGTGTGGGAATGTGTCTATACACCAGTGCGTGTGTATTAATGTGGGTGTCTGTGTAAGGGTCTTTTTTCTGGCCACGTGACTTGTGGGACTTTAGCTCCCTGACCAGGGACTGAACCCGGGCCCTTGGCACCGAGTGCCACATCTTCACTGTCCTAACTGGACCGCCAGGGAATCCCCTGTGTGTGGCTCTTGGTTTGTTCTTTCATCTAGGCTGTCATTCCTTCACCCACAGACCACTCCTTTCCCCCAGAGCAGTGCTGGGGTATCACTGTGTGCAGAGAGCAGAGCCTCCATGTGTTTGCACATGGGCCCGTCAGGGTGTAAACGACGACGTTTCCTCCCATCACCACCTGCCTATGCTTGTCTGTCAGGATCTGGCCCTGCATCCCAAGATGGGGAGCAATCAGTGTGGGGGGGGTCCCTCTGTGCATGTGACCTGGGCACCCAGTGTCTGCATAGCAGGACTGCATCAGGAGGGATGGGTGATGACCCCAGAGACACACTGGGGGAGACCTTCCTGGAAGGACAGGGTCTCAAGGTGCACAGAGATGAGGCTGGGCAGGAGGGGCACAGGTCCGCCAGACGGAGGGCCAGAGAAAAGACTGGGGTCATCGTGGGGTAAGGGCGGGGGTCTCCATCTTAAGGTGATGGGATCTGGAGAAGGTTTTTAGGCGGGAATGAGAAGTGGTCAGATTAGTAGCCAAAAAAAGATCACTTTGGCTGAAAGAAGATCAGGCAGAGGAATGGAGGTTGGGAGACCACATGGAGGCAGTGGGTAAGTTCCAGGTGAGTAGTGAGGTGGCATGAGTTGGGCAGTGGCCTGGGCATGAAGAGCAGCACCTGGGACAGGTGGGAGCCCCAAGGACTTGACGAAATTTGCTCAATCCGAGTGAGAAGGTGCAGGCCTGGGCCTCTCCCCGTCCTCCTCCTTCCCCACCCTCTCCTGGACTCACAGCTGTCAATATCTGCAGATGCCAGCTTCCCAGAGGGACCAAAGTGAATGCGGATGAACTTGCCCTGTGGGCAGAAGAGCAGCCTCAGTCAGGGGCCTGGGCAGTGCTGCTCCATCTACCCAGGGCTCCCCAGACCTTGTGTCTCCCTGCCTCCCCACGCGCCTGCCCCAACCCCACCTGGTCTCCCACCACAGCCACTCACAAAGCGGGACGAGTTGTCATTGCGCAGGGTCTTGGCATTGCCAAAAGCCTCCATGGCAGGGTTAGCCTCGATGATCTGATCCTCGAGGGTGCCCTGGTGGCAGGATGAGGGGTCTCTCACCCAGGGGTCCTGGGTCTTAGCCCATCCCAGACCACCTCTGCTTGGGAAGGGGAAGGGGAGGGAGGGTCCCCAGGACTTCATAATTATTGCCTGCCCCACTCACACCAGCCCCATACCTACCCCGGTCTTCGTGGCCAGAAATTGCTGGGAGGAGAAGGAAGACAATGTTAGAGGGTGTGAGGTCTCACCAGGCGGGGGTGTGGAGGTGGGGGAGTGGGGTGAGTTAGCAGGACATTGAATGTTAGTCACCCAAATGTCACCCCACTCCCTATGCCTGACCCTCCAGGGACTGTTAGATGGAGAAATGCAAGAAATGGAGCAGGCAGGGCTCTAGTTAGGGAGGTGCTTGAGGCATGGGCTGCGTCTGGGTGTCTCCTACCCACAGTACCCCAAAGCTGTCTCTGGCCTCCTCCACATCCCTTCATTTCCCACACCCCAGGAATTGACCCTGCTCCAAGTCCCAGAAGTTCCTGACTACAGTCTACTTCCCTTTAGAGCCCAACTCAAAAGCCCCCTCCTCTAGGAAGCCTTCTCTGATTCTCTGAGGCTGGAAGAGACTCTTCCTGCCCAAACCTTCTGACCCTTCACCTTCCTCTGTGACGGCCCTTCTTCACACTTCTTTGTATTGTGTTTGGGTGCATTTTCACTGTACAACTGTACATCGAGTACTATTCAAAATAGCCCCACCAGGTGCATATTATTAGCCCTACTTTGCAAATGAGGAACCTAAGACTCAGAGCTGGAAAGTCATCTGCTCAAGATGACACAATAAATCAGGGGCAGGGCAGATGCTGAGTCCAGGCATCCTGCTTCCCATGACACCCAAAGACACCTGTCTCATTTAGAGGGACTTGCTGAACTGAAGGACTCTTCCCCACTTGCTCTCCTAGCCTCGTCTTCCCTCCATCTCCCTTTCTATCTCTTCCCTGCCATGGATCCCAGCAGCCTGGGAGAAAAAGAGGGGGAAAGGAAGGACTGGATTCGGGAGTGACAGGTGCCATGCCACCTGTCCCATGCCACGAGATTTTGGTGATTCACTCACCTCCAGGGAGCCCAAGACTTAAAAATCCCCCTGAGCTATTGCTGGAGAGACAGGAAGAAGAGGAAGATGGCAGGAGCCCTCCCCTGAGCTCCGCCCCACACACTCAGCTCCAGGGCTTTTAAACAGGGCTCCCTCTGACAGATGTGGTCAAATTTGGGGGCAGAGGGGAGGCAGGTTGATAAGTTCTTTAAGCTACAACACCCAGGGCCCCTGTGGACCAGTCTTTCTCTCTACCTCTCTTGCCTGACAGCGCCCCCAAACCTCAAATCCACAATACAGGGCTCCTTTCTGCCCAAGTGCCCCCTAGCCCCACCCATTCTGGCTGCATAACCGTCAGCTCCCGCCCTTCATTTCTGTTTCTGGACCAAGCCCCAACTTTCTGTAGCATCCTCAGAGACATTTTGGGAGTTGGGAAAATGAGGTGGAGGGGAGGGAGGAAAGTACCAAAAAAGTCAACAGCAAAAACAAAACCAAACAAGAAAAACAACCACCACAACAAAAAACCAAAACTGAAAAAAAAAAAAACCACAAGAAAATCAAATGGGAAAACAGGAAAAGGCAAAAAGAAAAAGAAAAAAAAAACTTTAAATGGAAAAAAAAAAGATAAGAAAAAGAAGAAAGAAAAATGCCCCAGAATAAAAGCAAGGCTCAACAAGACCAGGAGTGAGGGCTGGGTGGGTGGAGGCCTTAGGCTTCTGGAAAGAAAAGTCAATCCATTTGGTGGTGGGTGTGGGGTGCCCACACATCTCTAAACATCTGGCCATAGGGCTAGGAAGGACTGTACCTCAAAAACAAATTTTAAAAAACTCCGAAATACTGGTTGTTTCAGAAAATTTCAAAAACTATAAAGAAATCATAGGGTATAAAACTGACCCATAATCTTGGCTGTTGAGAAGGCCAAGTGCCCTTGGCTCTGGCTGAACCTGCCTTGTTTGATTGACAGCAGGTAACTGGAGCATGAAAACCAAGAAACCGATTATTACTTCTTGGTAAAAGCAGCCTCTTGGGGTAAACTTCTAAAATATGAAGGTCATGAAAATATGAAAGGGAAAAATTACATGAAATGTTGAGGACTAGCAATGTGGTCCCGCCCCTCTGTGTTAGGGATGGAAGTAGTGACACAAGCCTGGAACTACGTCACATGGCAGAGAACGGCCGCAGCCTCTCTGGTCAAGCCTTGCTCAGGCCAGAGTCTGCCACCAGGGTGGGAGGCTCAGGCAGGGCTAGAGAGGCTCTGGGGAATCAACTTTAAAAAAAAAAAAGAAGAAGAAGAAAAGGAGAAAAAAAAAAAAAAGAAAAGAAAAACAGTGAGAAGCAGCAGGGAGCAGTGCCCGCATGGGCAAGTCTTACGGCCTTCTTGCCCGGCCCGTCTCCCAGGGCAGCGACGATGGCAAAGTACTGAATGACCCGCTTGGTGTTAACGGTCTTACCGGCCCCCGATTCTCCCCTTGGATGACACAAACATGAGTCACCAATGTCCATCTGGCTACTCTAATTCCTCCCACCCCCCAGCACCCTACTTCTCCAGCAGGGTGCCTCTGCCCTCCCCACACCCAGGTCCCATCTCAGGAGCCCCTCAACCCAAAACTCCTCAGAGATGGGTCAACTCCCAGAGGCGTTGAATTGTTTACAAAACAAACCAGCATAGATCATCCCAGTGAGATGAGAAAACAGATGATGCCACTGTTTACTGAGCGCTAACTTACTGCCAGGCCCTGGGCCAAGTGCTTCACCTGAACTGGTTCATTAAAGCCTCAGGAACCCTGTAAGGCAGGTGCCATCATCACCCTCTTTTGATAGAGAAGGGTATGTGGCTCAGAGAGGTCATGTAGCTGTTTCTGCTGGGTGCCAGATGCAACATTCACCAGCTGACTCCTATAGCTCTGCGGTAAGTAAGTAGGACTGTCCTGTTTTTACTGATGAGATTCAGAGGACCAAGGGCACCAGCAGGAAGTGGACCCATGAGAACTTGAATCCAGGTCTTTCTGGTTTCAAAGGCCTTACTCTTAACCAGCAGGCTGCACACTCACACACATACACACACTCACGCGCAACCAATGTCCATATTTGCTTGGCTGGACCTAAACTTGGTATGTAAGAATTCTACCACTTTCCCAAGGAGGCAAACAAAGGGTTATAAATAAGATTCAGAAATAAGAAGCTGGTAATAAAAAGGAAAGGCTTCCTTGGTGGCTCAGTGGTAAAGAAGACTCCTGCAGTGCAAGAGATAGGGGTTCAATCCCTGGGTCAGAAAAACCTCCTGCAGGAGGAAATGGCAACCCACTGTAGTATTCTTGCCTGGGAAATCCCATGGACTGAGGAGCGTGGTGGGCTACAGTCCATGGGGTTGCAGAGTCAGACATGACCGAGAGACTAAACAATAACAACAATAAAGTGGAAAGGGAAGGGGATCTCCTCCTCCCTCCTTGAGCCAGAATCAGAACTCCCAAAAGATCAAGGTGAAAGAAGATTCCAGGCCCTAGGAACAGGGGATATGAGGGTTGGCGATCAGTCTGGCATCCCTTTTCTGCCTATCTGCTCAGAATGGGGGCAGAGAAGACGCTATAATTTAGCTTCACCTGGGACACTGGCTCTAGGTGGTAAAGCCCCTACCCTTAGCACTTTGTATTCAATTATTCAATCTCGGGAAATTATTTTAGTTCCCTCCCTCCCTGCCAGATGTCAGGCATTTCCCACCCCATCCTCAGAGTCCCACACTCACGTGATCAGCATGGACTGGTTCTCTCGGTCTGGAAGAAAGGGGAGGAGACAGAAGTTAGCCAAAGTGAGGGAGGGACCAGCCACAGGTGGAACACCTTGGGTATCCTTGGCGCTGGGACAGCCCCTCCGCCACCCAGGGCCAGAAATGGGAAGGACCAGGTGGGAACCTTCAGACTACAGGCCAGCTCCCACTTGAAGAGACAGAACGACTATGCTTCAGTGTCCAGCGGGATCGAAAAGGAGGCAGTGCGAGTGGATGCAAGGGGATCCGGCAGCCGGGGGAGGGGTCTCAGGAGGGAGAGAGGACTCAGGAAGGGGAGAGAAGTCAAGGCAGCCCTTACTGCGCAGCATGTCATTGTAGGCGTTATCCGCCACCGCGTATATGTGGGGCGGGGCCTCCGAGCGGCGCTTTCCCTTGTAAGCGGCTACCACGGAGGCTGTATAGACCGGGAGCCATTTGTAGGGGTTGATGGTGACACAGAAGAGGCCCGAGTATGTCTGGGGAGAGAGCGTATAGAGGGGTTATTGGAGGCCAAGTTCCCATCCTCAAGCTTTAGCCCTCGCAAAACTATGATCTTTGCAAAAATTCCCCAAAAGGAGCTGCCTAAGGTGCGACGCCACACCTCTGTGGCCGTCCTGGCCCCGCCCTAGCCCTCACTCCGGCCCTCAGCCCGTGGCCCCACCTCCAGAGCCCATTGCCCAGCGACTCTGAGGCTGCCGCTCCGCCCCTACAGCCCCGTAGCCAAACCTCCAGCCCCGCCCACCAGTCGGTGGCCTCGCCCCCGCAGACCCATGACATCACCCTACCTTACCTCTAGCCCTGCTCCCCCACGGCACATAGCCCCGCCCCCTCCCCACGGTCCCAACCCCTCCCCCTGATGCTACGGCCCCGCCCCCACCACGCACGGCCCCATCCCACCCGTGGCCCCTCTTTGGTCCCGGGCTCACATAGATCATCCAGCGAGCGTAACGCTGGCGCAGGTTGTGCAGTACGGATGCCTCGTTGAGGTGCGTCATCATGGCCATGTCCTCCAGCAAGTCGAAGCGGGGCGGGTTCATGGGCTGCAGCTCAGCCTCGCGAACCGTCAGCACCTGCCAGGAAGGCCATATCGTGGGGGCAGGAACCAAGTGACCTCAGCCTCTCACCCCTGTACGCTTCCAGACCCCCTTTCATCCAGAGCATGCCTTCCAGGAGCTACACCTCGGGGAGGCAGAGGAGCTAATTCCAGGAAAAGGGGGGAGTCAAACCTTCTGGTCTTTGGTCTCCACGTTGACTCTGCCCCCAGTGGCTTCCGACTTGATCTCGGCCTCCACGTAAGCATCCTGTTCATCAGGTACCCAGACCCGCTTCTTCCCTGGGTTTCCGGGAGAGCATTGGGGCTTTGAAAGAGGCTGATGCACATCCAGGGGTTGGGGGCCCAGCTGGGTTCCCCTGTCTTGTCCCTAGAGCTGTGTGCCTTCTAGGAGCCCCTCTATCAGGACACAGGAGTACCCAGGAAAGATCCCTCCAGATCCTGTTTCCTTGGAAAGGCAGCACTGGGAGATTTCCCTAGAGATCTCCTCAAAGGATCCCCTGACTGAAGTAAGGGTCCCCCACAGCCCTGGATTACACACTTTGGTTCAGATTCATGCTTCTCTTGTATTTGCCCTGCAACCTGTGGAAAATCCCTCATTCTCTCTGGGCCTGTCCCTTAAAGGCAAAACATTGTGAGCATCTCCTTAGTTCTCCTCTGGAGCAACACTCAGTATCAGGCACTTAATATTAGTGGGTTCTGTCTTCCCCTATTTCACCCAAGACTCAAGCCCTGCATTTTGTATGTCTGTCTTATGCTCCTTCCTGCCCGGGCAGCTGGTCCCAGAGCTCCAGGGAGCCTATATTTCATGGTAGTTAAAGGCATCATGAAAGTTAAAGACTCAGATATCCTGTCACCTACTAGCCAAGTGCCTTAGGACCAACTACATAACTTGCAGGCTCCAATGTTAAAATGCAAGTCCTCTTGTTAAGAAATCATTTAAAATTTCGATAGAGATAGCAAAGAGTTAAAGGCCCCCAGTGCAGCTGCAGAGGTCACACACCCACAAAGCTGGCCCTGGCCCTGGTCACCACCTCCCCAGGTTGTTGCAATGATGCATGGAAAGTCATCTGCTCTGGGCCTGGCGCACAGTAAGCGCTTGATACACATTGCCTATTGTTATTATTGTCCTATGAGCAAACCGGGTCATAAATAGTTGCCTTTATTCCTGTCCCTAATAAACAGAGGGTTTGGCTCTAGGGAAAGCACTAAAAATAACTCCAGCACAGGTTTTATGGACACGTGGAAGCAGCCTGCACACATACCAGTCACTCTCATCTCAGAAGCCTCAGGCTCCGGCCACAGACTGCAGTCACAGGAGGCAGGTGATGCTGTCCCATTTTACAGAGGAGCAAACCAAGGCTTGCTCACAGGCACACAAGTGAGGTGGACTAGGTCCCTGGGGTTTCCTTTCTGGGGCTAAAGCTGTCAGGCCAGAGTGCTCCTTCAGACCCGAGCGGAGTGCCGCCCCTCCCCACTCCTGTTCTGAGTCCGTAAGGGCCTCTCTGTGGCTCTGCCCACCTCTGCCCTCACTTACCATCCCACAGGACCGTGTGCACCTTCATCTGCTCGTGGTAGCCCTGGCGGAGGTAGCGTGCAGACTCCCCAAGTTCACTCACATCCATCATGGTAGTGGCACTGAGAGGCGGAGGGTGCAGCAGCAGAGATCTTGGAGGCTCAAGGCGGTCCAAGGCAGCAGGCACTGGAAGTTGGCCCAGAGAGGGGACTGGAGGCAGGGGCCCCAAACTGGGGTGTGATGGACCAACCCACAAGACCTAATAGTAGGTCCTTCTTTGGAGTCCCCCCTCAGCCTCCCTGGTGAGCCCCCAACACACACACACACCCTCTCAGACACCAGAGCATCCTCTCCCACAGAAATGGAGAGACTTGTGCCAACCCACAAGCACCCTCACCCACCAGCCTGTCTGCCCTCCCTTGGGCTCCCACTCCAGCCCTGATCACCCACCTCGGCACCACGGTGAGGGCTGGGAGCTGGGCTCCCCCTTTTATTGCCGCCGTCAAGGTCAGCGGAGGAGAGCTATGTCAGCAATCTCCACGTGTCACAGCCCCCCCAGCCTGGCCACAGGACACAAAAGGCAAATTCCCTTTTATCTCCACCAGCTCGGCCCCTGGGCTATTTTTACCTCCCATTGTCAAGGGATCACAAAGGCGGAGAGAGACACTCACTCCACTCAGAGACTGGGAGGTTGAGATTCAGACTGACAGGGGCAGGGGCAAGGCAGGGGGAGATTTGGAAGACAGAGGTGCTGGGGGAGAGAAACCAAGTCTCAGGGAGTCTGGTGTACCCAGAAGTATGTCCACACGCTCAGAAATGAAGAGCAAGAAAACTCAGAGAGCCGGAACCACAGGATGCACTCTGGGACCATTTGGTCCAACCTTCTCTGTACATCCAGAAAACTGAGGCCCAGGGAAAGGAAAGCTCTCGTCAAGTCTCACCAAAAAGCAGTGGCCGAGACCAAGTCAAAAAGAGAAGCGGGAACCTCCCTGGGCAGGAGCGGGGGTCCAGTGGTTAAGACTCCATGCTTTCAATGCAGGGGCCACGGGATTGATCCCTGGTTGGGAAACTAAGATCCCACATGTCACACAGAACGGCCAAAAGATTAAAAAATATAAAGAAAGAAAAAAAGAGAAGCAGAGAGAGTGAGACATCCCTCTCCAAGCACCTGGATGCTGTCGTTTCCCCTTTCTGCTCCCCTCTATCCCCCGTTATCCCAGGTCCCCTGGGGAAATCACACAAGAAGAAAAGCAGAACCGCAGGTGAAAGGGAATAACCTGGCTGAAGAGGAAGAAAATAGAGGAAATGTAGACCAGTTAGGAGCCTCCTTCATCCTGGTACTGAAGATTCACAGGAAGCCAACTTCCCATCTTAGCCCTCTCTTGCACCCTACTCTCATCAGGGGAGGAGGGTGCTGACACTCCAGCTGCCTTCAGCACTTTCGGGCTCTCCTTGTGTATGATCCCATTCAGGCCCTGGTGGTGCCACAGAATTTTAGAGTCAGAAAGTCAAAGGATGCTGAAACCTCCGACACTGGACACAAAGAGGTCCAGAGCCAGGATTCTTGCCAGGCATCTTGGGCTGAGCTCACAAAGAGAAATCTTCCATACCAACAAGCTACCAGCACCAAATATATAGACATATCTATAGTCTATAAAATACACAGAAATAATTTCAAAGATACTTTTTCAACTGTATATTGTTCAAAACAGGCAAAACTAACCAATGATGATAAAAGTGAAAGAGTGGTCCTTTGAGGGAAAGTAAGGATGAGAGGAGGCACAGGAGAAGCTTCTGAAATGCAGGAAATGCTCTATAAACTGAGTTGGGCTGTGGCTACACAGGTGTGTTCTCTCTGAAACTAATCATGCTGTAAGCTTAAGATGTATGCACTTTATGGTACGTGTGTTACACAAAAACTTAGTTTAAAATGCATTGCCATGGACTCCCCTGGCAGCCCAGTGGTTAAGACTTTGCGGTTCCAAAGCAGAGAGTGTAGGTTGGATCCCTGGTAGGGGAACTGAGGTCCCACATACCACACATGGCCCCCCCCCAAAAAAAAAGCATGGCCAACTTTGGCAGTGTCTATCAAAATTACAATCACCCTGACCCTCTTAGTAATTCATCCTGCAGATATTTCCCCATGTTACAAAATGATAAAGTGGACATTTAGATTGTTCTCTTTTTGCCATTACAGTCAGGGCTGCGGTGAATATTCTTGTATAGTCTCATGAATTTTCCCAAAATAAACACATCCTGTTCAAGAACCCAAAATTACCAGCACCTCCCCCCACCAAATTACCATCATCCCCTTCAATCCTCTTTCAGTTATCACTCTTTCACCTACTACTCTGACTTCTAAATATCATAGATTGTTTTGAAATTTATATGTATTGCTTTCTTCTTTCTCTCCACATATTTATGAGAATATCATCATTTTATTTTATTTTATTTTTGTAATTTGGCTGTATTTGGTCTTAGTTGCAGCACATGGGATCTTCAATCTTTGTTGAGGCACCTGTGATCTTTAGATGTGACATGCGAACTCTTGATTTTGGCATGTGGGATCTCATTCCCAGGCCAGGGTTCAAATCTGGGAACCCCTGCTTTGGAAGTGTGGAGTCTTAGCCACTGGGCCATCAGAGAAGTCCCTTTTTCTTTTCTTTTTTGATAACCTGATATTTATTTAATTGGCAGAGTCACATGGGATCTTTGTTCCCTGACCAGGGATCAGACCCGCTCCTCCTGCAGTGGAAGCCCAGAGTCTTAACAACTAGACTGCCAGAGAAGTTTGAGGACATCATTCTGTTTTAATGCTCTTCAGAGAACTTAGACTGTTTCTTCCCTGCCTCTCCCTCCCCCACACACCCACACTCTAAAAAGCACAAGAGCTTGGTCTATGTTTCCAGCACCTTGCAGAGTAGATGCACGTAATAGAAAGTCAGTAAATACCTATGAAGTAAGCGAATGAAACAAGAATGAATGAACTTGATGAATAGTTTAGATTACAGAGTTGTAATTTCCATATGGGTCCAGAAGATAAGGAGCTGGGTTTGAGCAATTTATAAAAAGCCAAGAGGGTAGGGAAAATGATGCTGCTGTTCAAAGATGCTAAGAAAGCAGGGCCTTGTGCCTAAGGTCCAAACACTAGAATTGGTGTGGAGAACCAGAACCTCTAACAAGCCTCAGTTCAGTTCAGTTCAGTTTAGTCACTCAGTCATATCCGACTCTTTACGACCCCATGAATCTCAGCACACCAGGCCTCCCTGTCTGTCACCAGCTCCCAGAGTTTACTCAAACTCATGTCCTTCGAGTCGGTGATGCCATCCAGCCATCTCATCCTCTGTCATCCCCTTCTCCTCCTGCCCCCAGTCCCTCCTAGCATCAGGGTCTTTTCCAATGAGTCAACTCTTTGCAAGAGGTGGCCAAAGTATTGGAGTTTCAGCTTCAGCACCAGTCCTTCCAACAAAAAACCAGGACTGATCTCCTTTAGGATGGACTAGTTGTATCTCCTTGCAGTCCAAGGGACTCTCAAAAGTCTTCTCCAACACCACAGTTTAAAAGCATCAACTTTTCGGTGCTCAGCTTTCTTCACAGTCCAACTCTCACATCCATATATGACCTCTGGAAAAACCATAGCCTTGTCTAGACGAACCTTTGTTGGCAAAGTAATGTCTTTGCTCTTTAATGTGATATCTAGGTTGGTCATAACTTTCCTTCCAAGGAGTAAGCATATTTTAAGTTCATGGCTGCAATCACCACCTGCAGTGATTTTGGAGCCAAAGAAATAAAGTCTGACACTGCTTCCACTGTTTCCCCATCTATTTCCCATGATCTTAGTTTTCTGAATGTTGAGCTTTAAGCCAACTTTTTCACTCTCCTCTTTCACAGCCTGTACCAAATATAACGTGGATCTGAATTCTAGAATTAACTGCTTGGTGTAGAAACCTGGGACTGAAAAATGAAGCCAAAGAAATGGTTCTGGAACTGCCCTGTATAAGTTCACTTCTACTATGCAGGGCACACCTTCCTGCTGAGATCAGCTCACAGACAAACATGACAAAGCAATGAGGAAACCTAGGATGCGCCTGAAGTGAAGTGAAAGTCGCTTAGTCATGTCCAACTCTTTGCGACTCCATGAACTATACAGTCCTTGGAATTCTCCAGGCCAGAATACTGGAGTGGTAGCCTTTCCCTTCTCCAGGGGATCTTCCCAACCCAAGAATCACACCCAGGTCTCCCGCACTGCAGACGGATTCTTTACCAGCTGAGCAACAAGGGAAGCCCAAGATGCATCTGAGAGACACAACAAATGCTACGATCTGCAAGGACTTAAGGTACCAACTTTAAACACCTGAGGAGTTGTCCTGGAGCAAAGGGAGTCTATGTGATTTGTGTGGAACAAATCAAGAGCAGAACGGGCTTCTCTGGTGGCTCAGATGGTAAAGAAACTGCCTGCAATGTGGGAGACCCAGGTTTGATCCCTGGGTCTAGAAGTTCCCCTGGAGAAGGAAATGGCAACCCACTCTAGTATCCTTACCTGGAGAATTTCATGGACAGAGGAGCCTGGTGGGCTACACCCCATGAGATCACAAAGAACTGGACACAACCGAGCAACTAACACTTTCTTTCAGGAGCAGATCAATGGTGCAGTTACAAGGAAGCAGCGTTTGGAGACCACGCACAAAAGGACTTTCTCATGCCTGGAGCCAATCAGCAAAGAAAGAGGCTGCCTTAGAAGAAAGTGAGCCTGCCAAAAGCAAAGAAGAATCAAGCAGAGGTTGCACAGGGCTTGAGGCCTTGGACTGGACAACTTCTGAGGTTTGTTCCAATGTTAGGACTCTAGGGTTCCAGAATTTTAGACCCTCTGGAAGTTTTGTTTCTTAACAACCATCCTCTCATCCCAACTAACCCACCCACTGAGTAGCCAGCATAGACGATCTGAAGTTTTTTGTTCTGCCTCTCTTCCCAATGTTACAAATACAGAGACAAGACATATATGCATCTTGGTTTAGAATCCTGGGGTGTTAGAACCCTGGGTCATTAGAACCCTGAAGTGCTAGAGTTCTGGGTCAAAAGACTTGAAGCAAATATGCCAAAATGTGTAATGGCTTGTTTTCTGTACTTTCCAGTATCTTTTCTGGGCTTCCCAGGTGGCACTAGGGGTAAAGAACCCACCTACCAATGCAGGAGACATAAGAGACATGGCTTCAACCCATAAGTCAGGAAGATCCCTGGAGGAGGAAATGGCAACCCACTTCAGTATTCTTGGCTGGAGAATCCCCATGGATGGAGGAGCCTGGTGGGCTACAGTCTATGGGGTCGCAAAGAGTCAGACACGACTGAAGCGACATAGCACAGCATGCACAAAGCTCCTAAGAGCCCTGGGAAGGGCTGTCAGGGAGAGCTGGGTGTCAGGCTTTCTAGCCCATGTCCCTGGGCCCCCAGACCCAGGTGGCCCTAGACAGGCCAGTCGCTGCCCTCAAAAACTGATATGCTGCCTGCCTACCCCTATTTATACCAGGGAATCTTGAACCTGGATAAGAGTGGGAGGGGAGAAGCAGGAGTCAGGAAAGAGAGTAAAGTGGGTGAAGGAAAGGTTGAAAGTCTTAGGATGTAGGGGAGCTGGAGCTGAGCTGGGCCTAAGTGTCCCCAGTTCATCTCCATCAAAGGCCTCAGATCAGCAGTTGCCAAGAGTCCTGGGACCCACAGCTTAGTAGTGGCCAGACCTGGAGGCAAGACTATTTTGGGGAGATTTTCATGAGAAATGAGCTGATGGAGCAAAGCCCAAAAAGGAAAGCAAAAAAAAAAAAAAGTGCTGGCCTCTCCTCTTCTAGCCCAAAATACCAGTGGAACCTGAGTATTGAAGAAACCAAGGGCAGGAGAGTAGGCAGAGAGGATGAATTTGGGACCCCATCCCAGCACCCAATAATATCTGCCACCAATGCCCCCCAGTGCCTGGAAGCCCTTCTCTGGATAAAGACATTGAAGGACTCTGTTAAGGAGGGAGTTAGTTGCTCAGTTGTGTACGATTCTTTGCAATCCCCATGGACTGTAGCCTACCAGGATCCTCTGTCCCTGATATTTCCCAGGCAAGAATACTAGAATGGTTTGCCAATCCCTTGTCCAGGGGAACCTCCTGACCAGAGGTTGAACCCAGGTCTCCTGCACTAGCAGGCAGATTCTTTACTACTGACCCACCTGGGAAGCCTTAAGGAGCGAGGTACACGTGAATTCAACTCAGTGTGCATCTGACAGCTTCTCTTCTGTGGCCAGGAGGGGAACACAGCACTGATTGTCCGGGAAAGGAGCGACACTGAAGAAGGAAGTCAGAATGGAGGAGTCCGAAGGATAAAAGATTGTAGCACGTGCTATGAAAGCACCACGCTGGGTAATGGTGGAGAGGGTAACGGGGGTGTAACTGTTCAGGTTGTTCAGGAAGGGCCTCTCTGAGGAGGTGACATGTAAGGCAAAACCTGAAGGATAAGAGGTGAGCCAGCCAGGCAAAGAGCCAGGAGATAAGATTCCAACCAGGAGGAACAGTAAATACAAAAGCCTCGAGGCAGAACATAGTTTGGTGTGTCTGAGGCCATCACAATGCTAGGGCCGCTGGGGAGGGAACTTGGAGAGCTTTATGAGGTGAGGTGAGACAGGTAGGCAGGGGCTGGATCACTGGGAGTCTTGGAGGAATTTATTCCAAGTGTGAAGGGACAGGGCAGGAGACTAAGTGTTGACATTTAAATTATGATCATTCTGGTAGCCATATGGAGAAGGTATTGGAAAGGGGCGAGAGATGCCATGGGCAGACCAGTGAGGAGGCTGTGCCTGCCCAGGGACAGAGGAGGGGCCTGGGCGGGGAGAGGCGCTGAAGACAGAGGACCAGGGATGGAGAGCATGAACCCAGACTAAGGCCAGAGCAGCCACCCGGGCATAAAGGGAGCTGAGCCCGCACGGAGCAGTTGGGATTGGATCAGGAAGAGCTTCAGAAGCCAGCTTAGGATTCAGTGCTTTATCCCGCAGGAGTTGGGGAGTCATCAAAGGCATTTTTATTTTATATTTTTCATCAAAGAGCTCTGAGCAAGGGCATCTGACAGTGTGGCTAGATTTATGTGTTCACAAGATCCCCATGGCAGCTGGTGTGCAGGATTGGCTGCAGGGGCGAGAGCAGGGCAGGAAGACTGACTTAGGAGGCGGCTGCCATAAGGGTCCAAATGTGAGGGGGTGAGGCCCAGAGAGGGGCCTCCACTCTGGCACCCCGGGGGTGGACGGTGGGGGGGGGTGCTGCTTGTCCAAGGCTTGTCCCCCCTCCTGGGGCCCTGGGCAGCTGCAGAGGGCCCAAGTAGGCCCTGGCTCTGATGCTTCAAGCAGAAAATAGGATGAGGGCAGCCAAAAGGCATCAGGGCTGTTTATCCGGTGGAGAGACGCCTCAGCATGGATTTATGGCCAGAAGGTTACTGGGGGGAGGGGCTGCGGGACCAGCTGTCCCCCATCCTCACAAAGGGCGAGCAAAGGAGGGGACCATGGCCTCCATGGCAGCAAGAGGGAGAGAGGTTAGACACGAGGAAGACATCCGAACAGGCATCAGAGGCTGGAGGGGCCCTTCAGTGACCATGCAAACCCTCTCTCTCATTGGACAGCTCAGGAAATGGAGGCAAGGAGGAAGAAGCAAGTCCTTGGCCAAGGTCACAGGATGAATGAAACGTGAATGAAAGCTGCGGCTAGACCCAGAAGCACAACCTTTCCCTTTCATAGACCTCAGGGGTCTCCCAGAGCACTCCCCAACGCCCTCCCTTCAGCAGCCTCTGAGGCATCTGGGGAAGGTGTCACTCCCAGAGCCCCAGCCAGTCTCAGTGGTTCCAACACTAGGTGGGAGTCTCCTGTATTCCTCAAGGGTCTTGGTCTTTCTGTGTTACCCTGTCTCTCTCTGCCCGCCGAGACTCTATTTCTCTGTCTTGGCCTCTGACTCAGTCTCTGTGGAGCTGAACTAGGCTGCACCAACCTCCCACCCCCAGGGCCCCTCACTGGTAGAGTACCCCCCGGAGACAATGCTCGGGCCCAGTGCCCAGGCGGGAACAGGTGACAGCAGCTGTGGGTCTATCTATAGCTCCCTCGCCCTTCAATTGTTCCCGACTTCAAACAATGGTTGGGCCCTGGATTAGAGACACCCCCCACTGGCCCTGTTGAAATGGATCCTGGGGGCAGGAGATGAGGCTCACAGGGGCCACTCTGATCTCTTGTGTCTACTTCTGTCTGGCCTTCCATGTTCCTACCTATAGCTCTGAGCTCTCAGGCCTTGCTGCTCAGGGGCTGAGCGAGTAAAGGGCTGGTGGATAAGGGCCAGGGTGTGTATGAACAGCAGACTGTAGACAGGCACGTGAGTGACACTTGACTTTCCCTCCTCCTACTTTGGTTGACAGATACTCATGGGCATGGGGCTGCCAGTTCCGTGAGGGCAGAGACCTAGGCTTTCTTGCTCTTCGCTGCAGCCCAGCCTGAGCCTGGCCATGGCAGTGCATCTTTGGCTTTGGCCCGTAGGAAGTGCATGTGGTGCATAGTGATGGAACGTAAGCGTGAGCAGCAGGTTGGAGCAGTGATGAAGAATACCTTGTCTGACGTCAGACTGCCTGGGATTGAATCCTGGCTCCGATCAATTACCAGCAATGAAGTCTTGGAAAAATACTTGACCTCTTAACAATAGAGAGTCAGACAAAGTACCTACCACATAGGATTCTGATGAGCACTATATGGGTTAGAACAACTGAAGTGTTTAGAACAGTGCCTGGCACATAGTGGAGACTCACAATGTGACATGTGGGTTTCCTCTCATAATATATTACTATGATTTACATTACTGTTGCTATTTTCAGGATATTTCATGAAGTGAGAAAGGTGAGGAGCAAAGAGGACTAGGTGGCTAGAGGCCAGGAAAGGGAGAGGCTGGTATTTTCCCCTTGTGTATCCTTTAACACCTTTGAATTTTTTTTATTGAAGTATAATTGCTTTGTAACATTGTGTTAGTTCCTGCAGTACAACAAAGTCAACCCGCTACATGTATCCATCCATACACCCACTCTCTCCAACCTCCCTCCCACCTGCCCCCAACCCACCCCTCTAGGTCATCACAGAGCACCAAGCTGAGCCCCCTGTGCCATCCAGCGGCCTCCCACTGGATACCCGTTTTACACATGGTGGTTGTACCTTTGAATTCTGAATCGTGTCTACCTGTTTCTTAGTGTTGGCTAAGTGAATAAAGGTCGCCTCCAAAATATCAGTCCTTGAAAAAGTGAGCCCCTACTCTGCGCCCGCGGAAAGGGCCTGGGGGAAGGCTGGACCTCAGACTGTGGACTCAGTGTCCTCAGCCCTGGGTCTGGATCCCTGGGATGCCCCCATCCTCCACCCAAAGGTGGACAAGGTGTATCCATGAGGAATCATCCCGGAGCACGTGGTAAGCCAGAAGAAAGGCTTCCCAGTTTCTAGGACAAGCAGCAGGGGCGGAGGGGGCAGTGGAAAAAGGCTCCTGCCCTCTTCCCTGGCCCCGCCCCCCAACTCTTCAGCCCGGGCTATTCTTAGAACCCAGATAATGCCAGCAGTTGCTGTGGCTCATATCAGCTTCCAGAAACACCCGGCCCTGAGAGGCCCAGCACTGCCCCCCTCCCTGGCACGCTGGCCTCTCTGCCAGGTAGGGGCATCCTGCTCGCTCTGTCCACCGCATCCTGCAGGCCACACAGATTCTGGCCATGGCCGATAGGTAAGAGGACTGGCTGGTGGGCCCCTCCAGGACTTTCCTTGCCAGGCACCTGGGTGGAAGTAGGAAGGGCTGAAGGACACTCTAGGGTGTCCTTCACATCCTGGAGGTCATCATCCACGTAGTCTGACCCAACCGCAGCCTCCAAACTATGCTCAGTATATGAATGAGAGGGCTGGGGGCTCTGGACCTGGGTGAGCCTGGGGTAGGAGGAGAGAGGAAAGAGCAGCAAGAAGAAAGCCTGGGAGGGTCAGTGTATGGAGGAGGGGAGAAGGGAAAAAAAGAGGAACCATGGCAGAAAAGGATCTGATAGATATGGCTGCAGAGTCAGACTGTTTAGGACTTCCCTGGTGTCCCAGTGATTAAGACTCCGCACTTCCAATGTAGGGGGTGTGGATTCAGTCCCCGGTCAGGGAACTAAGATTGCACATGCTGTGCAAAGTGGCCAAAAAAAAAAAAAAGTTCTCAGTCAGACTGTCCAGCTCTGCCACTTACTTGCTATGTGAGCTTAAGCAGGTAACTTTTTTTGTTGGAGCTTCAATTTCCATCATAAAACTAGCATAATCTTATTCCACTGGATTGTTATGCAGAGGCAAGGAAATAAGGTATGAAAAGAGCTTAGCCTGTGTCTGACATATACATACCCTTTGTAAATGTTTGAGGACAGTATCATTGGCTCCATTCCAGCAGTCAATGATTCTTTTTCAGCTTTGCACCTGCATGGACCAGGCTGAGCTCGTGTTAGGACCACCTCTTCAAATCATTGCTCTGCCATTCACAAGCTAAGTGACCCTGAGCTAGTAACTTAACCTCTCTGAGCCTCGGGGTCCTTCTCTGAAAAATGGATATACAAAGAGTACCTGCCTTATAATGTTGCTGAGAGATATAAATCGGTGGTCCCCGACCTTTTGGGCACCAGGGACTGGTTTCATGGAAGACAATTTTATTCCACAGACCTTGGAAGGTGGGGATGGTTTGGGGATGATTCTCACAAAGAGCATGCAGCCTAGATCCCTCGGATGCGCAGTTCACAGTTGAGTTCGCATTCCTATGAGAGTCTAATGCCGCCGCTGATCTGGCAGGGCAGAGCTCAGGAGGTAATGTGAGCGATGGGGGGGGCGACTGTAAATAGAGATGAAGCTTTGCTTGCTCACCCACCGCTCACCTCCTCCTGTGTGACTCAGTTTCTAACAGGCCATGGTCCCATATCGTGGAGTGCAGGGGGATGGTGACCTCTGATACAAAGGAACCAGAGTGCTTAGCCCATGGTAAGAGGTCAACAGTGTGAACACACCGGCCCTGCAGTGATGAGTATGTCGGGGTCGTCTAGTGGGGAGGCCTTGGGTCTGCCACTCTTGGGATGGAATCTGAGATAGTGTCCAGGGCAATCAACATTCTAGAAGAGATATCCTTGAAGGCCTACCACAGAGGTCCCAGAATCTTATAAGACCACAGCCACCCCAAAATCCTGTGCCACAGCCTAGGCCCTCCCTGGGGTCTCAGGATCAGGCCAGGCTTGTCCCAGCCTACGTCAGCTTCCCATTTCATTGAGTTCAACAAATAATCTCTGATGCCCCCCAAGTTGGGACTGGTTCTAGGCTTGCTCCTAAGGTCCAGGAGTCTGTTTTTGGGGTCGAGAATGAGGGAAGAACTCTCAGAAGACCCGTTAGAGATGGATGGACGGTGGGATGAGGTTGTGGTTGTGCCTTTGTGATCATGGTCCATCAGCTTGGGGTTGTGGGGTGGGGGTGAAGGGCAGACAGAGGCTCAGCGAGTTAGGCTTGGAAGCCAACCGGAACGGTCTACCCTGGGAATCGTGAGGTGTGCAGGGTGAACTCGTGCTCTCTCACATCTCAGGGTATACTGCCCACCTCTCTGCGAACCTAGACTTTGCAAACTTAAGGTTGAGAGGTCTCCTTGAGGACAGCCTGCAGGGATTTTTTTAAATAGGTTGAAAATGTTGTTATTAAAATGCCTCTATTTTCCTACCTAACACTTGGGGTCTTAAATTTCACTTTTCACTTGAAATTTTTGAGATAATTATATAGTCACAAGCATTTGTAAGAAATAATACAGGGACTTCCCTGGTGGTCCAGTGGCTAAGGGTCTGTGTTTCTAATGAAGTGGGCCCAGGTTCGATCCCTGGTCAGGGAACTAGATCCCTCATGCCGCAACTAAGAGTCACATGTCTCAACTAAGACCCAGCACAGCCAAATAAGGAAATGGCAGCCCACTCCAGTATTCTTGCCTGGAGAATCCTGTGGATGGAGAAGCCTGGTAGGCTGCTGTTCATAGGGTCCCACAGAGTCAGACACGACTGAAGCGACTTTGCATGCATGCATGCATTGGAGAAGGAAATGGCAACCCACTCCAGTGTTCTTGCCTGGAGAATCCCAGGGATGGAAGAGCCTAGTGGCCTGCCATCTATGGGGTTGCATAGAGTCAGACGCGACTGAAGTGACTTAGCAGCAGCATATTTTTTAAAACAAAAAATAATTTGAGAGAGTCAAAAAAGAGATAACAGAGAGAGAGAGAGAGATCGCCTGTATTGACACTGATACAATCCCCCAAGTTTATTCGGATTTTCCCTGTTTTACATCCTGTGTGTATGTGTGTGCATGTACATGTATGTATTAAATTCTGTGCAACTCTCTCATCTATGCAGATTCAAGGATCTACCACCACAGTCAAGATACTCAACAGTTCCAACAACACAAAGGTGCTCTCTTTTATAATCATACCTTCCTCCCTCCCATCCTTAACCCCTGGCAACCTCCTGTCACCCATTTCTAAAACAGTCAATTCAGAAATGTTATATAAATGAAATCATACAGTGGGTAATCTTTGATACTGGCTTTTTTCACTCCACATAATTCCCTGGAGCTTAACCCAAGCTGTTGCTTATATCAATGTGCATGCATGCTCACTTGCTTCAGTCATGTCTGACTCTGTGCAACTCAATGGACTGTAGCCTGCCAGGATCCTCTGTCCATTGGATTCTCCAGGCAAGAATACTGGAGTGGGTTGCCTTCCTTCTAAGGTAGATCTTTTTTTATAAAAGTGAAGTGAAAATCTTTTACGGAGATATCCTTGGTTGTTCAGTGGCTAAGACTTCATACTCCCTATGCAGGGGGCCCAGCATAGTTCCCTGATCAGGGAACTAGATCCCACATGCTGCGACTAAGACCTGGTGCAGCCAAATAAATAAAAATAAATATTTTTTTTTAAAGAAAGAAAGTCATTTATGAAAGTCAAAGTAAATTCAACTTTCAAAAAGTGGGGGATACTTGTATTAGGTATCAGTCACTCCCAGGTACATTAGACCCCCATCCCTAGAGACAAACAGGAATAGAATGTCTAAGGAGTCCCTGCACCTCATTTAAACTTGCAGACTGTAAGCTTGTCTGCTGCCCTTGACCTAGAGACCCTGCCAACTCCTCAGCTTCACCTCAGGCAGCCCCACCCTCCCACTCACTCCACTCCATACCCACCAGCTTCTGAGAGCTTATAAACACCACCAGTCTCCTTTCTGCCTCCTTGGGAACGTTGCCTCTGCCATTCCCTTATTCGGAATACTCCCACCCCAAACTAGGGCATGGCTGCCTCCTTCCTGTCCTTTAAGTCTCAGCTCAAATGTCACCTCCTCAAAGAGGCCTCCCTTGATTACACTGGCTAAAGTAGGTCCCTTTTACAAATGTTATCTCTTCCCTTGGTATCATATATCTCCGTTTTTTAAATTACGCTTACTGGTGTATGTGTGCTAAATCACTGCAGTCGTGTCCAATGTTTTGCAGCCCCATGGACTGTAGCCTGCCAGGCTCCTCTGTCCATGGGATTCTGTAGGCAAGAATACTGGAGAGGGTTGCTGTTTCCACCACCAGGGGATCTTACCTACCCAGGGATCGAACCCACATCTCTTACATCTCCTGCACTGGCAGGCAGGTTCTTTACCACTAGCGCCACCTGGGAAGCCCACATTTACATATCCTGGTAGGTTGGCTTATTTACCACCAGCCTCTCCCACAAGAGTGGATCCCACTGTGCATCGCCAGCAGCCAGCAAAGGACTTGGCACGGAAGAGGTGCCCATGAGGACCTGCCCAATGGTCATGTCCACTGGGTGGGGGGCATCTGCCTCTTAGGACCTATCTGCCCAGGGGCCTCTTGTTCTGGCCCCACCGCCCTCTCCACACCCAGTTGACACTGTGACTTGTACTTCTCAACCACCCAAGCCTGGGCAAGCTTCTCCTTTCTTTGCTGTCCCAGGTTTAGCTGAGCCAGGCTAACAATACAGCACAATGTTTAGGAGTTCTGGAGTCAGACTGCATGAGTGTAAATCCTCAGTTATCCTGTCCCTTTGATCCTCTGTTCCTCATCTATAAAACAGCAGTAATAACAGTACCTACTCCACAGGAGGGCTTCCCAGGTGGTGCAATGGTAAAGAATCCACCTGCCAAAGCAGAAGATGCAAGAGACATGGGTTCAGTCCCTGGGTGGGAGGAGGGCATGGCAACCCACTCCAATATTCTTGCCTGGAGAATCCCATAGACAGAGGAACCTGGTGCGCTGCAGTCCATAGGGTCTCAAAGAGTCGGACATGACTGAAGCAACTTAGTATGCACACACGCACACAGACTGACAAAATAAAAAAAGCCTGACAAGAGTGAGTCTTGGTGAGGATGCTCTATAAGGGCAATTCTAATACATCACTGGCAGGAATACATATTTGTAAAACCACTTAGGAGTGTAGTTTTGTATTATCTAGTAAAGCTGAATATGTCCATGACCTTCAACATACTGCACAAGGAGGCACATGTTAGACTATTTACCATTTGTGATAGCAAAATACCAGAGACAACTGGAAGGATCATTCATAGGACAAAAGGTAAATGAAATGTGATATTTTTATGCAATGAAACCTGTAGAAGAGTGAAAACAAATGAACTGATTACTCTTACCAACATGGATGACTCTCCCAACATAAGACTGAACGAGAAAAATCAAGTTCCATAAGAACACGCATGTTATTTAAAGCCCAAAAAACAGGAAAAACAGACTAATTTATTTTTTACAAACACACACCTAGTAAAAGGACTAAAAATGCATAGGACCAACCTCATACCATATACAAAAACTAACTAAAAATGAATCAAATGATTGAAGTATAAGAGCAAAAATTATAAATCTCACAGAAAAAGGCATAGGTGTAAAGTCTTCCTGATTTTGTTATTAAACTTTTTAATCATTTTATTTATTGATTTTTGGTTGTGCTGGATCTTCATTGCTATGCGGGCTTTTCTGTAGTTGTGGAGAGCAGGTGCTACTCCCTAGTTGCAGTGCACAGGCTTCTCATTGCAGTAGCTTCTCCTGCTTCAGAAAATTGGCTCTAGGTCTTCCTGATTTGAGATTAAGCAATGGTTTCACAGACATGACACCAAACATAAGCAACCAAAGAAGAAATAGATGAATTAGAGTTCATCAAAATTTAAAACATTTGTGCTCCAAAGGACACTATCAAGAAGCCAAAAAGGAAACTGTCAGAATGGGAGAAACTATTTACAAATCATATATCTGGTATAAGAGTATATATATACACACACATATATATAATAAC
This sequence comes from Odocoileus virginianus, assembly GCF_023699985.2. Classification (NCBI taxonomy): domain Eukaryota; kingdom Metazoa; phylum Chordata; class Mammalia; order Artiodactyla; family Cervidae; genus Odocoileus; species Odocoileus virginianus. The sequence goes on along the minus strand of NC_069682.1, from coordinate 59,789,825 downwards.
ATATATTGCATATATCATAAAAGAGTCTGGTATCCAGAATATGTAAACAATTCTTAAAACAGCAATATTCTCTGCCCTTAAAATGGGTAAAAGGCTTTAACAGACATTTCTCCAAAGTAGATATACAAATGGCCAATAAGCACATGAAAACATGCTCAATACCCTTCTCCAGGGAATCTTCCTGACCCAGGGACTGAACCCAGGTTACCCACACTGCAGACAGAGTCTTTACCATCTGAGCCACCAGGGAAGCCCCCAGAATGCTGGTGTGGGTTGCCATTCCCTTCTCGAGGGGATCTTCTCAACCCAGGGATTGAACCTGGACCTCCCACATTGCAGGCAGATTCTTTACTGTCGGAGCCACCAGGGAAACTGTTAGTTATTAGGGAAATGTAAATTGACATCACAATGAGATACTACTTCATACCCATTAGGATTGTCATAATCAAACAGACAAGTGGTGGTGAGGATGTAAAAATTAAAACTCTCGTACATTGCTGGTGGGGATGTAAAATAGTGCAGCCACTTTAGAAACAGTTACCATGTGACCCAGCGAATCCACTTACATACCCAAGAGAACTGAAAATATACACAAAAACTGGTTCATAGCAGCACTATTTATAATAGCAAAAAGCAGAAACAACCCAAATTTCCACCAACTGGTGGATAATTCACCTGCCTGCTGCATTCACACAATGGAATACCATTCAGGCAAAAACAGAATGAAATGTTGATTCGTACTGCAGCATGGATGAACCTTGAAAACATGATGATAAATGAAAGAAGCCATACACAAGGGGCCACGTACAGGGTTCCACTTACATCCAGTGTCCAGAATATGCAAATCCAAAGACAGAATGCAGATTAGTGATTGCCAAGGGCTGAAGAGAGGGAAGAATGGGAGCAGTCACTGATAATGAGTATAAGTTTCCTTTTAGGGGTGAACTTGTTCTGGAATTAGATAGTGATGATAGATGAAGTCTTATGAATACACTAAAAATCACTAAACTGAAAAACTAAAAAAGGTTGAATTTTACAGTATATGAATTATATTTCAATAAAAAATGGCATAGAATAACAAACAACAAATCCAGGAGACTCTTAACTTTGCTGGGGGTGGGGTGGGGCAGTTTAAAGGGACACACAGGGGCCTTCAGCTCCATTAGCAGTTTTTGAGTGGCAGGTATATGGGTGTCTGTTACACTAATCTTTACACTTTTCTCAATACTTTCAAAATAAACGAAATTTAAAAGCATTTACTGAGTGTCAACAATACCAGCTACCTGGCTGGTATTGTTGTTTAGTCACTAAGTCATGTCCGACTCTTTGTGACCCCATGGACTGTAGCCTGCCAGGCTCCTCTGTCGGTGGGATTCTCCAGGCAAGACTACTGGAGTGGGTAGCCACTTCTGTAGATCTTCCCAACCCAGGGATTGAACCCACGTCTCCTGCATTGCAGGCTGATTCTTTAACCACCTGGGAAGCTCCCCTGGGTGGTGTAATAATGGGTAAAATCGGATTTCACCCTGCCCTACACAAAGTCCCATAAGGATAAGTAGTAAGTGGAAAAAAGGGACTCAGAGAGTAAGTCATCGCTTCTTCCTGGGCTTCTGCTTCCTCTTGGATGAAATGAGAGCTGGACTAGAAGCTTGTGAGTAGAAAGTCTCTGAGGATCCTAGGTGCTGAGGAGTGTGTCTCCCCTTTATCAGCCTACAGCTTCAAGAATTCATCACACACCATGAGCACACAGGCCCTGGCATCAGTCCTGATGCCATTAATTATCACAAGTGGGCCTAAGGCAAAGCCCAGCTGAGTCTGTTTCTTCTCAGCAAAATGGGAACAGTGACTTCTCCCTCCTAGGATTCCTGGGGCGTGTAAATGAGATAACACATATAAAGTGTTTGGGATGGGCTTGGCACACAATAAATCCTCAACATGTGGAGGAGTTCTCCCTTTGATTCCCAAGGCATTTCCTGAGCAGCACTGTGGGGCCAGGCCTGTGCTAGGGGCTGGAAGACAGAGGAATTCTACTCTGAATGGCCAAGCCGTGGCCCCTAGCCAGGTAGGGAGACAGCCTCATAATTCCAGGCAAAGTGATGCCATTGCTAAAAAGAGACAGCGACCACGTGCACAAATGCAGACCTTGGGACAACACAGATGTCCCAGCCAAGAGGCCCAGTCTAGGCTTGGCCAGAGGCCCTCATGGGGGAAAGGCAACATACAAATTCAAGAGATTGGCCTCCATTGACATAGCCGTGTAGCCATTCTTCTCTTTTTTTAACCTCATTCAGACTCAATTGTTCCCACAAACCCTAAGAACAGAGTTTGCAATGGATTCAGAAGTCAGTTTTGCGAAGCCTGAGCTCATGGCACACCCCAAGGTGCATGTGTAGGGGCACAGTGGCGAAGAGTATGAAGCTCCATGATCTTTGGCAAGTCAGGGCATCTCTTCAAGCCTCCAAGTCCCCAGCTATAAAATGGACATGATAACAGTACTCACCTCCAAGGGTTGTGGTCAAAGTGAGATAGCAACTGCAAAGCTAGCACCAAGTACCCAGCCCTTAACAAGCGGATCAAATAAAGATTAGCTATTATTAGGAAAAAAAAAAGATTCCATTTTGAAAGTGAAGGAAATGAGGGGATCCAGAGAGGTGAAAAGCTTTGCCCATAGTCACACTGGTAATTTGTGGAGTCAGGATTTGAACTCGGGTCGGAGACACCGAAGGACTCAGGGCATCATAACCTCCGTCTGTTCCAAAATCTTCACCAGGTTCCCTGTTGTCCACTAAAGGGAATCTATCCATGCCATGTGGTGAGAAACCAGCAAAGGCGTGAGGCCAGAAAGACCTTGGGCAAGTTCCCTAATCCTGTCTTCCTTTATCTGTGACACCTGAGTCAGCCCAGAGAGGTCTTTGAACTCCTCCCCAGGGTCTGCAAAACATTTACATCTAATGGAGGTTCTCAAAGGAGTCTATGGCCTCAAAAGTAACAAACCACAGACTCAACCTCACTTTGTGTTTTTCTTATCCATCTAAAGGAGATACAGTACCCACCTGGAAAGGCTGGGAGGGGATCAAATAAGACAGCTTATGAGAAGCACCTGAAACATCCCATGATTTCACCTAATGCTGGTTTCCCCTCTCCCTCCCCAGTTTATTTCCATCTGTCGACAAATACTTAGTATCTACTATTCCAGGTGCTGAGGCTAAAGTGGTGAACAAGACAGATACTGCCCCTATTTTCATAGAGCTCACATTTGAGTGGAGGGAAACCCATAACACTAATAATTTCAGATACTAAGAAGTGCTATGCAGAAAATACACAGGAAAATGTGATACAAGCTGATCAGATGTGGATGTCACCTGAGGAGGAAACATCTGAACAAGGAGCCGCTTATGCCAAGATTTATGGGGAAAAGCAGAGGTTGGATAGCATCACCGACTCAACGGACATGAGTTTAGTTCCATCCGGGAGCTGGTGATGGACAGGGAAGCCTGGCATGCTGCAGTCCATGGGGTCGCAAAGAGTCAGACACGACTTAACAACTGAATAATAACAAGGGGAAAAAGCATCTGGGCAGAGGGAGCAAGAAAGGCAACACCTCGCTGAAATGATCCATGGCCAAGAACCCCTCACTCCCAGTCTCACCACAAACTGGGGTTTCTTGAACAAGTCACGTAACTTCTGAGGCTCAGCTGCTACATCTACAAAATGGGAATGAAGATACTTTATCTACCACAATGTAAGAGAACTCAACCAAAGAGGTGTTAAGGTCTGGGATGGTCCCCAAATCTCACCAACAGGCACCTGATACATATCATTTGGCACCCAACTTGAAAGAGGAGAACCTCTACTGAGAACGCTGGGTCACAATTTTTATTTTTAATTTCACGCTGCACTAGAAATAGATTCCTATGTTCCTTGTTAACATAGGAGTTTTCCTGGCACCTGGGTTTTATTACAGTAACTGCTGCTTCAGTCTCTCTCTTAGGTACAAAAGCAGGCAAAACAGTGAAATCACTGTTGTGACAACAAGCAGACCACCTCTCCCTTCCTTCCCACCAACAAAACTGGAAAGTTGTGTGTCCTGTAGATAGAGCATGTACATCATTTAAGGAGTTGGAACCATCCTGTCCCCTGGATTGGGCCACTGATTTATCATCATAGTTCTCTCCCCTAAATATCTCTTTTGTCTGTACCCGTCTCTCCATCTTCTCAGGCCTGCCTCACTATCTCATACTTTAACTTCCTCTGAGCTCTCTCTGGCCTTGATCTCTGCACTTAAAAACCATCAGCCATGGTGTTATCAGTATCTTATACACATCTCTCTCTTGCTTAGTATCTTTAGATAACTCATTGCACAAATGCTAAACTTCTTAACCTAGCATCCAAGGCTTCCTCTCCAAGAATGAGCTCCTAAGAGGCTGCTCCAACCCCCCCAGTGTCTCCACCAGACTCCTCCTTGTCTCCAAAACAAAACTAGCCACATTCATTATTCGCCTTTGTTGTTTCTGCTCCAGCTACTTGGTACACTGTCCCCATTCCTGCCTCTCACCTCCACCCCTACTTCCTTCACTGCTTTCATATTCTTACCCATCCTTCAAGACCCTGGAAGGCTTCCCTCCTTCCCCAGAAAAAAGTTTACCTATCTACCTTTAATAATTAGATGTAAAAAGAGGGGCTCTGTCTTTCTCATGGTTAATTCCCCAGAGCCTAGATGGATAAATTCAGTTTAATTAAAATTCATATCAGGTGCTTCACATTGAGAAGAACCTATCACAACCCAGAAAGAAGGAACAGTTAAAAGAACTGGGGCGCTGCCAAGGGGTGAGGAAGGACAGGGATCAAAAATCTGCATTAAAAAAAAAAAAACCGCAGAAGATTCTGGTGTAAGTGATATTGGACATTTTGTGAAGCACTGGATCACCCTCAAAGTTTCTAACTTTAAAACTGCAGGGGAAAAAAAAAAAACTGCAGGAAAAACGAGAAACTACTTTGCTTCTGCCATTAAGGCTTTTCCTGAAGCTGCCCCATGGCTGGAGAAATCGGGTGTTGTTTTCTGGAACCCAGTTAAGTAAAAAAAAAAGAAGCCTGGGTTCCAACACTGGCTCAGCCTTCAACGCGCTGTGGGACCCTGCGCGGGTCTCTGTCTCTCTCTGGCCTCTATGACCACACCTACCACCAACTGTGTGTCCCCAAGGAGTGACTGTCCCATTTTGGCTACCGGGTTCCCCCATCTTGCACCAAAAATTGCCAGCTCTGACGCCCTACGTGCTCTACCCTCCCCTCCTTGCCAAAGTCCCGTCCGCCAGGGTCCAGCCACGGACTGCCCCATCCCAGCCACCGTCCAACTCCGCGAGTACCGGCCTCCTTCCCCGCCCCGCTCTTTAAGCCCCGCCGGGGAGGTCCGCGCAAGCGCGTTGGGCCTCCTCGAGGCCCCGCCCCCTGAAGCTCGTTAAGGCGTCGGAGGCTAGAGTAAGGAGCGCGGCTGGACGACGGAAGAGTAGGTTGGGGCACGGCAACGGCGGCCCGCAAGGGTCACGTTTCTTCGGGAGGAAGGACACGAGGGAGGGGTCTGGTCAGCGATCGGAACCCCGGTGGCCGGGAGATGTTGCCGCTCACACCCATGGCAGGGACCTGGAAACGGGTGTCCAGTGAGCGGGTGGGGCTGGTGCTTCTTGATTCCAGATTCCCCAGATCTGACTCCAGATTGGGCTGGTGTCGGGGACTCGATGCCGGTGAGGCTAGAGCCAGAGTTGTTGGGTTCTTTGTTTTTCGTTTCTTTAAACACAACAATGGAGAAGGAAATGGCAACCCACTCCAGTGTTCTTGCCTGGAGAATCCCAGGGACGGGGGAGCCTGGTGGGCTGCCGTCTATGGGGTCGCACAGTGTCGGACACGACTGAAGTGACTTAGCAGACTTAGCAAACACAACAAAAGGATTAGAACTAAACTTTGCCCTGACTGAGAGCAAGCGGGCCCAGGAGATGGGGCAAGCCTGGGCAGGAGACCGTGTTGTTGGCCTCGGTCTCCCGCAAGAATTGACCTGGCCCTTGGCTTAAAGTCCGACCGGGTTTTCTTGTGGGCGTGTTAAGGCTTTTGGTGATCCGGCTCCAGATTGTCATTCATTCACCATTCATTCATTTAACATTCATCGAATTCACTAGTAGGCTCTGGAGCTAGAGAAGTGATCAAGACCCCTATTCCTTACCGTACAGGGAAAATCAATGAGCTGTAGAAGGAAGCCCGGGGCGGGGAATAGGGACAGCTTCTGAAACTTAAGTCGTGAACGCTGGTCGGAAGGGGTGGGGATTGTCCCAAAGAGACAAATGCCAAGGCCTGGAAGCGGGAAAGAAACTGGTGTGTCCTGAAGATACATCTCTCCGAACCTGTTCGGTGCTTAGATGGCAGTAGTCGGAATTAGGCTGCTAACAGTGGAGGTGGAGAGAAATCAAGGAGTTCAGAGTACAATGTACTTCGAATCCACAGGATTTGGGCAGAAAGGGTGTAGGCAACAAGAATATACAAGGTTTGGGTGCCTGGGAAAAGGCTCCCCACTCCATTACTCTGGCCTGAGAATTCCATGGACTGTATAGTCCATGGGATCCCAAAGAGTCAAATGTGACTGAGCGACTTTCACTTTGGGTGCCTGGATGGGGTTCATCAAGAGCAGGAGCAGATTTATGGGCAGACAATACGTTCTATTCTGGTTCTATGGAGACTGTCAGTAAGCAGTTGGATATTCTCCTTTGAAGGTCAGGAAAAGCACTATAGTAAAGTTACAGATTTGATGTCATCAGCAAAACAAAGTCACAAGAAGGGTTGAGACAGTAGAATGAGAAAGGGCCCAATCAGTATTTTGCAGAGTAATTATTTTTGTCTTATCTTTCTTTACATCCTCAGTCTGGGTCCTGGCATTAAATGCCAGTCAGTGTTTACCAGCTAAACAAAAGGCCAACAGCAGGCAGAGATGTTGGAATCCCAGAGCTGTGAAGAGATGGGGGCCACTGCAGGGTTCCATCGCAGAAGGCAATGGCACCCCACTCCAGTACTCTTGCCTGGAAAATCCCATGGACAGAGGAGCCTGGTAGACTGCAGTCCATGGGGTCACAAAGAGTCGGACACGACTGAGCGACTTCACTTTCACTTTTCACTTTCATACATTGGAGAAGGAAATGGCAACCCACTCCAGTGTTCTTGCCTGGAGAATCCCAGGGACTGGGGAGCCTGGTGGGCTGCCGTCTATGGGTCGCACAGAGTCAGACACGACTGAAGTGACTTAGTAGCAGCAGCAGCAGCATCAGGGTTCCATTGCTCTAAAGTCAGAGTCACAGGTGCTAGTCTTGGCTTTGCCACCAGGCTGCTGCGTTACCTCTGACAAGTATTCTCACTGTAAAATGGGTACAGCCAGAAAAGAAGCTCCCACAAATAAAACTCTAAACACTGTTAAGGCACTGCACACAAAATTTTTTTTCCATTTAATCGACACAGTGTCCTTATTTATAAAAGAAGTAATTATTATGGCTTCAAACCCATCTGACTGACCCCAGAGTTTTGTTCTCTACTATGACTGCCCTTATCTGTGTCTCACCTGAGAAGACCCTTTTGAAATCACATGCTCATTCTTTCAATACATTGTGCTGAGGCCCACAGACTTTCATGATTGGTTTAGCAGCAGTTCTGTAATGGGGAGTGGGGGATGGAGCCGAATATGATGGAGGGCATTCTCCAGCTCTCTTCCTGTGACCACTGAGCTGAGCAGCCATGTTCTGTCCACAATTTTTCTTCGAGATCTTCTTAAACCCCTGGGACCTGCTGCAAAGTCAGTGAGTGTCAAAGTGTGAGTTGGTTCACCTGGTGTGTCTCTGGCAGCCAGCGGGACTCCTATTACACTGGGAACTTGGGTTTCAGTTATTCCTATCCTGCTAATATGACTTCTCAGAAATGTTTTCTGTATTTGGTTCTGCAAGGATAGGTGTCCATACAAGGAATGTCATCATTTCCTGCTAGTGGTTTTGCCTCTGGTTAGTATGAGGGAGGGGTTCACTTTATTTGCATTTAATAGTATTCTTCAGCGGGCTCCTTTCCCCCACTTTTGCATAATTTATTCGAAACCTGCCTACTTGGGTTGTTGGAGCTAGAAAGGGAATTAACAATAGGTTGCAGTGGTTCCCATTCCAGGAATATTTATTTTAAAAAGAGAGCTTCAGCCCTTCCCTCTGCTCAGATCTCTTGAATCAGAATCTCTAGCAGGGCCTAGGATCTGTATTTTCCAAACTCTGCAGAGTATTCAGCTGGTTTGGAAACCACGATCTAGTTCAGACTCCTTATTTCACAGGTAGAGAACCTACAGTTCTGGGAAGAGAAAGAACTTGTCCCAGTCATAGATGACATTAGCGCCTCTCTCTCCAATGAAAAGCATTGGGCTGGGAGTTCAGAGATCTGGGTTCAAGTCCAGGTTTTGCTAGTCATTATCTTGGGCAAGTCACTTCATCTCTCTGAGCCTCCACTCCCTTACTGGGAGAATAATGCCATCATTGTATTAGGACTCAAAAGAGAGACTGTCAGTGGAAATGCTTCATCAGACTTTCCATTCTGCGCTCATGGAAGCTGTTAAGAGCTGCCAGCCAGTGTTCTATTCCCTGTACCACACTCCAGTTGCTGGGCCCCAGGCCATCTGTCACTAAGCCCTCCTCTCTCCTTCTGTTGCAGGTTGGGATGGCCACCGGCTGGGGGAGCCTCTTGCAGGATGAACAGCAGCTGGAGGAGCTAGCAAGGCAGGCTGTGGACCGGGCCCTGGCTGAGGGTGTGTTGCTGAGGACCTCACAGGCGCCCAGCTCCTCCGATGTAAGCCTCTGACCCCTCTTCTCAGCACTGACCACACAGCTTAGATCCTACAAGGCTTCTGCTAGGCTGCAGGCAGTTCCTTTGGACTTAAAGCCCACATGTCTTTTGCTTTATTTTTTTTCCAGTAGCTTAAATTTATCTCTATAAGGGATAAATTTATCTTATCTTAATTTATCTTAACTTTATCTCTTAAATTTATCTCTATCTCTATAAAATTTATCTCTAAATTTATCTCTGTAATATTGAAAAGCATCATGCTTTAAGTTGAGTAATCAACTTTAAGTCTAAAGAGCTTGAACTGTGACTTATGCAAGTTACTTAGCCTCTCTCAGCTACAGTTTCTTCAAATATAAAAAAGAGATAATAATGGAGCCTACCTTATGGAGTTGGTAAGAGAATTAGAAGATAATTCACATGAAGCACCTTGTCCAGTAAACTTATTTTTTAAGATCCCCTAATCATACTACCTTCCCTGTAACCGGTTTGTGGTATATCCTTCCAGGTTTTTCTCTGTGCATTTATAAGTATATAAAGAAGGGCTTCCCAGGTGGCACTAGTGGTAAAGAACCCGCCTGCCAATGTAGGAGACACAGAAGATGCAGGTTCGATCCCTGGGTTGGGAAGATCCCCTGGAGGAGGGCATGGCAATCCCCTCTAGTATTCTTGCCTGGAGAATCCCGTGGACAGTCAATAGTGTTGCAAAGAGTTGGACACAACTTGGGTGACTTAGCATGCACATATATAAAGAAGTATAGTTGACCATTGAACAGCACAAGGATTAGATCTATCTGTGTGTAACTTACAGTCGCCATTCCATATACGTGGTTCCTCTGTTTCAGAGGTTCAGCATCTACAGATTCAACCAACCTTAGATCACGTAGTATTGTAGTATTTACTGTGGAAAAAAATTATGTGTCAGTGGACTTGTGCAATTCAAACCCATTGTTGTTCACAGGTCGATTATATATAGTTTATAAGAAACTAGCTGGATCAAGTACATTATTCTATGATATATGTGTTTGTTTTTCATTTAACAATCTGCCTTAGAACTCTTTCCAACTCCATTCTGATGCATAGTATTCCAACTGTGAATGGATCACAGTTTAACTTTATGGATGCTATTTTGGTGATTTCTCATGTTTTATGATTACATATAGCCCTACCGGAAACAATCACATGCATGCCTGTTTGGGCACCTGTATGAATGTTTCTCTAGGGTTGATACATAAAAGTGGAACTGCTTATTCTAAACCACATCTTAAAACAAACAAAAAATCTCATCCCTTTAGAAAGAATTTTTTTTGTGACCAGGTAAGACATTTTCATGGTTTGAAACTCAGAAGGTGCAAGACTTTACAGTTCAGTCTTCCCTTCCACATTCCCTAACCACCCAGTTCTCCTGTTTTAAAGGCAACCTGTGTTTCAGCATTCTTGTTCATTCTTTGTTACCTTACTCTTAACAAGAAAATATGTATATATTCCTTTCTCCCATTTTTTTTTTACACAAAGAAGTGTGTTAAGCTCTTCTGTGACTTAACACATACCTTATGATTATCCCCATTAGTGTCTAAAAAGCTGCCACCATCTTTTATTTTTTTTTTTACCAAGCCACATCTCTTTTGTCTCTGTGTGCCCAGAACCTAGTTAAGGGCCTGGTGGAGAGTCCAAACTTAATAACTGGTTTGAGGCCCAAGTGAATGAGAATGACTGTCACCTAAGGCAGACTGATACTGTAAAAGTTCTGCCTCTGGCTTTAGGATTATAATTCTCTTTGAATTAGTGTTTTCATTCCCATCAGATATATAGTCAGAAGTAGAATTGCTAGATCATACAACAGTTCTGTTTTTAGCTTTTTATACTTGGCTGAAACAATTTACATTCCCACCAACAGTGTTTGAGTGTTCCCTTTTCTCCACATCCTCTCCGAAATTTGTTATTTTCAGTCTTTTTGATGATAGCTATTTTGGCAGGTGTGAAGTGATATCTCATTGTAGTTTTGATTTGCATTTCTCTCATTAGCAATCTTGAGCATCTTTTCATGTACTTGTTAGCCATCTGTATGTCTTCTTTGGAGAAATGTCTATTCAGGTCTTCTGCCCATTTTTTGATTGGTTGTTTGCTTTTTGATAGTTAGCTGTATGAGCTGTTTGTAAATTTTAGATATTAACCCCTTGTCAGTCATATCATTTACAAATATTTTCTCCCTTTAGGTAGGTTGTCTTTTCATTTTGTCTTATGTCAAAAGCTTTCCACCTATGTTCCCTTCTAGGAGTTTTTTTGTCTTTTTAAAAAATAATTTTATTTATTTATGGCTGGGCTAGGTCTTCATTGGTACACAAGGGTTTTCTGTAGTTTCAGAGAGTGTGGGCGACTCTTTGTTGCAGGGCCTAGAGCATGCAGATTTCAGTCATTGTGGCACACGGTCTTAGTTGCTCAGCAGTATGTGGAATCTTCCTGCACCAGGGATCAAACCCATGTCCTCTGTGTTGGCAGGCAGATTCTTACCCACTGCACTACCTGGGAAGTCCTCTTCTAGGAGTTTTATGGTTTCAGGGCTTATCTTTAGGTCTTTAAACCATTTTGAGTTTATTTTTGAATATGGTATGAGGGAATGCTCTAATCTCATTGTTTTACATTTGGCTATCCAGTTTTCCCAGTACCATTTATTGTAGACACCATCTTTACCCACTGTGTATTCCTACTTCCTTTGTTGTAGATTAACTGATCATAGGTGCATGGGTTTATTTCTGGGCTCTCTATTTCTGTTCCATTGAGCTATATGTCTGTTTGTGTGCCAGTACCCACTGTTTTAATTACTCTAGATTTGTAGTATAAAGTCTGAAAGAATTATACCTCTAATTTTGTTCTTTTATTTTCAAGGTTGCTTTGCAATTCAGGGTCTTTTATGGTTCCATATAAATTTTAGGATTATTAGTTCTAGTTCTGTGAAAAATATCATGGTTGTTTTGATAGGAATTACATTAAATCTATAGGTTGGTTTGGATAGTATGGCCATTTTAATAATATTAATTCTTCCAATCTAAGAGGATGGGATATCTTTCCATTTCTTTGAATCATCTTCTGTTTCCTTCATTAGTGTTTCTAGAATGTATATTCTGGGATGTTTATTGAAGCATCTATTTGTAATGGAGGGGAAGAGAAGGAAACCACGTTGATGTTCATACTAGAAGGCTAGATTCAATAAATTATGGTATATACAAAGAATTGAATACTATACAACCACTGAAAATAATGAAAGTGTTCTATTGGAATGTATTTGGAAATGTCTCTGAAATATTTATAAAGCAAAGGACACAACAATGTACATATTATATGCTTTTGTGCATGTTAAAGAAAGAGAAAATATGTATGTATACACACACATTAGTCTAGAAGGATATGTGAGACACTGGTATATCATTTTTCATGGGGTGGCAAAGAATCGGACATGCCTGAGCACACATGCATGATCATGAATGCATGAGTACACCATGAGTGTACCATGGAGAGGAGAACTGGGTCATTGGGAACAGGGTGAGTGTGAGACATACTTTTCACTATGTCTTTTTCAATTTATGTGTTTGTATTATCTATTCAGAATAATAATATTTTAAAAATAAATATATAAGTGCCAACTTCAAACACCATTAACTTATACTACCATAATGACAAACTGATATTAACTCAGAGGATAGACTCAGTAATGCTTCATGGTATAATGTAAGCACAAAGTCGTAATATAAGTCACAAAGTCATCTTCTCTTTCCCAAGTTCTAGTTAATTTGTTGTTGGAAATCTCAGAATGTATTATCCCCTCCTAAAAATAGTATTCTAGGTGGTATTTGGGTTTCCTGACTCTGCCAAAGTCCAGAGAACTCAGAATGCAACTGAATGAATTCCAGGCCTGGCAACCTGGGTCACCATCTCCAACACTGGGGGGAGACCACCCCTGGCTTCTCCTCTGGGGGCCAGAGTGCACTTCTGCTATAGCTGTGCCTATGGGACTCTCTCTCTCCCTCAACCAGAAGGCAAGGGGACTGACTTGGATGTGAATCTGCTAGGAGAAGTGTGTGTATGTGTGTGTGTGGGTGGGTGGGTACGGTGGTTGTTTAGAAACCATCATGGTTCAAATCCCAGTTTCACTTAATAACCTTGCATAATTTCGGTCATGTTACTTAACCTCTCTGGGACTTAGCTCCCTTATCTGTTTAGTAGGTATAGATAATAATAATATCTTTCTCAAAAGGTTAGATGATGAATCCATGTAAAGTATTTAAAACAGTACTGAGCATACAGTCAATGCTGCATAATTTTTTGGCTTATTTGTCTGGACTTTGTAATTTTTTATCTGTTTACATTTTTAAAATATCAGAAGTAACTGGCCAAAAACAAAGTCTAGAAGTTCTCTTAATACCCACTCCTCATCCTGTTCTCCCTCCCTTCCCAGAGGTAACCAGTATTCTGCAGTTTGTGTGTTTTCAGTAATATGGGGCACACTTTCCATGGGGTTATGTTTGCAGGAAGACAACACACTCACAGGCGTTCTACCCATGCCCACTCTTTCTCCTTGATCAGGTGGTGAGCTATGCTCCTTTCACACTCTTCCCTTCCCGGGTCCCAAGTGCCCTGCTGGAACAGGCCTATGCAGTGCAGGTGGACTTCAACCTGCTGGTGGATGCGGTCAGCCAGAACGCTGTCTTTCTGGAGCGGACTCTTTCCAGGTACTACGGGGGCAGTGGAGTGGGCAGGAGGTGCTAGAGCTAAGGGACTGGAAGACTGGGACTCATGAGGTATTACTCGGGCAAGTGACTTTGTGGTGGGGGACAGGTACTCTCTAAGAGAAAGAAAAATTAATAGAGTAGAGGTCAGAAGAGCTGGCTTCTAACCTTGGCTCTACCACTTACTTATATGGCCTCAAGCAAGTCTGCTTTCTTTCTCTGGGCCTCAATTTCTTCATCTGTAAAATGGGAAAGTGAAAGTGAAAGTTGCTTAGTCATTTCTGACTCTTTGTGACCCCATGGACTATACAGTCGATGGAATTCTCTGGGCCAGAACACTGGAGTGGATAGCCTATCCCTTCGCCAGCAGATCTTCCCAACCCAGGAATTGAACTGGAGTCTCCTGTGTCACAGGCAGATTCTTTACCAACTGAGCTATAAGGGAGGTTGGCCTAAATCTAAGATCCATTCCAATTGACATTCTGTAATTCTCTGACCTGTGACCTGCCCCCTGCTCTGAAGACTGAAATTTCCATCTGGAATTAGAGGAGGTCAGGGCTCCCCAGGTGGTGCTAGTGGTAAAGATCCTGCCTGCCAATGCAGGTAGACATAGCAGACTCGGGTTTGATCCCTCAATTGGGAAGATCTGGAGGAGGGCATGGCAACCCACTCCAGTATTCTTGCCTGGAGAGTCCCATGGACAGAGGAGCCTGGTGGGCTGCAGTCCATAGGGTTGCAGAGTCAGATGTAACAGCACGCATGCATGCAGCCTAGTTTTGGAGAAAACACAGGGCAGGAGGGGTTATTGGGTTTAAAGTCAGATTTTTTACTCATCTTAAGTAGTGGCTCTTTCTTGTCACCTCAGGCCTCTCATTCTGGGTGAGATGGGGTGCATACTGGGCCACATGCAGTTCATGAGGATACAGAACCCCTGAAATGGCTCATTCCATCCACCTCTCTTTGTCTCTTCTCCCTTAACTTCTTTTTTCCCTTGAGGCCCTGGGGCAATGGACATTTCTTTATTTTAGAGTGAAATTAGAATTCAATGTGTGTGTGTGTGTGTAGAGAGAGAATATACATATATACACGCACAGAAATATAATTGCATGTCTGATTAATTTATCCAAAAAATTTATTTTGTTAAACACAAAATCTTTTTAAAATGTGCAATTTGGTGTGATAGTGAATAGGAGAAGGGTTCATAATGGTAAGAAGTTTGGAAACCATTAAAGTGAAGTGAAATGTAAGTTGCTCAGTCATGTCCAACTCCTTGTGACCCCATGGAGTAGTCCATGGAATTCTCCAGGCCAGAATACTGGAGTAGGTAGCCTTTCCCTTCTCCAGGGGATCTTCCCGACCCAGGGATTGAACCAGGGTCTCCTGCATTGCAGGCAGATTCTTTACCAGCTGAGCTTTACCAGGGAAGCCCCTGGAAACCATTGACTTGGAGCTAAAAATCCACTGAATCATGAGTGTACAAACTTCTCCAGTACATGTTCCTCAGGTCTTTCTTGGGATAGGCCCAGATTTTGTACCTGTGACTCTGGATTGTGGGAAAATATGAGTAGCCTGATTTATGACCGTTACCCTGAAGCTGCAGTTACATGTGAGACTTTCCCTGTAGCCCAAGTCTGCAGCCCCTGCCTTTGTTATTACCTTCTCCTCCGAAATACACACAAACCTCAGCTTATAAGGGAGAAAAGGCCAGGATCACAGCTGCAATAGCAGCCTAAGCCCTAGGGTCAAAGGGGAGCAACTCTTCAAAAACGGGTAAACGTGTCTCAATTTTACTAGAGGCGGAAGCCCAGCTGGTGCCTCTCCTCCTTATGAGGGGCTGGGAGACCCCTGAGAGAGCTGATGGGGAGCAGAGGAACTTCAGGGCAGGCCTGAGCTCCATGGGCTCAGTGGGGACCCTGTAACAAGGTGAGCCTGAGAGTCAGGCTTGAGCAGATACGCAGAGACTCTTGCCTGAATCTCGAGAGGCAACAAGTTACTTACCTGTGGGTGTCTCTTCCTAAGGCTCCAGAAAACCATACTGATGGGTTCTACCTCATGTCCCGTGTCACAGCAGCACACTTGTCCATGAGCATGAGCCAACACAGACATGTCAAACAGGAGAGATGACACTAACCGTCACACAAATAAAACGGAAAATTATAACTGTAGTCAGTGCCCTACAGGAAGGGTCCACAGTGCTGCGGCAGTGCATACCAGGGTATCTGACCCAGATGCGGAAGGCTTCCTATGAGGACTCGTTGAAGAAAAAAATGAGGATATTTAGCTAGAGTCAGAAAAATCTTTTGAGGCACCAGGCATAACTGCTGTCTTCTAATCTGAGGCTGCCAAGCAAGAGGCGGATAGGACTTGTCCTGGGAGATATCAGAATGTAGAGGAAGCTATAGAGAGTTAATGTTAGGTCACCTAGAAAGCTTACCAACTACAGAATGGTCATGGCATATGCTAGTTTTGAATTCTTGGGGCCAGACTCTGTGTTCAGTTCTATACATGTAATATCTCATTTCCTCTTCACTACAACTCTATGTTGAACTTCCCAGGTAGCTCAGTGGTAAAGAATCCACCTGCCAATGCAGGAGATGTGAGTTCAATCCCTGGGGTGGAAGATTTCCTAGAGAAGGAAATGGCAACCCACTCCAGTATTCTTACCTAGAGAATCCCATGGACAGAGGAGCCTGGGGGACTACAGTCCATGGGGTCATAAAAGTCGGATATGACTCAGCGACTAAACAATAACTCCTCTATGTTGTAAATTTATATCTCTTCCTTTTTCAGATGACCAAACTGAAGCATAGAGGTGAAGTGACTGTCTGAGGTTGCCTAGTAGTGAGTGGGAGAGCGGGGATTTGAACCCAGGTCATCTGGCTCTAGAGCTGGGTTCTAAACTACTGTTCTCTATGGGGTTGGTGTGGGTATTCAAGTTTGGGCCAGTAGACCTAGAGAGGATTCAGGAAGCTGTGGAAATCCTTGGCCTTTAATGTCCCGTGTAGCCTAGAAAATACTCTGTTTCCTCTTCCAGCACCATCAAAAGGGACAGCTTTACTGCTCGTCTCTTTGACATCCACAAGCAAGTCCTAAAAGAAGGCATTGCCCAGGTAACCATTCTCCATTCCACCCTGGTCTGAGACCTGCCCTTCCCATTTCTCTCTCTTTTTATGAGAAAAATTTGGCCTAGTCACTGAGCTCGTGGGAATCTGCCTCTCATTGGTCCCCATGGGGTTTATACATTAGTGGCCAATCCTGGGAAGACCAGAAGAATGATTCCACTGGGTTTGGGAGTGTTAGCTGGCCCCTCTAATCTCTGCATACAGTTCACGGTACCTGTCAGCTCTGTGGGTAGGCCCTCGGGGTCAGCCCCTGGGCAAATGTCCTAAGCCTTCAGTTTCTCCCCTAGACCGTGTTCCTGGGCTTGAATCGCTCAGACTACATGTTCCAGTGCACCCCGGATGGCTCCGCAGCCCTGAAGCAGATTGAAATCAACACCATCTCTGCCAGCTTTGGGGGCCTAGCTTCCCGGACCCCAGCTGTGCATCGGTGAGTCCCTTGGGCAGTCCTGGGCACACGGGTGAGGTGTCAGCCTGATGAGCCTACAATCACAGGTGTGGGCAGGGATCTCCGATGCTGACTGTACCTTCCTGGGCCTTGGGTCATGTGTTTCCACCTCATAACAAAGTTTCCACTTGTAATTAGGTCTTGGTCTGTCAGAGAGAGAAGGGACTTTGTGATTCATCTCATCCCGCCCCCTCTTTGTGTAAGTCACTGTTCCAGGCAGAAGGAAAAGTGTTTGTGAGGGCCCTGAGGTAAGAAAGAGACCTGAAAGGATGTCAGAGGCCAAGGCAGAGAAGGAACAGGGGCTTCCCTTCTGAAGGCTGGCCCCTAGCAGCATCCACATCTAGCCAGTAGTAATGCTCTAGGTTTCTGAGATTGCCCGCAGTCTGTAGCAGGATTCCAGACAGCAGGTGGGGCTCAGGGAAAGGGGCTTCAGTTCACTGGGAGGCTGGTGTGGAGTGGAAACACAGGGTCTCGGGGCTCCTCTGGTGTGTACACCAGCCGCCAGGCTTCAGGCAGCCCAGCCTGAGGCGGATCCTCCAAGGGCATCGCGGTAGGACATTTCTTAGTGCTCAGCTGATGCTCAAAGTGATCTTCCACTAAGTGTCTATGAGTCACAGGCTGAAGAGTCTTCAAGGCCCATCATTACTAAGACATCTCTCTTTCAACAGACATGTTCTCAGTGTCCTGGGTAAGACCAAAGAAGCTGCCAAGATCCTCTCCAATAATCCCAGCAAGGGACTGGCCATGGGGATTGCCAAAGCCTGGGAGCTCTACGGCTCAGCCAAGTAAGGGAAAGAAAAAGTGGCAATAGAATCTTGCTTTAGATTCAGCATTCATGGATACAGTAACTTCTTTGCCTGACATCATTAGGAAATGAGGGAATTTTTCTTGAAATAGAAGCTTACACTTTGGCGTGTCAAAATCGTTTTAACAGTTTTACTGGAGTTTCTTCCTTCTTAAGTAAAGAGGTGATATAATTTAATCTTTGATGATAATTTAGTCTTTTCTTGTTGGCTCCAGGTCATCATTATGACTGTCACTGGTTGCATCTTGATGTAATGCAAAGATGCTGCTTAGAGCGAGAGGTGTGAGAGGCTGTTTGCCTGCGCTAATAACCCAGCTGTTAGGCTTTAAGCTCTTATTCATTCTCTTCATGGTTTTTCTGTCTGTCTCCCCACTAACAGCTCTTGCTTCTTACTGCTGTCATTGGGCTTGAATTTTAGAATCCTCCACTCCCATTCCTATACCTCCTTTTTGATTTGTTATAGTTTGGGAAAGAAATTGATCTGTTATGTTTGAGGGCCTCTTTAATGAGTAAATGCATAAACTTTGATCTAGGGATTTTATAGTATCTGTTTTAACTGTTCAGAGGCATTTTTTGCTTCCTTCTTATTTCTCACCTGTGTTCCAGATGTGTAAAGACGCTAGGTAAGTGACTTCTGGATGAATGTGCAGGCACTGCACTGACAATTACTGCAATGTTAACATAGCATTATCAGTTAACCCTTAATGAGCAGCCACTGGTGCCACACTCTGTGCTAAGCACTTCATATACAGACAGGATCTCAGTGAATCCTCATTTCAAACACTCTGAGGTAGATACTGTTCATCTCCCCCACTTTAAAGATGAGGAAACTGAGGTTTAGAGATGTGAAGTGAATTGTTCAAGGTCAAGTGGTGAAGTTGGTGGTAGAGCCCTGAGTCCATCTCACTCTAGAACCTGGATTCTTCATCACCTTATTGCCTGGAGAGCCTCCCTGGGCTTGTTAAGCATCACTGAGACTCAAGAAGCCTCAGATTCTGAGCATTTGGAAGTCATCAGACAAATGTTTTGTCAAGTGGAACTCTTGGCTAGATTATATTTTAAGAGTGAAGCCAGGAGATGGGTCAGCTTGGAAACAGCTGATAAACGAATGCTGTGGAGGATTTCTCTAGCCACGCCGTGAATAATGTGGAGAGAAAAGACTTGTGTGCTCAGAATTAGGCACTGGTAATTAGGAGGTGTGGGATCCCTGAGCCAAGAGTGGATTCCTTCATTTTGAGAGTCAAATAGGTACTTCTGCTGATCCAAATACGACCTTTGCTAAAGTCTGTTCTTTTCCTTGAACATTGGTTTCCTCACTCGTAAAGTGGAGGTAATAATAATAACACCTAAAAGGATGGTACTGAGAATTAAATGAAAACGTAGATTTGAAAAATGCTTTAAAAACACTCATTGAGGGTCATTATGTAGTATTTTCAATAATAACAGTAGTAATAATAACTACCATTTAAAGAGTTCTAGTTTTATTATACAGCAGAGCAAACTGAGGGCCCCGAGAGGCTGCAGTGACTTACCCAGAGTCACCCAGCTAGGAAGTTTAGAATTCATATTTATCTGCCTCTAAAGCCTCAGTGACCTCAGATATGCAGATGACACCACCCTTATGGCGGAAAGCAAAGAAGAACTAAAGAGTCTCTTGATGAAAGTAAAAGAGGAGAGTGAAAAAGTTGGCTTAAAGCTCAACATTCAGAAAACTAAGATCATGGCATCTGATCCCATCACTTCATGTCAAATAGATGGGGAAACAGTGGAAACAGTGGCTGACTTTATTTTTCTGGACTCCAAAATCACTGCAGATGGTGATTGCAGCCATGAAATTAAAAGACACGTGCTCCTTGGAAGAAAAGTTATGACCAACCTAGACAGCATTTTAAAAAGCAGAGACATTACTTTGCTAACAAACATCTGTCTAGTCAAGGCTATGGTTTTTCCAGTGGTCATGTATGGATGTGAGAGTTGGACTATAAAGAAAGCTGAGCACCGAAGAATTGATGCTTTTGAACTGTGGTGTTGGAGAAGACTCTTGAGAGTCCCTTGGACTGCAAGGAGATCCAACCAGTCCATCCTAAAGGAGATCAGTCCTGGGTGTTCATTGGAGGGAGTGATGTTGAAGCTGAAACTCTAATACTTTGGTCACCTGATGCGGAAGAGCTGACTCATTTGAAAAGACCCTGATGCTGGGAAAGACTGGGGGCAGGAGGTGAAGGGGACGACAGAGGATGAGATGGTTGGATGGCATCACCGACACAATGGACATGGGTTTGGGTCGACTCCGGGAGTTGGTGATGGACAGGGAGGCCTGGCGTGCTACAGTTCATGGGGTCGCAAAGAGTTGGACACAACTGAGTGACTGAACTGAACTGAACTGAAAGCCTGTGATCTCTCTGTTACAGTGTTCTTCTAAGAGGAATGGTCCCATAGGATAGACTGAAAAACTGAGGTGCAAGCATTTGTAGAGCAGATGAGTTTTTGTCAGTTATCTCATACTTTTTAAAAAGAATTTTAAAAAATTAAGTCTGAAAAATGAATTGTGATTTCAATTTATACATTTATTCAAACACTTTCAAAATACAGTGTCTGTGGTTAGAATGAGTAGGGATAAGAAGAGATGATTCTTAATGTAAAGATTGGCAACTATGACCTAGTTATCTCTCTTACCTACAAATTGGGAAATCAGGGTCCAAGGAAAGAAACTGACTTACCCAAGGGTGTACCATAGGTCCCTGGCAGGACTGGGATTCAGGGTGCCCACTCCTAGTCAACAAGCTCCTGCCACTTCACCTTCCTTAGCTGAACACTCTCCCAGTCCTGCTCCCAGCAGACTGTCAGAACTAAAGGCAGGAAGAAGTAGAGTGTTTTCTGAGTCTGAGTCCAATTATTTGGCAGGGGGCAGGCTGACTTCGTTAACCAGAGCATGCATTTCCACTTTAACCTACAGCTTTCCTCCTCCGCCTCTTGGAGGTGGGCCAGCCTGGGCCAAGTGCCACATTCCCACCCATGAGCAGAGCAGATCAGGCTACAAAGTTAAGAGCAAGGTCATTGGCTCTCAGGACTCTCTCCAGGCAAGATGGCTTCTGAAAGCACCTAGCTTGTCTCTCAGACACACAGCTCAAAGCCAAGATTCAGCTTAATGTCAGGTCTGATGTCAAGAGATTTCAGGCTGACTAGGAGAGGGGTCATAGCAGGACCTGTATTTTAGCTTAGTGGAGAAGAATTAGTCAAAGTGTAGCCCTAGAGGTTTAGCTGAGGGAGAGAGAAACAGAGACAGACAGATAAGAGGCCAAGTACAGTAGGTCAGAAATCCACACTTAGAATCCTAAGCCAAGTCTGCCCACTCTTCAAGAGTCTTAGCAAGAAGCCTTGGGCACCGTGCAGTATAGCTACAGCAAAAATGGAGTTTGGTACTGCTGAGCCTTGGCCCTAAGAGAGTCTGGCTGGGGACTGGACGTGTCTTTGACAACTGAAAATAGCTTGATTGGTAATCAAACAGACAGTTCTTTGGCAGTGCATTTCCCTGAGTCCTTGAGCTCTTGCTCTTTCAAGAAACATGTGGATAAGCAGAAAGGAAGAGGCCAGGTAAGCCCCAATGATCCTATTAATACTGTGGGACCAGACATGGCCCCATATGCCACACAGAAATGTTGGGAGGCCCCAGGAAATAAGGCCTTATTCATAATTTGCTCTTTAGAGTTTCTATAGGATTCTGCTGAACTATTCTAATGTTTTATTCAAGAACCACACTTTGTTTTATTATATGTTTCACAATCTAGTAATAGGGTCTTGTTTTATTATATGTTTCACAATCTAATAATAGGGTCATTAAGCCCCAAACCCCATTATTCTTTACAAAATACTCTTCTGAAGTTCCATGGACAAAGGAGCCTGGTGAGCTATAGCCCATGGGGTCACAAAAGAGTCAGACATGACTTAGCTACTAAACAACAACTCTCACCTCTTTACTCTTCCAGAAGATTTTAGAATCATTATGTTAAATTCTAAGAAAAAGTCCTCTTGGGTTTTTGAGATGGTTTTAAATCTAAATTTTAGTTTGCACAGAAAATTGACATTATTACATCTGCCTACTGGCAGAGATCTCCATTTTTTCACGTTTTCTACTTTCAGGAAATAATGTGTTGTAGCCTCAGGTATCTGTGCCTGAGGCAGTC
The DNA here is from genome assembly GCF_023699985.2 of Odocoileus virginianus. NCBI lineage: Eukaryota > Metazoa > Chordata > Mammalia > Artiodactyla > Cervidae > Odocoileus > Odocoileus virginianus. The sequence goes on along the minus strand of NC_069682.1, from coordinate 59,767,704 downwards.
CTGAGATGAAAGAATGTCTACTCTTTCAGGGAAGCTGTGTTCTCATTCTCAGTGCTGAAGGGAGTGGGATGGGGTCACCTGGGGCCGCATGTGTTCTTTCCCCAGTGCTCAGGTGCTACTGATTGCTCAAGAGAAGGAAAGGAACATATTTGACCAGCGTGCCATAGAGAATGAGCTACTGGCCAGGTAAGTAAAGGAGGGGAGACCTGCCTGTGTGGCCCCCGGAGAGCCAGTCAGAACAGAGCAGCCACTCTCTCTGACCCTTGCCCATCTTTCTCAGGAATATCCATGTAATCCGACGAAGGTTCGAAGATGTCTCTGAAAAGGGGTCTCTAGACCAAGACCGAAGACTATTTATGTAAGTGTCCAAGGAGCATTCCCAAGGATCCAGTAGAGGGCTGATTTGGGAAACTCATCCTGCCACCCTCTTCTCCTAAGTGACCCTTTCTCTGGGAGATGTGATGGCTTGCTTCCTTCTCTCTGAATTTTAGGGTGAACACTGAAAACATCCCACCTTCCCAGGCAGTTTTGGAGAAGCCAAGTTCTGTTTCTAGAGGGTTATATCAGAGCTGTTGACATTCTGGATAGCTTTGGTTTCCATGCCTCTGGGCTTCTCAAAGTTTTCTTGCCCTTCTTGGCTGGTCAAGTCAGACTTGGGCAGTTGGGTTGGGTAGTCAAGAAGGAAGAGGAGCAGCCAGCTCATTCTTTGATTGGTTCTGGGAGTTGCTTTCCTGAGGTCTCAGGCAAGACTTCACGGGGCCTGGATTTGTGCTCCAAGCCAGGCCCCATGCTTCACTTTATGGGCCACCACCAGGTGACTTGACCTTATATTTTTAATTTTTTAAAGATTGACATTTATTTTATTATTAGCTGAGCTGGGTCTTTTGTAGCTGCTCATAGGCTTTCTCTAGTTGCAGCAAGTGGGGGCTACCATTCATTGCTGTGCTCGGGCTTCTCACTGCAGTGGCTTCTCTTATGGTGGAGCGTGGGCTCCATGGTGTGTGTGTAAGATCTTCCCAGACCAGGGATTGAAGCCCTGTTCCCTGCATTGGCAGGCAGATTCTTAGACCACAAGAGAAGTCCACCAGGTGACTTTTGTATTAATATCACATATTTAGACCTGGAAATTTGTGATTCTTAAAATTAAGAACCTCCTGGCATTTCACAATGCCACTATTTTCTTTTCTTTTTTCTTCTTTTTTTTTGGGGGGGGGCATGCCATGCTGCTGGAGTGATTTTAGTTCCCTGACCAGGGATCGAACCCCCAGCCCTTGACAGTGAGAACACTGAGTCCTAGCCACAGGGCTGCCAGGGAATTCACACTTAACTATTTTCAAAATGTGCTTTTATCTTAACAAAACAAAGTCATTAATTTACTTTCCAGATATATCAAACAATATCAAATAAAGAAAAGGGGAAGAAGTTCCAAAATACAGTCTGTAGCTTAACTAGATTCATATTTGGCATCTGCCCACCTTCACCCCGCTACCATTTAAAAAAACCTCAGCCTGGTTTCAGCTACTTTAAGCAGTGTAAATACAAGTGTGTTTTGCTAGCACTATGATTCTGCTGCTCTGGAATTTTGAGCCCACTTTTTCAAAGTTTACCTAATTTGATTCTGGTCACCTTCTTTTTTTTCCCTGCGGCCTTCCTAGAATGACTCTAGATCTGGAAATATTGGCGAGCATTTCCCCTTCCAGTTTTTAGTGGAAGCACTGATGGTGTAGGTGTTTACTACATGCTTGAAATGAATCCCTGTTCAGGCTACCCCCATGGGCTGACTTTCAAAGAAGTCAAAGGTGTTTTGATGCACCCTGAAATAGACTGAACCACTGAACACATCAGTTTTAGTTTAACACAGCAGCTTTTTCCATCCTGTCTTCTAGGGACGGCCAGGAGATTGCTGTGGTTTACTTCCGGGATGGCTACATGCCAAGTCATTACAGTCTACAGGTTGGTGCTTTCCATTAGACCACTCTTTGCCTCCTGGGACCCACCATTGTTCCTCAGAGATTCAACACACATATCATAACAACCTGGGTTTTCCCCTGAGCCCTGGCTTCAGTTCTTTCTGAGGGAACTTCCTATCCTCCCACAAGCTTTTTGCTACCTCTCACTCCCTAAACACACACAAGGTCTGCTAGAATCTAAAGCCTCAGGAATCCACAATGCTTCAGCCATTCACCTTAGTTTCTAGGGTTATGCTGGTAAATATGTAACCATAATCTCTCTGGGGAGGCACGCCCTTATTTATAGCATTTGCTGATTTCTATTATAACTACTTCCATCATGACCAATTTCAAAGCTACCCAACTTAACATCTCTGAACAGAATTGGGAAGAGATAGGCACAATCAGCTCTCACTACAAACCAGTTCCACTGCACCAGTGACCAGTTCCTTCTTGCCAGCTCTTTCTTCTCTTTTATCTGCATCCAAAAGTTTTTATCTGTTGTCCATTCATACTAACGACACTAATGATATCACCTTAGCTTGCTATCTTACCATGTAGTTTCAAAATTGCATTCCATATCTACTGTTTCATTTAATCCTTACGCCGTATGAGGTGTATAATTATCCCCATTATATACCTGGAGAAACTAAGGTTTGAGAGATGCCGGGGCTTATCTAAGGTCCCACAGAGAGCTCCCAGGCTTTCTGCCTCTCAGTCCAGTGTCATTCCTAGCATATCATTCTCTTCCTCCTGCTCCTGATCCACAGCATGGAGAAGCTAATAGGAAGCCCTGCTTTCAGTTGGGAGAAGGTAAAGGAGAATATAAGTTATAAAATACCATGAGCAGCAGTCTGGGGATCCTGAGGGTTTGACTCCACCTTTGGGTGACCGTGGGCAGGATCCTGCGTCTTACTGGGCTCAGTTTCTGTAAACTGAGGGGACTATACTAGAAAACTGAGGGAGGTCCTTCCAGATCTATAATTCTTTGAGTGTAAGATCCTCTCTAAGGCCCATCCTGTACAGGGAGCAGCTCCACAGAGGTGGCAGCTCTATAGAAGGTCCTTTCCTCTAGAAAGTGGTTAGAACTTGCTGACTAGAGAAGAGAGAAACTGTCTATTGGGAAAAATCCAGGTTCTAGGACAAGGGGTTTGAGGGAAAGGGCCAAAGAAAACTTTATTTAGATTTAACAGGAAGGAAATTAATGCACAAGGAGAACATTTTTAGGAACTGAGAAACTCAGGCCAGGTTTAGACACAGAGACAAATCCACTAGGCTTAGTGACTTGCTAGGAGACAGTGAGCAAGCTCCCTGCTCATCTCTGAGTTTTGCTTTCTCTCCTTTCCACAATGGGGTACTTTCCTGGGTTAATCTCTGACATGCAGGATACTTTCAGCTCCACCCAGAACACTAGCTTAGTTGTTAGGTGTCTGCAGTTATTGATGAAGACCAGACAGAGGTGCTGCAGGTAGATGAACATCAGAGGAAGGACATCATGTGTGGGGGTGAGAGTGGTGGTGTTGCTCCTTTGGCTTTGGCCCTGGTCCTGCTGTGGGCAGTTTTTTGTGGTCTGGAGTCAAGGACAGACTGTCCCTCTGGTGCCCTAGAAGAGGGGCTAGAGTGGGGGAGTGGGGCATGGCCCTCTGCCGTTTCCCTGACTCTCACACCCTGAACTCCTGGCCCACCAGACTGTTCATCCTGCGATTATTCACCTGCAGACCTTTGCTCACATTACTTTGTTAACCTGAGTACCTCGTCCCTGTTGAGTCTCACCTGTCACTCTCCCTGTTTTCTCAGATTTCCCCTCATTAAACAACAATATATTTACTGAGCACCTGCAAAGCTTCAGGCATTGTGCTAAACACTGGGGATACAATAGGAAATGAGAGACAGACAAGAGTCCAGTTCTTTTGGAGCTCACAGTGTGCTCAGAGGGATGGTCATCAGAAAGTAAACAAAAGTAGAAAAAGTTTTTTTTTTTTTTCATAGCTGGAGGAAACAACAGGGTGAAACAATAGAGAATTATGGAGAAATCACATTAAATATGGTGGTTTGGGAATGTGACTTTGAGCCAAGCCTTAAGGATGAAAAGGATTCAACCATCCATTAGAAAAGCCAAAATGACAAGAATCCCAGGCAGAGGGAAATGCAGCAAATGCAGGTCCTGAGGTGGACATGACGTTTGTGTCTGAAAACTGACAGACCTGTGTGGCTGGAAAGTGGGAGTGGGGTGAAAGGACAGCCTGGAATGAAGTTGAAAAGGAGACAAGAAGTAGGTCCTTACAGGATCCCCTTACAGGAGAAGAACAGCAGTTTGTATTTTATTTGTAGTACAATAGGAAGCTGAGCTCATAAACAAGTGTCTCCTCCCCTTTCAAACCTCCTCATCCACTGTTCACCCTTTCACCTTTTGTCATTTCCCCCTTTTAGTTACAGTCGTGTCATCATGCTAGGCTATGAGCTCCCCAAGGGCAAGAATCCTGCATGTTAGGAGGAGGCCACACCTGCCTCACAAGTGTGTTACACAGGCCCTGGGAGGTGATGCATGTGAGGATACCTGGCACCTGACGGATGCTCACTAAAGGTCAGCCAAAGTCAAAGTAGAATTCCATTTGGTGTCTTCACTCCGCAGAACTGGGAAGCACGCCTGCTCCTGGAGAGGTCATGTGCTGCCAAGTGCCCGGACATTGCCACCCAGCTGGCTGGGACCAAGAAGGTGCAGCAGGAGCTGAGCAGAGTGGGCGTCCTGGAGTCCTTGCTCCCTGGGCAGCCTGAGGCTGTGGCCCGCCTCCGTGCCACCTTTGCTGGCCTCTACTCACTAGACCTGGTGCGTGGACAGCCCACTTCTCCCAGCTCAGGCCTCCTCAGTATTGGGGACCCAGAGCCTAATGTGTTGGGGAGGCTGGAGCTGGCACTGGGCTGGACTTGAGTCAGTGATGCTCTGAGGCCCCCTGGAGCCCTGGGAAGTGGGGCTGGAATCCATTGTAAGCTCCCTCAGCAAAGGTGGAAATGGGGATGCTAACCAGGGAAGGGGGCTGAGGTAGACAGCAAGAACTGAGGAGTATCTGTACCTGCTTCTGGGCCTCGGGCTACTCCTTAACTGTTGCCAGAGAAAGCTGGTCCTCCCTGCTACAGAGGGGTTCACTGGGGTTGTCTCATCTAGCTAGTAGCATCTAGCTTAAGGGGCTTTATGGCCCTTCCTCTTCCTGCTCCTCCTCTGATGCCACTCTGAACAACCAGCAGGACCTTGGCTGTGTGCTCTTTGGCCTAAGACTGCTACTGACTGCTCTCTTGCCTCCTACCAGGGTGAAGAAGGGGACCAGGCTATCACCAAGGCCATTGCTGCCCCTAGCAGCTTCGTGCTAAAGCCTCAGAGAGAGGGTGGAGGTAGGTGGTGCCCCCTTCACAGGGCTGCTCAGTGAAGGGGGTTGCAGGAGGTCACCAGTGCTGACCTGCACTTGCTGTGGCCACAGTTCCAGGCTCCAGGGGATACGGGAGGAACTGACACAGGTTCCCCACCTTGGACAGTGTCCCGGGAGACCCTGTGATCACGTGCTGTGGAGCACAGGAGAGTGTGAGGCAAATGTGATGACCTCTACACTACAGAAACGCCCAAGCACCACAGGATGTGATTAACCAGCACTGGAGGGTGTGGGAAAGTGTAGTCTGAGGTGCCCGTGGGGGCGCAGGAGGGGGCATATCAGGAGGTTGGATACCTTCCTGCCTGGTTTGAACTCCTTGAGGGCAGGGGTCATATCTGCCTCATGGATCCAGAGATGGTTTTTTTTTTTTTTTAATCTTGGCCTTAAGGGTTGGGTAGGCATTTCACAGGTAGAAAAGGGGGAAGAGCATTCCATACAGAAGGAGCAACCTCAGGCTTAAGCTTCCACTGGTCCATGGAAGTGTGGTATGTTTGGAGGTTAACAAGTTAACTGCTGAGGCTGGAGTGCAGTGTGGGAGGTTGGAGAGGGAATGATTTGGTTTGGAAAAGATGGCTTGGGACCTGATTATAAAGGATGTTGAATATATGTAGGAAATTGGGCTTTATCCTATGGGTGGTGGGAAGCCATTAGCAAGTTTAAAGGAGGGGTTGGACACATGATGGATCCGTGTTTCAGCCATGGTAGAGCACGTCCTGGAATGCGGGGAGACATTGGTGGCGGAGAGACCATAGAGGAGGCTGGTTAGTTGTCCAGAAGAGCAATGCAGAAGGCTGGGCCAGAGCCTGTGACAGTGTGGAGTACAGACTGAAGAGACATGTTCGAGTTAGTGAATGGAGAGGGAGGAGATCAGTGACTCGGGAATCTTTTCACTTGACTGAGTGTAAGAGCGCCCAGGAGGAGCAGACCCAGGCAGGAGTAATGAGTTCTGTTCAGACATGCTGAGTTGGATTTGGTAGCCCCTGGGATATCTATGATGTTTAGAGTAGGGAGCTTTAGCTAAAGATTTGGGAGTTAACAAGTTATAGACTATAGATGAAGCCTTGGAAGAGATCTCCCTGAAAAAGAGTGTGTACACGGAGGAGAGAACAAGGGTAGAGGAATGATTCCTTGAAACCCCCACACTTAAGAGGGGCAGGAGCCAGTCAGGGAGGCTGAGAAGGAACAGCCATGGTCAGGTAAGAGGAGAACCAGAGCAGGATGATATGGTGGGAGGTGTGTTCACTTTTGTAAGAGCTCTCATGTTAAGGTGACATTTTTCTCCTTGGAGAACAAGTCTGCCCTGGGTTCACTGAGCTGGTGTCAGGAACTGATGCTCTTGACCTGCCCACATGGCCCTAGAAGTGGGTACAGGGCAGAGAAGGTGGGCAGAGGGTCCAGGATGACTGGTTAGTGAAATTGCAGGTAACAACCTATATGGGGAGGAAATGGTACAATCCCTGGAGCGGCTGAAGGACAGTGAGGAGAGAGCCTCCTACATCCTCATGGAGAAGATCGAACCCGAGCCTTTTAAGAATTGTCTACTGCGACCTGGCAGCCCTGCCCGAGTGGTCCAATGCATTTCAGAGCTGGGCATCTTCGGGGTTTATGTCAGGTGAGCCAAGCAACATGTTTCCTTAGTAGTAAATGAGACCAAGGATCTAAGATCTGCCTACCTCACAAGGCTATCAAATGAAGTCCAGATGACAAGTGCTTTGCAACTATAAAGGAAATTCCAAGTGATATCAAGATGGCTAACAATATAACCCTGGATTAGGAGACCCCAGGGAAGAGAAGTTTAGGTCCAGTCCCAGGGCACCTGGGATGCTGGGGAAAGGTGGGATGGGCCAGCTAGAGGATAAACAGTGGCTTTGAAAAGCTGAGTGGCTCCTGGGCTTGGACTTGAGCACTAAAGAATCAGGAAGAAGACAACTGGGGAATTTGTAAGGAACAGTTTCTGGTCCCTCATTATCACTTACTGCAAAATACTCACTCCAAGATCAGAGCAAGGAAGGAATACCAGATCCTACCATGCTCCCCACCAGGGCCTGCCCTCTCTATAATCTTCCCCTCCAACCATTCCACTTAGAGCATCCAGTGAAGTGAAGTCACTCAGTTGTGTCCGACTCTCTGCGACCCCATGGACTATAGCCTACCATGCTCCTCCGTCCATGGGATTTTCCAGGCAAGAGTACTGGAGTGGGTTGCCATTTCCTTCTCCAACTTACAGCATCTCTGCCTGCCAATTCCTCTCCACCCCCTACCGCCATCTTGAGAGAGAGGTAGAGAAGGAAATATAGAGCTACAGAAGATGAAATGTGAGCCTGGCATCATGCTAAATGCTTTTATGGTTTTCTTTAATCCTTGTCACCATCTTACAAAGTGAGAGGTATTATCCCTGTTTTAAATTGAGGAAATTGATATTTAGAAAGGCTGAGTAACTTGCTTCAAAGACAAAGCTAATAATATCCATGCGAGGATGCAATCCCAAATCTGATTCAGAAATCCTAGCACTTTCTCAGGTGTAGTCAGTCACCCATGTACTGTTCAGCTGAAACCAAGGAAGGTCTTGGGTTTGAGGGCTGAGTCCAGGTGATGGAGTTGTGTGTCTCCTGCTCCCATTTTTATAGGGAGGGAAAAACACTTGTGATGAACAAGCACGTGGGACATCTGCTTCGAACCAAAGCCATTGAGCATGCAGATGGTGGTGTGGCAGCTGGAGTGGCAGTCCTGGACAACCCATACCCTGTGTGAGAGCACAGCCAGGCCTGCCCGGACTTCACTCAAAAGACCTTCCATCCTTTGTACTGATTATGCTTCACCTGCCCTCCTGAGGGGCTGCCCTCCCCTTACCTTGGGAAGGCCTGTCTCTTCTAGAGATTTCCAGGGTCTTCATGGAAGGGCAAATGCTGGGTATCTTTCCCCCCGACCCCCTGCCCCCAACTTTCCCTTCTGAGAACCAGAAAAGCTGTGTTTCCCTTAGGTGTGATCTAGAGGGTCCTAAATCCTCAGGGTGTAGATACAGCTGAAAGGAAGCTGATTTGAGGTCAGGGTCCATAACCTTGCCACTCTCCTGTTAGCCCCTTCTCAGCCTTTCCAGCAGGTTCTGGACTTGGGCTAGGACTGAGGGGTGGGAGGAAAAGGGTAGGGGCACAGCCTTTTCCCACCTCTGCCTTAAATAAAACTACTTTGCTGATTCTATGATTCCTTTGTTTGTACATTGAGGGGAGGAAGCTATAATCCTAGTCAACCCACTTCAGATAGATTGGAGCAGGGGAAGGAACTCGGCTATAATCAGTCTCCCTAGCTCCAGATCCTATGGATAGGACCCTGAAATTTCAGTCCTTAGTCACTCACTAATGCTCCCACAGGATCACAGGGAAGAGAGATGGTCTCTAGCAGGGAGAGCAACCATGGTCAAGCATTACAGTTATAATGTGGCTTTAGTTGCTTTCCTGCTTAGCTCAGGAGCTTGTCAAAGGGCCTGGAAGCCCTAGTGAAAATGAAAATGTTAGTTGCTTAGTCGTGTCTGACTCTGCGACCCCATGGACTGTCAGGCTCCTCTGTCCATGGGATTCTCCAGGCAAGAATACTGGAGTGGGTTGCCATTCCCTTCCCCAGGGGATCTTCTCGACCCAGGGATCAAACCTGGGTCTCCAGTATTGCCCTGCCTAGCACTGCCTAGACCCAGAATTCTGGAAGGAATATTGGGGTATTCCTGAGGAAAATCACTCCCCTTCCCATCCCCCACACAGAGCAGCCAGTAAGTATATACCGTATAAGACACTGAGAAAGCAAGTTACCACCTTCATGAAGTCACAGACTTTATTCCTACAACCACAGGGCCTGAGTACAACTGGGGTAGGAAAAGAGAGCTTCATCTGAGAACATCTCTCATGGGCAAGACTGTTCAGGGGAGGCTGGGAACAGAGATATAATTTAAGAAAAGCGAGCTCCCCTGGTCCTGGGAGCAAAACACATGTACTCCTTCGAAGACACAAATGATCTGAAAACTCTCTGGAAACTCAGCCTGCCTGCAGAGCCCCTGGAACAAATGGCAGACAGGCACTGCCATCTGGTACAAAAGGGAATTCAGACCCACAAGAGAAGCAACAAAGTGTTTTAAAAAATAATTATTTTTTCAGGACTCACAAACAGGCATTTCTCAGGACAAGTGCATGCCCAAGATAAGTACTGGTGCTTCCTGAGAGAGATGACAGAGGGTTAGAGTTGCTTCCCTGTTTCAGCCCATGCCCTCATTTGCCCACTGAACACTTAACTTGGGTTTGGGACAAGACCTTCAGGTCCCTTCAGGGCTCTAAGGGTTCTTTGCAGTCTAGGGGCACAGCCTGAGGCTGACCTGTACCCTCTGGCATCTGCCTGGCGGTCGCAGGAAGTTGCCTCCACCCAGAGGCAAAGATGGTCCTCAGTCCCAGACAGCTGGACAAGGGAAGTGCTGTGGGTCAGCACTGGCCCTCAGCACTCCCGGATGGGGGCAGGGAGGGGGCAAAACTTTGGAAAGCCAAGCAGGGGGTAATCCTGGGTTCCGGGCAGGGTTTCATTCACTGGATGGTAGAGCAGCGGTGGCTGAAGAGCTGGGTGATGATGGATGGGTCGACTACAGTGGACGTGTCCCCCAGGTCGTGGTCATTCTGAGCGATCTTCCGAAGCACCCGCCTCATGATTTTCCCTGGGGGTCCACACACTTCTGGTTACCTGGTGACAACACACTGACCCACTCTAGCCCTGCCAAAAGCTTCCATCCAGGCATACTCGCCACCAGTGGGCCTTGGCCCATCCAATCCCAATCCCTAGAGGCCTCTAAACATACCTGAGCGAGTTTTAGGCAATCCAGGTGCATTCTGGATGTAATCCGGTGTGGCAATGGGGCCAATCTTTTCTCTAACTGTAACCAACAAATCATTATGCATTTTTCCAGTACCTTTAGCCAGGCTGCCCAAAACCAAGGCAGAGATGGCTTTGTTCCCAACCTAATCATGCTCAGGCTCACTTTTTGTCTTTCTCTCTGTTTAACACATTGTCTCTTTACTCTCTCATTGTATATTAATTCACCTTCATGGAACTCAAGCTCTAGAATCAGCCTGCTAGAGTTGAAATTCACTTTACTTGCAGTGTGGCCTCAAACAACTGATTTATTCCTAAATTCTCTGAGCCTCAATTTCTTCATCTTTAGGATGAGAGTAACAATAGGATCTATTTCATGGAGGTGTGTGCACTCAGTTGTTCAGTTGTGTCAGGCTCTTTGTGACCCCATGGACTGTAGCCCGCCAGGCTCCTCTGTTCATGGAGTTTTCCAGGCAAGAATACTGGAGTGGGTTACCATTTCCTACTCCAGAGGGTCTTCCCGACCCAGGGATCAAACCCATGTCTTCTGCATCTCCTGCATTGGCAGGCAGATTCTTTACCATTGTGCCACCTGGGAAGCCTCATGGAGGTGACTAGAGATTAAATGTATTAATGCATTTAAAATGCTTAGTTCAGTGGCACAGAGAAAAAATTCTACAAATGTCAATCATTATTAACATGATGGAGACTGAGTGGGAAGAGGGCAGTCAGCCCCTGGGATGTTTGTGGTTTGAGAAACTAGCTCACTATAGCCCCTCCCCAACAACTTGCTGTGGCGACTGGGCCATCAAGACAGACCTGGCAATCCCTGCCCAGGGAAGCTCCTTACTCTGCTTCTTGAGCTCTTCAGTGAGAGCTGGGGTGAAGACGTGGCCATCGCACAAAGTGACAAAACAGTAGAGGCATTCGCCCTTCACTGGATGAGGGTGGCCAACCACGGCTGCCTCTGCAACAGCCTTGTGTTCCACAAGTGCTGACTCCACCTCTGCCGTGCTCAGCAGGTGTCCTTGTCAAGGGAAAGGAAGTTGCCGTGAGAGAAATCCCAGCCCCTGTTCCATCCGTCCCAGTAAGGCAGTCCCGGTCTGGTCAAATGGGGACGGCCTTTCATTCATTCCTCAAGGGACATCGTTGCCCCACCATCCTGGTTCCCCTCCTCCAGGTACTCTTCAGTGTTTATTACTCTTCAGCCCAGAACTGAACACTGCACTCCAGGTGTGGTCTGGTTCTCTTAGAAGGCTTTGGCTGGGAGTTGCTGGGCGAGCAGGGTTAATGAAATGGGAAGATGGTCCCTGGCCCTCACCAGATACATTCAGCATGTCATCGATCCTGCCGGTGATCCAGTAATAGCCATCCTCGTCCCGCCGACAGCCTGGGAGGAGAAAATAAATACACCACAGTAGGATACCACAGCGATCCACATCACCAAACTGCTGTACCCACAGCAACAGCCTCCTAACAAGTCTTCCTGCTGTGCTAGCCAGGCTCCAAGACGGTCACACCAACCTCCATCTCCTGGTATTCACACCCCTGTGTATTCCTTTATCTCATTGTACTAGGGTTTGTCTAGTGAGCAATTGCATTTGGCAGAAATGATAGAATATCATTTCTGAGATGAGATTATAGAAGACACTGTGGCTTCTATCTTGGTTGCATTCTCTCTGATTATTTGCTCTGGGCGCAGCCAGCTGCCATGTCATGAGTAGCCCTATGGAGAGGTCCATGTGGCAAGGAACTGAAGGTTCCTGCCAACAGCCACATAAGTGAGCTTAGAAGTGGGTCCTCCAAAGTAATTAGCCTCCAACTAATAAAAATAAATGGAAAAAAAAAAAAAGAAGTGGGTCCTCCAGGCTCAGTCAGACCTTTAGATGACTACAGCCCCAACCACAGGTTGACTGCAACCCACAAGAAACTCTGAATGAGAACCACCAGCGAAGCCACTCATAGAATCCTGATCCTTAGAAACTACTAGATGATATTTGTTGTTGTTTTTAGCTGCCAGGTTTGCAGTTAATTTGTTCCATGGCAACAGATAACTAATATACTGACCTAAAGTCTATTCTCCATAAAACAAAGTTATTTTCTAAATAATAAATAAATTCTAATCACTTCTCTGCTTTAAACGCCTAACGGTCTCCCACCGTACACTGAACAAAATCCAAATTCCTCACCATGGCTCACAAGGCCCTGTCTTATCTCCCTGTCCAACTTGATACAGCGTTCTTGCTGCTGCTCACTACATTCCAGCTACACAAGCTTCAGTCTGTTCCTCAGACATTCCATGCTTAAGTCTCTCTGGTACAGTTCATTTTTACTCCAGATATTCCCATACCTGGCTTCTCCTTTAGGTCTCTGGTCAAATATCACTTCAAAGAAACTTCTCACCACCCCACGTATGGTGGCTGTCCCTGCAGTATTTATTTGCTGAATTTACTGCCTGTCTCTCCTCACTAGAATGCAAACCCCGTGAGAGCGGAGACCTTGCCCACCTTATTCATGGTAACATCTCCTGTGCTTAGATAAGTAGTGCATGCTCAATAAATATTTATGGAAGAATGGATTGGTGGATGGACATATGGGCAAACATAGGCTCCAGACATGGGGACGCACGTGACATGGTAATACATACTGCCATGTGCTGCCTCTCTTTCAGCAAGAACATTTTCCCTCATATATCAAATCTCAGCACCATGCTGAGAGCCTTCCTGCAACACTCATTCTGTTCTTATGGTCTTCTCTGTATCTCTGACTAGATATTACACATTGATACATAAGATACATCCCTAACCAACTCTTCTTGAAAATGAAAGGGGATGGTACATGTCTTAGTGGGAGGTGTGAGAAGGGGATAGCCAAGGCTCACCATCTCCTGTCACGTAGTACCCGGGGAACTTCTTAAAGTAGGTGGTCTCAAAGCGTTCATGGTTCCCATAGACGGTGCGCATGATCCCTGGCCAGGGCTGCTTGAACACCTGGAGGGTGAGGAAGTGGTAACCATCTGCTACACTGTCTCACAGGAAGACAGTTATATCTTTGCCAAACCTTAGGAGAAATAGCCTGAATGCTAGTCCCAAGAAGTAGAACAAAGTATAGGCTTTGGAGACAGACAGTCCAGGCTTGGAATCCTAACTCTGCCACTTACTAACTGTGTGGCCTCAGGTTTCAGGATCCTTATCTGTAAATCAGAGAAAATAATTTCTATCTCCCAAAGTTATTTTGAGGATTAAATTAATAGTATGTGGAAACTGCCTAGCAGATGCTCTGTTAGTAATAAGCATTTAATAAATTTGAGTCTCCTTTAAAAATATATATTTTTATTTATTTGGCTCCGCTGGGTCTTAGTTGTGGCATGTGGGATGTAGCTCCCCAACCAGGGGTCGAACCCAGCCCCCTGCATTGGGAATGTGGAGTCTTAGCCATTGGACCACAGGGAAGTACCTTGAGTCTCCTTTTAGGTAATCCCTCAGGGATGCAGGTACAATTTGATGCAAATGAAAGCAGTTACATAAAAATGTCAGACCCACACATAAGTAAATAATTATTGCCCCAATCAGTAATGTCCTGTGGCAGCAGATTGGTGGGATGGACAGAACTCTATTCTAAGAGTCAGAGGATCTGGATTCAAGTCTTGCCCATGTCATTAACTTGCTCTTTTAAAAGTGTGTTAGTCACTCAGTCGTGTCCAACTCTTTGGGACCCCAAGAACTGTAGTCTGACAGGCTCCTCTGTCCAAGGGATTCTCCAGGCAAGAACACTGAATTGGGTAGTCATTCTCTTCTCCAGAGGATCTTCCCCACCCAGGGATCAAACCCAAGTCTCCTGCATTGCAGGCAGATTCTTCACCATCTGAGCCACCAGGGAAGCTTGCTCTTAGTAAAAACAAAGTGGGTTGCAGGGTGAGGGTGCTAATGATCTCCCTACAACTACTAAATGATCACAACAACAGCTTACATTTATCAAGCACCAACTCTTAGGTTCTGTGCTAAATAAACCCTTCACATGAATCATCTAATCAATCCAGCAACCATAGGAGACAAAGATACTGCTGCTATTTCTGTTCAGTTGCTAAGTCTTGTCCGACTCTTTTTTGCTATCCCAGGGACTACAGCCCACCAGGCTTCTCTGTCTATGGGATTTCCCAGGTAAGAGTACTGCAGTGAGTTGTCATTTCCTTCTCCAGACAAAGGTACTATTGTAACTCTTTTACAAATGAGAACATTTATGTTCAGAGGGGTTAGGTAACTTATCTAAAGTCACAGAAGAGGCAGAGCCAGGTTTGAACCCAGGCAGGTTGACTCGAGCCTATATGATTTTCCACTATGTCTTCCAGACCCAAAAAGGCACATCAGGTATCTTTGAGCAGAGCCCTTAAGAGCTTTGTGGACCCAGAGGCCTAGAGGCAGGCAAAATATCCAGAAGGATTGCCCTGCTAGGGTCTCTCTGCAGAGAATAAACCCTCAACCATGGAGCTTTAGCCAAAAGCAGCTACCAGGAAAGATTAGGTTCTAAACTAAAGGAAAGCACACTGTGCCCTTTTGTGGACTATCCTCCCCTCCCCCTCATCAAAGACCCACAAGGGCCAGGATCTCACCAGATAGCCTTCAGCTTCACCTTCCAACTCTTCCCCAGACTCATTCAGGATTGCAGGAGCTACCCCGAAGAACGGGAAGGTCTAGAAGCAAAGAGGAGACAGGACCCACAGGGAGGAATGAGACAACTCCGACTCAACTCTCTACCTCTAGGGAGCCCCAGAGCCCCAAATTCCCCACACCTATCAGTCCAGCCCCCCACCCTCTACCTAGCCTGAATGCTCCAAGACTCTCCCCTGCCTAGCCCAGGACCGGCCAGGGAGCCTCACTCACAGCAGAACCAGGCTTCATGGGTATGGCACCAGGGAGGGGGGTCAGCATATGGCCACCCTGTGGAAGTCAGAGATCAGGGATTTGAGTCACTCTTCCCACACTTTGCCTGAGCCCCAGCCTTCTGAACCCGTTACTCACTGTCTCTGTCTGCCAGAAGGTATCCACAATGGGGCAGCGCTGGGCACCTACCACCCGGTGGTACCACAGCCAGGCCTCAGGGTTGATAGGTTCGCCCACAGTTCCTAGCACCTGTAAGGACGCCCGGCTGTGCCTTGGGCAGGAGAGTGAGGAGAAAGGGAGGCTCTGAGCACCACTAGGAACCAGAAAGACATGCACAGGCTCTTCTGCCCCTGCCCCTATTCCAAGCCAGGGTGTTAGAATAATGGGATGGAAAGGACTGTGCAAAGGCCAGCACCAGCTCTGAGGGACACTCAAGAGGCAGCAGCCAGAGAGGGGTCTCACTTGGTAACAGGCTCATCTCCAAACTTCATGAGCAGACGGATGGCTGTAGGTGCTGTGTAGAACTTGGTCACCTTGTACTTCTCCACAATATTCCATAGGCGGCTCACATCTGGGTATGTAGGAATCCCCTCAAACTGACCCCAATAATGGCTGGTCATTTTCAGTCCTTCTCAATAGTCCCTCCATTCCCCTACCATACCCTCGGGTTCAGTATTTTGCCTTTTCTGACAAATCCCTGTCTTCATACCCTTACCAGATAAGCCAAGAGATTTTCCCACTCAGCATATACAACCCTCTGAGAACTCTTTCTCAAGGAAACAGGTCATTGTATAAGTACCTCTGCCTTTAAGCAAGGTGGCTTTGGGAGGTCATCACCCAGGATCATCTTGTCCATCCCCTAAATAAACCAGGTAGCCATGGGTCCCAGCACCCATCTTACCAAAACACTGGTGGCACCATTGGCCAGTGGCCCATAGGTGACATAGGAATGGCCAGTGATCCAGCCAATGTCTGCGGTGCACCAGAACACATCCTCCGCATGAAAGTCAAACACATACTTGAAGGTAGTAGCCACATAGAGCATGTAGCCCCCAACTGTGTGTACCACACCCTGTGGAAAGAATAGGGCCTCAAGTTGGACTCACCCTGACTACCAAATGTAGAGGAAAAGCCTCCCCAGGGATTCTGGCCCTGCCAGCACTGCTTTTACAGCATCCATCTCTCTTCCATCTTCCTTTCTCCACATTCCCATTTCACACACCACATATACTTATATAGTCAGTCCATCATCCATACCCACACCCTAAGATGGTATTTCTGAACCACCCACATTACTTTCACATACATGAACCCTTTTGGTACACTCACATCTAATAGTGTCTCTGTTGTGTGTTTGTGCACACACACTCAATTATACGTTGACAGAATGAGAGTGGGGAAAAAAGAATCTTCTTTGCTTGCTCCATTAATACCTCATCCCTACTAGGCTCCTCCATCCATGGGATTTTCTAGGCAAGAACACTGGAGTGGGTTGCCATTTCCTTCTCCAAGGAAAGACAGGCCCAAGTTGTGTCTCTAAAGGTTCATTGAGGAATATTCCAAAGCATGTGGAGAGAATAATTTATGGATGTGGCAAGTGGAAGGTAGAGTGATATATCTTTTAAGTCAGAGTTCTAAGTGTTTCCAGTTCCCACACTGCTCTGGGGGGACTAGATGTTGCCAGTGTGGCATGTGGAAGGGACTGAACTCTAAGAGCTGTAGTTAAGAAGGCCAAGAGGGATCCCTGTGCCCACTCTTGGCCTTGACTTTACAGGCAGCTCTTCTTCAACCAAACCACGTGGGTATGGGCAGGAAACACAGATGTCAGCCACATGAGCTTATCCTTTACTCCTTTTCTGGGCACTCTGAGGCTCCCCACTTGAATTGTCTCACCCTGGGCTTCACCATCAGTGATTGAGGATTTATGTCAGTTTGATTTAGAAAAGGTAATGTGATATTTCTGAAACTCAGAGTTGTAAATTTCACATTATTACATGCTTCCTCAGAAACTCACTTCTCACCATTACACAGTGTATGTGCACACACACACACACACACACACACACACACACACACTTGCCTTGGGTTTGCCTGTGGAGCCACTGGTGTATAGGATGAAGAGTGGGTCTTCAGCATCACACCATTCAGGCTCACACTCATCCCCTGCCTTCTGCATGAGTTCATGCCACCACAAGTCAACCCCCTCATTCCAGGAGATCTGCAGGGGGAAGAAAATAGGAATGGGCAAGGAGGAACTGTGAACAGCTCAGGTTGGGGGCAAAATTTATCCCTACCTAGCACCTGGAGGGGCCAGGGTGGGAGTGGCAGGTGGAGGTCCTGAGAGGGAGGAAAGGCCCAGTGAGGGTGAAATGGGGCAGGGAGAATAGAAATAGAACAAGAGGCTTCTTGGGTACTCCCAGCACCCTGCTCCAGAACTTCTCTCACCTGGCCTCATGCTGAGGCGGGCCCCCTCGGTTGGTCCCTTCTCGCTCTTCAATTCCTAGCTTAAATGTCACCTTCTGGGAAAGGCTTAACCTAAACAGCATCTTATAGGCTCCCAGACCCACCCTCACCCCTGCTACTATTCTTTTTTTTTTTTTTTAAATCAGCTTGTGAGATTAGTTTCCCAACCAGGAATTGAACATGGGCCTTTAGCACTGAAAGTGCAGATTCTTAACTCTGGATGGCCAAGGAATTCCCACCCCTGCTATAATTCTTGATCACACCACCTTATTTCTTTACCACAGAACACATATTTCCAGTTATTTTACTTAGCTGTTTTCTTGATTATCGTCTCCCCAGATAGTTACCTCTGAGTACAGTGGCATGTCTTTCTTGCCCACCCCCCTAAATCTCCAACACCTAGTAAAATGCCTAGCACTCAACAGGCACTCAGTAAAATTTTGTTGGATGAATGAATATGCATATACAGGCCTATATACACACATATGTACTTACATACATATGGGACTAGTGGCTCATCAGCAGTGATGCAGATACCACACAATTCAGAAATGCAGAATTAGTCAGAGCCTGCAGGTGAGGTGGGTACCTGATCCTAATAGTTAGTAGCAAAAGAAGTCAACAGATGTTGGTCCAAGCATCTTTTTTTGCATGTCCGGACATCATCCACATCTGAAGGTTCCTACTCCAGCTCTGCCTCTGCCCCTATACCAGTGGTACCAATGGATTTCTCACAAAGACACTTTCTTGAGGTTCCATTCAGCAGGAAACTTTGCTTTAAGTTGGTGGAAAAGGATCAAGGTGGATTTTTCCCAGTAGAAGGATGTCCCTCTAATACTGAAGTGCCTTTCAGATCTGTCATCCTGAAATTTTTCTCAACTCTCCTTGAAACAGTTTTACTTTCTGAATTATACCACCTGTTTGAAAAACCTTTAAGTCTACTCTTTGCTGAGTGAAGTTGTATTCCCTGAGTTCGTCCAAAGTTGCACTGGATTTTGATTCCCAGTTCTGCCACTTCCTAGATATATATGACCATGGGCAAGCCACTCTACCTCAAGGTACTCATTTTTAAAATGAGGATAGTCATTCTTGCCCTGATAGTCTCACAGGATTTTGGAAACATCAAAGGAAAACTGTTACCTAGTAAACATCAAGCCTTGGATTCTCTGGGGGAGGGGTAGAGAAGACTGATGAATGTCAGGAAGGTGAAAAGTTAGTTCAGTTCCACTGAACTCCTCTGGGAGGTGAAATAAGAGTGTGATGATGGAAACTATTGTGGGTTTGGTTTAACTGTTACAAAACTGTTTCATATTCATTACCTCCTTGTTCTATAGTCCCAGCTGGCAGGTAGACATGATAGTATAAGAGAAAACATCCTACTCCTCTCATTATATGGTTATATAGTAATTTATTGTGTGTATATTTGATTTAAAAGCCCCAAAGTGTTAGGCACATACCTTGATAAATTATAAAATTACCATTCTCCTTTTTCTGAACTATCTGTCTCTTACTCTGGAGAAATGGAAGTTTCTAGCACATAAGCATGACAAATCCAGGTCAAGAGAGACACCATTAAGAAGAAAAAGAACAGAGAGAAGGTCCCCACAAGCTAGAAAACACAAAAATACACACTTTTTTTTTTAAATTGGAATAGCCATACGGATTTAAACATACATTGTCACATGAATAATTTTTTGCCCACCAGATGATCTACTTGAGATGAGGGCATTGATGTATTTAAGCATAAGTGTGTCAATAGTGCTTTGAGCAAATGGAGCTGGTCTACGGTGACGGTGTGGATTGTCACAGAAAAGGCACTAGGTACATGTAAGGGCAAAGCACAGTTACATTGTGGCAATGAGGGGACTCTTGTAATCTTGTAAAACTGCTTCCTTTGTGGGTGTGGGTAAGGAGGGTGGGGTGGGTACTCCAGGTGTGGAGCTGATAACCGGCACCAGGAAGCAGGGTGAGAGCAATCAGTGGCACACATGTTGGTTGTGAATTAGGTGTATACCTATGAGGGCCCAGGGCTTGGAACCAGGAAAAGGTTTTAATTTTCTGAAATAAGAATCAAGGAGCTGGCCTTTGTTATTGGACCAGGAAAGCAGGGAGGGCAGCTGCCAGGTGTGAGAGAGGAATATGAGGAAGCTTATAGGTAATATGGTTGAGGAAGGTTCCTGCCAACTGTAACAGGCCCTCCCTTGAAGACTGCTTAAGAATGAGAGGTTTGGAGCTCTGCCAAGATTTCCAGTTTTGACTACAGTTCTCAGGCCAACCAACCTGGGTTTTGTAAGCCGATTTTTATGGTCTTTGGGTTTTTGGTAACTGACTCTCTTTACCTCCAAGGAATAAAATTCCAGGAGCCTGTGGTCCAACAACCCCTGGTATTAAGAATTATAAGAGTTTCTTTCTTTTCTAAACTCCCTTTTAGAAATGTCAGCCTGTCTGCTGTATTAGAAATAATAAAAAATAACATTTATTTATGGAGCAGTTACTATGTGTCGAACACCTTACCTATACTGACAAAACCCTGTCAGGTAGCTACAATTTTATCCTTATTTTAGAGGAGGGGAAACTGAAGTAAAGGAGCTTAAGAAACTTGCACAAGTTCCCATATAGCAGGTAACAGAGCCAAGATGTGAACCCAAGTGGTCTGACTCCAGAGCCTATATTCTAACCACTAAATCTGTTTCCTCTTTCAAGAGAAAAGTCTTAGGTTCTTGCCTGAGTTTTCAAATGAAAACATTTTCCCCTGGGACTCAGATCCGTCTCCACCACGCTAATGAGAATAGAGAAAAGACACATTATATTTACCATTAGCCTAAGAGGTTGATCATAGCAGATTTAGAGTAAGACATCCTATGAGGATGGTAAAACTCAGAGGAATAGTGGCTTTTATGTTTTGTTTTAGTAAGGAAAGAGGTTCCTTTAAAGCATTTACTATCATGTCTCCATTACTGATAAGGAACGTCCAGAGAGAATGGGTGACTCATTTAAGGTCATATAGCTAAAAATTGGCCTCTGGACTCCAAACCCAGTCTCTCCCCTATACTAATCAGCTTTGAGTCCCCTATACTAATCAGCTGTGAGTCCCCACTTAAGAATCTCTCTTCTTAGAATCACCTACAATATAACTTTTTCAATTTAGCACTTAATTGTATCAGAGTTTATGTGTAATTTGTAAATCCCAAAGTAGCTTATAAATATATTTAGGAAACTTCTTCGCTGCCAACTTGATAGTGATTCCCAAGGTCAAGGTCTGCATCTCCTCTGCCTGTTCCTCCTCCTGTCTCTCCTGGTTCTGTCTCAGCTAAGTGCACAGTAAAAACTTTCTGACAGGTTGCTTGGTCCTCTCTCCCACAATGGTCCTGAGAAGCAGGAGTGAAATGGGATGTCTGTTGCTACCTCCCTGAGATCCATGCTTTATGCCAATTCAGAGCAATAAGCATTTGGTCTCATGACCCTTCAGAGTGACTTAGACTACCTACGGGCAGAGAGAAGGGGGTTGGGTCTGGCAGTCACTTCAATGGGGCGAACAGGCAAAGAGCAAACAAGCATGCAGGAAAGCAGTGCCCAAGGCAACGCAGAGGTGGATACCTGGAGATGGATGTGCTTGGGTTTCTCTTTCGGCTTACCCTGTTAAGAGCCCACGGAAAGGCTGGTGAGCAGGGTCCAAGGATAGGGGAAGGGGAGGGAAGGGCCAGTGTGCCCCAAACCTCTGGCTGTTTCCTTTCCCTCTGGTTCCTCCCTCACTGGTCCTCCCAGCCTCCATTTTCCTGATCCTGTTCACAGCCTCTATACCTTCAGAACCCCGAATGCTGACAGGGGTCTCCAATGTTCCTAGACTAGACTGAAGTCTGTCTAGCTCTAAGACTACTGAAAGCCTCTCAAGTCACAGAATTTCAGAAACCCTCTGTCCTTCTGAACCCTTGAGCTTTCATCCTTCATGCCCCTTAGACCTGGAGGCCACCACTGGGCTTCTCCATCAGAAGCATGTATCCAAAGCTATCAAGGGCCACGTTTTGGGGGCAGATCCTGGTGTTTCCATGATGGGACCACACAAGTAGCCCACTCCAAACCAAAGCCCAGTATTTAAGATGACTACATATAGTCACCCAGGTCAGCCCATTCCTAACCCAAGCCCAATCCCGAAAGGTCCCTTGTGCCCATCAGAATACTCCAACCAGCACAGGGGTCTTCCTCACAATCTCTTGTGCTAAGTTCCCAAAGCTCCCTACCTACATCCAAGGTCAAAGTCCCCTAGCTCCAGAGCCCTGCCAGGGAAGCCATTCCGAGGACTGCTCCTAGATCCTCAGCATCATGATAAGGAAACAAAGACGGACATCAGGAACTTCCTGGGGAGCAAGAGGGAGCCACTTGGAGCCCAGAGGAGGGCATAATGGTACCAGACTCACCTGCACATCCGGGCATGGCCTCTTAATTGGAGGAGACTGGCTGGGAGAGTCACCTGTGCCCAGCTCTGCCCGCCCCAGGTGCTTGACCACAATGCAGCACTTCACTGGGAAAGCCCTGGAGGAAAGAAAAGCCTGAAGTGGTGGGCTGGTTGGCTCAAAAGAGAATTTGGCGAGACCCACCCATGTCCATCTAGGGTAGGAGGGACAAAGGAGACCTGGCACTGGGGAAATGCCCAGTCAACTCAGGGCAGTAGCCAGCAGACCAAACACACTTACTTCTCCTGACACTTCTCCAGGGCCTCGTCAGCCAGCTCCTTCAGGTTCACAAGCTTTTCCCCCCTGTAGAAGGCATCTTTGGGGAGCAACAGATATTCCAAGCCTTAGGAAGGCACCACACTTCTACCCCTCTATCCCTAGCAGGTACAATGTTCAGTCCTTCCTGGGTAGGCCTCCTGTCTCTGGATCTTCCAGGTGATTTGAGCTAACAGAGGGTAGGCTGAGGTGGAACCGGGAGATAGAGTAGGCTGCCCCTACCCTTTATGCTAAGCAGTCTCAAATACCAACTAGCTAGTTGAAGACCAAGACTTTGAATGTGGGGATTTTGGGGGAGGGGTGAGAGAATTAGTCACCTGTAGTGATGAGAAGGCTGCAATTGGAATCCAAGATCCGTTCACAAAGAGACTCTGAAGAGAACCCTGCAAACTAGAAAAGGGAAGAAAGACTGATAAAGAGGGCAACCCAGAGATCGAGTGAACAAGAAAAGGAATAAGGAACCTATGACACAAACATTCTAAGTGCCTTAGTCTGGTTTTTAAGGTCCTCCATCATCCAGGCTCAACCTACTTCTCCTGAGCCCTAACCCCCTCCAGGCCCCTTTCTCCAGCCCCAGTTCCTACCACAATTGAGTGGAGAGCCCCAAGGCGGGCACATGCCAGCATAGCCACCACGAGCTCCGGGATCATGGGCATGTAGATGGCCACTCGGTCACCCTTGCAAATGCCTGCAGGTAAAGGACACAGATCATGGACCATGGTGGATCCCACCTGCTGCTACATGCTCTTTCTCATCTAGTTATCAACCACCCGCCCACCTCCCCCCCCAGGTGACCCCTTCTGTTCCTCTGTTAGCAGATTCCTTCTGTTCCTTGTCAATTTCCCCCAAGTCCTCAGATACCCCCCGGCTGGGCTCTCCAGTCCTCTCCCTACATCCCCACACTCACCCTGTTTTCGGAGAACATTGCTGAACCGACACACTTGGACCAGAAGCTCTTGGTATGTGATCTGGGTGGTTTCCTCTGGCTCATTGCCCTCCCTGAGATGTATCAGAAAGAGCCAGTCATTAGGGAGTATGACTTCTTCCCCCAAACAAACAAACAAACAAAAATAGGAACAGTCATAAAATCCATTCAGTAACACCAAGACCTGGGAATATTCTGTGAGGGTGAGCCATCTGCCACCACACCTTGAACTGACTGGTCAGAAACACTGGCCTCACAAGATATACTTTATACACAAGCTATGTGTCACTGGAAAATGCACTGCCATCTCTGAACCTCATTTGATAAAATGGGATCATGGTCTTCTCTCTTCCATTCGAGGCATGTATTAAGGAGAAATGGTATCACGAATGTGATTCTTCCTGAAAGTGATGTCAACACTGCATTGGTGTTATTCAAAGTGGGATCTCTAGATTACCAGCACCCAAGTCACCTAGGAAACTTGTTAAAATGTAGATTCCTGAGCCCAAACTCAGAATCACAATCAAAAGGTCCAAGAATCTGCTTCTTTACTACAAGTTGGTATAAAGAATCAATAGGTAAATCTGATGCACCTTTAAAGTTGAGAATCACCACCCTCTATCAACTTCTTGCTGTCTACCTCCTCAGCCTTGCCTCCTTCTCCTTTCTAGGTTTCAGCCTGGTTTCCTTCAGTCATTTCTTCATCGATTCATTTGCTTATTCAACTACTATGTGCTATATATATGAATAGAAATAAGGCACTGAGAATAAGATAAGCAAGATCCCTGACAACATGAAGCTTATATTCCAATGATGGTACAGGAAATATACAAGTAAAAATATAACATAATTTCTGATTATGATAAACATTATGAAAGATATAAAGAATGACATAAGAATGACTGAGAAATTTTTAAAAAGATATCTTAAGGAACTTTCAGACGTATACAAAAATTTAACAATAAGAATATTCCTTTCAGTATTATTTTTCAATTTTATGATTTTTAAATAAGTACTTCTACTGCACAATTGCACTCAGCTCACACACTAGCAAAGTAATGCTCAAAATTCTCCAAGCTAGGCTTCAACAGTACATGGACCAAGAACTTCCAGATGTTCAAGCTGGATTTACAAAAGGCAAAGGAACCAGAGATCAAATTGGAACATCTATTGGATCATAGAAAAAGCAAGAGAATTCCAGAAAAACATCTGTGGTTGTGTGGTTTAGTCGCTAAGTCGTGTCCAACTCTTGTGACCCCAGGGACTATAGCCAGCCAGGCTTCTCTGTCCATGGGATCCTCCAGGCCAGAATACTGGAGTGGGTTGCCATTTCCTTTTCCAGGGGATCTTCCCAACCCAGGAATTGAATCTGGGTCTCCTGCATTGCAGGTGGATTCTTTACCTACTGAGCTATGAGGGAAGCTACTTCTGCTTTATTGACTATGCCAAAGCCTTTAACTGTATAGATCACAACAAACTGCAAAAAATTCTTAAACAGATGGGAATACCAGACCAACTTACCTGCCTCCTGAAAAATCTGTATGCAGGTCAAGAAGCAACAGTTAGAACTGGACGTGGAACAATGGACTGGTTTCCAAATAGGGAAAGGAGTACGTCAAGGCTGTTATATTGTCATCCTGCTTATTTAACTTATATGCAGAGTACATCATGAGAAATGCTAGACTGGATGAAACACAAGCTGGAATCAATACTGCCAGGAGAAATATCAATAACCCCAGATACACAGATGACACCACCCTTAGGGCAGAAAAACGAAGAAGAATTAAAGAGCCACTTGATGAAAGTGAAACAGCAGAGTGAAAAAGCTGGCTTAAAACTCAACATTCAGAAAACTAAGATCATGGCATCCGGTCCCATCACTTCATAGAAACTGATGGGGAAACAATGGAAACAGTGACAGATTTTATCTTTTGGGGCTCCAAAATCACTGCAAATGGTGACTGCAGGCATGAAATTAAAAGACGCTTGCTCCTTGGAAGAAAAGCTATGACCCATCTAGACAGCATATTAAAAAGTAGAGACATTACTTTGCCGACAAAGGTCTATCTAGTCAAAGCTATTGTTTTTCCAGTAGTCATGTATGGATGTGAGAATTGGACCATTAAGAAAGCTGACCACTAAAGAATTGATGCTTTTGAACTGTAGTGTTGGAGAAGACTCTCGAGAGTCCCTTGAACTGCAAGGAGACCAAACCAGTCAATCCTGAAGGAAATCAGTCCTGAATGTTCATTGGAAGGACTGAGGCTGAAGCTGAAACTCCAATACTTTGGCCACCTGATGTGAAAAACTGACTCATTAGAAAAAACCCTGATGCTGGGAAAGATCAGAGGCAGGAGGAGAAGGGGACAACAGAGGATGAGAAGGTTGGATGGCATCACCAACTCAATGGACATGGGTTTGAGCATACTCCGGGAGTTGGTGATGGACAGGGAAGCCTGGCATGCTACAGTCCATGGGGTCACAAAGAGTCAGACATAACTGAGCAACTGAACTGAACTGAACTTAAAAATACATGTAAATTTTTAAACGAACTTGAAAACTGAATTTTAATTCTGTTCAGAAGAGAAATAAATACTTCATAGTCCCCAAACAAGCATAGAATGGGGAGGTGGGAAAGAACTGCTTTAAGCACAGGACAGGCCTATTAGACAAACATATATACATGCTTCTATGTTTACATGCTCTCTTTTTTTTTTCTATACAAATGGTGGCGTACAATATACATTTTTCTGTATCTTGTTTTGTATTGAATATAATATGCATTCAATAAATATAGAGCTTGATCATCTTACTTAATTTTTAAATTTAACAATATATCTTGATACCATTTTCCATCAAGACTTAAAGTGCTATTTCATTTTCTTTGTCATATACATAATGTTCTTCCACTATTTGTGTGTGCCATAATTTATTTAAAAAATAAAAATTTCAATGAGTATCTTTATTAATATGTCATTTACTAACTTGAAAATATATCTGTAGGATGAATTACTAGAAGTGAAACTGTTGGGTCAAAGATATGGACATTTTAAATATTGGTAAATACTAGAGGATACGTTCTTTCAGTAGGATGGTCAGGGAAGGCCTCTCTCTGGAGAGGTGACATTTGAGCTAAGACCTGAGCAATGAGAGTAGGCAAATGTATGAGTTCTTGAGAAGAGTATCCTGGGCAAAGAGAACATCAAAATTTGGAAAAACAATGAGGTAGTAAAGAGCTTGGCCTATTCAAAGAACAGAAAGGAAGCTAATATGGCTGGAGCAGAGTGAACAAGAAGGAGAGTAAGAATCAGAAGTAGGCAGCAGCCATATCACATAGGGCTTTGTAGGCATGGTAAGAAATTTGAATTTTATTCAAAGGAGATTCTTCCTGGCTCTGCTTATACACAAAGTGCCACTTCCACAATCTTAATCATGCCAATGCCCCTGCTTAGAATGCCTTCCCACCTCCTTTGGGCAGCACCATGTAGCCCTCCATAAGGGTCACTGTGCTTCCTCTCCTTCCTTACCACCCAGAGAACTTACGAAGGAGGTAACTAAAACCCAGAGAGAGGTAGGAGCTTGATCAAGGTCACAATAATAAGCGGCAGAGCCAAGAACAGATCCTCTGGTCTTCTGACTTCAAGTCAGGACTGTTTCTCCTCATAGTGTGAAGGACAGGGACTAGCAGGGAAGCCAGGTCTTTGGCAATTTCACAGAAGAGTATCAGCTTCTTTCCAGCTCCTGGCTCAATGAGTTAAGTCACTATCCTCTCATTGGCTTCGCCTTCCTAGGGCTGAGAGGAGAAAAGCACAGAGAGCTGTCTAAAGTGGGAAGGAGCTGGGAGAGAGGAAGCTGGCAAATGGCCCTGAATGCCGGATGCAAAAAAAGTCACTTCCTTAATTGGCTCACTGACAAGTGGCACACGGGGACATCTCTAGTTACAGCTAAATGCTGACGTACACCTCACACCCATGCATACGTGTCCCCATATGTATACTGACCTATGTACCCCTGCATACGTAGAAACATGTATACTAGTATAGAAAACACTGCAGATATAGGAACTGCTCATTTGCACACATAGAAACAAATAGCATTAATATATGGATATAGGACTCGAACATGGGCCCATCTGCAAGTATATGCACCACACACTTACCTATCTACCTATGTGCACCCTCCAGAAACTATCACATTATTCTGTTTTATTTTCTTTGATTTGAAATTAGCTTATGTATTTTATTCATTTGTGTATTATCTGTGTCTTTCACTGGAATATAAACTCCATGATAACAATGACCTAGTCTGTCTTGTTCATTGCTACATCCCTAGCAATAAGATTCGATATCCAGAATAGAGCCTGGTACATAGAAGGTGCACAGGCACAGATAAGAACAAACCTATACAAGAATATAAGAACAGCTTACCTGAGCCCACTTCCAGTTACACACACACACACACACACACACACACACGAGTGTACGTCTCTCTCCCTGGCTCTGTACTCAAGTTATACATTATTGATGTAGGCACCTTACTCCTCCCAGTGTCTTCTTTCTCTGACATACACAACTGGCTGGGGCCCCTGGCTTATTGGGAGAGGGGAGGGAGTGCACACGCACACACACACATGTGCATGGGGACACACACACCCACAATGTAATATTACTCAGCCATAAGAAAAGAGTGAAACCTTGCCATGTGTGATAATATAGATGGACTTGAGGATATTATGCTAAATGAAGTAAATCAGAGAAAGACAGATACCCTATGATTTCACTTATATGTGGACTCTTAAAAACAAACATAATGAAACAGAAACAGATTCATAGATACAGAGAACAAACTGGTTGTTGCTGGGGGCAGAGGCGGGGTGGGGAATGGGTGAAACAGAGGAAGGAGCTTAAGAGGTACAAAATTCCAGCTATAAAATAAATGTCTTGTGGATGTAATGTATAGCATAGAAAATATAGTAATAATACTACAACTTTGTATGGTGACAGATGGTAACTAGACTTATTTTGATGATCATTTTTGTAATGTATAAAAATATTGAATCACAATGCTATACACCTAAAATCAATATTGTAAGCAAATTATACTTCAATTTAAAAAAGACTAGGTGAAATATCACTATGTATTAAGTATATAAAATGAACAAGTGAGTGTCTATAATATAAATTTCTACATTTTATATATTTGGAATGTTCCATAATTTTTTAATTTGAATAATAAATAAATAAAATATTTTATTGTATCAAAAAAATAAAAAGAAAAAAGCAAACAGCAGCATGTGCACAATGACAGTTTTAGGGGGGAAAATAGGGAGGTGTGGGGACTGGAAAACTTGAGAATACATGCTCTGGAAAGAGGAGGCATCTAGCACTTAAACGTGATGCCTATTAACTTTTGCCCTCTGGGAATAAGGTCTCAATACTGCCCAATTTTCCAGTTTTTCAAGAGAGACTTGAAATCTGTTTCTAAATTTTAAGTGATGCAATTAACTTTAAATTTAAACACTGTGGTCAAACAAAACTATTAATGAGAGATTTAGCTGATGGGCTATAGATTGGGAACACTTGCAGCAGACCCAGCTACTTCCCTTTTACCTGGAAGCCATATGGTATGGGACAGCTCAAAGTATATAATCTTTTTTTAAGGAAAACTTCGACAACTAGCTTATCCTTATACTCTCCATATTCACTATTATCCATTACTGATGCAAAATATATTCAGAATTAGACTACTTCCTTCACATCTACTACCATCATAGTCTAAAGTCACCATTAAGTATGTCAGATCATGTCATTCCTCTGATCAAAATGTTCAGATGTCATCCCATATCATTTTGAGTAAAAGTCCTCACACTGACCTACTACATGATGTATTCCCTCATTACATCTCTGTCCTCAAATACTCCCATTCTCTCTTCCTCTCCCCACCTCTCTGCTCCAGCCACATAGCCTCCTTACTGTTTGGCAACACCAATCACACTTAACCTCAGAACTTGAGTATTCTTAAGTATTCTTCCCCCAGAGAGCTACATGACTTATTCCCTATCTCTTGAGTTATTGCTCAAATGTTGGCTTCTCAGTGAGGTCATCCTTGACCACGCCATATAAAAAAGCACTTGTCCACCCCCAGTCCCAGATACTCCAAGGTAACATCTTCCAGAAAGTCTTCTCTAATTTCTCTTTCTCCTCACCTACCTCAAAGCAGAAAATTCTTTCT
Organism: Odocoileus virginianus; assembly: GCF_023699985.2. Taxonomy (NCBI): domain Eukaryota; kingdom Metazoa; phylum Chordata; class Mammalia; order Artiodactyla; family Cervidae; genus Odocoileus; species Odocoileus virginianus. Next base: position 59,738,265 of record NC_069682.1, on the reverse strand, counting down.
TCCTTCCAAGCCCCTTTATCTCACTTTCCTTGTGGTCTATTGGTTCTACCTTGTATTACATTTATTGGGGCCTTACTGTCCTCATTATACCCTGGGCTCTTGAAGGGAAGGAACTGTGTCTTCTTCCTTTTTGTCTTTTCTAAGTACAGCTGGCACAGTAAATACTTAAGATTGATGGTCAAATCAGTGAAACATGTATAACTAATTAATGACAAGGGAAGACTGCAGCTCTTTCTCTTTGTATGAGGATAGTCATTGAACTGGAGATTTTAGTTCCCTAAACTAGCAGAAAAATAAAGCACAAGATAGGAGGAAAGAGCTGAGCAAAAAAAAAAAAAAAAAAAAAAAAACAACAACACAAAAAACAGATGGGGAAAACTGGGTTCCTCACTAAAGCATCAGAAGGCAGGATCTACTCCAGTGAGTTAGGTCTTCCAGAGGAGAAGTACCCAGATGAGAGGAGTCAAAACTGTTATAAAAGGAAGACTGGACTTATCTGTTTAGCCTGGAGGTGAGAATATAATGAGAAACCTGATAGTAAGTCTCAAATACCTGTATCTCTGTTGCTGCCACCCTAGTATGAGCCACCTTCATGTCTTGCCTGGATGACCACAGTGACCCCACACTGGCCTCCCACTACACTCCTGCCCCCTTCCAATCTATACATAAACCAAAATGATCTATTATAAACACAGACCAGGCCATAGTATCTTCTCCAACTCATTATGTGCCATTGTTCCATTCTGTTCACCAGACTCCAAACACATTAGCCTTCTGACTGAGAGAACATGTCATGTTCTTTTACTATCTTTCCTGAACTCCTCGAATGGTTTGCTCTACCTCATGTTTCAGATCTCAGTTTAACTGTCACTTCCCTAGTGAAGCATTCCATGATCAGCATCAGTCCTTCCTGATATTCTTCATCACAAAAATTTTTTTTTATAGCATTTTTCTCAAGTTGTAATTGTCTTATTTATTTACTGTTTTTTTGGGTTTTTTGCTAATTGTCTGTCTCGCCTACTAGACTGTAAGCTTCCTGAAGGCAGAGACCAAGTTACTCTTGTTCACTACTGAATCCCCAACACCTTGCAAAGAACCTTGTATATAATAGGTGCTCAATAAATACTTTCTGAATGAATGAATGAACCTGAAGGATTATTATGGGAAAGAAACAAATTAGTATTTTGTAACTAATAATTGGAAGAGCTAGGTCAATTGGGAGAGTGCAATATAAGGAAAGCCTTTCCAAATGTCAGGCTTCCCTGGTGTCTCGGATGGCAAAGAATCTGTCTGCAATGAGGGAGACCCAGGTTCGATCCCTGAGTCAGGAAGATCTCCTGAGGAAGGGAATTGCTACCCACTCCATTCTTGCCTGGAGAATTCCATGAGAGTTGCCTGGCAGGCTATAGTCCATGGGGTTGCAAAGAGTCGAACACAGTTGAGTGATTAACACTTTTTCTAAATGCCAGGGTTGTCCAGAAGCGTAGGATTGTGGAGGTTGGAACAGGGAAACCCTGTCATCTATTTGATCATTCTCAAGGGAGTGGGGTCCTTGGAATTTCATTTTATAAGCAACCCATGTGATTCGTGTTCAGTGAACTTTCAGATGACCTTTAAGACCCTTCCAGTTTTGAGATTCTTTGATTTGGGAAAATTAGGAAATAATGTGTTCTATGATCCATGAAGCACTGCACAAATGTGAAGCACTTAGATATAAGTATACCCTCAATTCACTTTCCCATTCACCAAGGGAGCAGGATGTGGGAGCAACATAGCTTGACCCATTAGCAGCTTAATGTTCCCTCTGGATACTCCTGGCTGAACAAGGAAAAGGGTTGGAGGAGGAGGTGGGAGGAGGCAAACACCAAAGACTGAATCATAAATCACTTAGAATGCCAGAGGAAGATAGGGCTTTTGATGTTCACCACTCTTACACACAGATGAGAGACCAAATGCACAGATGGGAAGTGATGGCCTGGAGGTTACTTAGCACTTAGCAGCACTATTATTGTAAAGCAGAGCTATCCAATATGGTAGCCACAAGCCACATATAGCTACTGAACACTTAAAATGTTGTGGGGGAACTGAATTTTTAATTTAATCTATTTTAAATATTAACAGTCACCTGTGGCCAGCTCTAGAGTCTATATGCCTCAGGGCATTCTCCTGCTAAATGAACTGGCCTACAAAAGGGGAGTGATGCTTCCAAAACCCAGGATTAGCAGAAAGAAGAAAATCAAAGTGCAGGAGTCCTGAGAACTGTGGGGTTAAGCTCCACCAAGTGTGGATTTTAGTAAAACTATAATAACCCAAGAGAACTGAAAACATACACCCATACAAAAACTTGTACACAAAGATTCATAGCATTATCATTCATGATGTCAAAAAGTGAAAACAATACAAGTATACATCAACTGAAGAATGGATAAATAAAATGTGGTATATCCATACAATGGAGTATTATTTTGTATAAAAAGGAATAAGGTATTCACACATGCTACAACATGGATGAACCTTGAAAAAGGTGAAAGGAACTAGACACAAAATGTCACATATTGTATGATTTCATTCATATGAACTGTCCAGAAGAGCAAAATCAGAGAGACAAAAAATAGATTAGTGATTGCCTAGGCCTGAGGCAAGGAAAGTTGGAAGAAAATGAAGGGTGATTGCTAATGAGTATGGGGTTTCTTTTTAGGGTGGTGAAAATGTTCTAAAATAGATTGTGATGATGTTTGTACAACTCTGTGAATATGCCAAAAATCACTGAGGTGTGCTTTAGATGGGCAAATTGTATGTTATTAATTATATCTCAAATTTTAAAAACTTATTGCAATTCTGACTGGAACTGCAAAAAGAACACAAAATAATTTGGAAAAAACAGACATCTTTACAAATCTTTCTTTTCTGAAAGATTGTACCTTAGCACTATTCATTCATTTTTACTGTTTATTCATTCATACTGTCTCTATTTACCTAAAGACTTGGCATTTATTTATTTTATTTTTAGCATTATAGTCATAGTATACACCTGTTTCCCTCACTGGATTGTAAGCTTCTTAAAGGCAGACAGGATATCTTTTTATCTATTTCCTCCTCAATGCCTAGCATAAAGTTTGACACATAGTAGGCACTTAATACATAACTGTGAAATGAGTGGATAAAAGAATGAATGAATAAACTTCTCTGCTTGCATGATCATCAGATCTAGGCTGATCAGAGTGAGGAAACATAGAAGGAAAGAGGGGATTATAGAGGATACAAATGAAGACAACAGATGCTAAACAGGCAGGGGGAAAGGGTAGACAGTGAGGAAAAGTTTAAAACTTGTGGAATGGGATTTGGAAACATATCTATAAAAGTTTCTTGAGCCCCTACAATGGACTCAATCCTGGACTCTATGCCATGAAAGAGACTGGAAGAAACCCCTGAATATGAGGTTCAGGCTATGGGACACATGCTTTGCAATCTGAGCTATTAATACACCCTGTTCTCCTGCCAGCTATTTTTAGGTCTTGAGCCAGAGACCTTGCGCCTGTTCCCCTTGGCCAAAGTGGTTTTGGTGCCAGTTGGTTTCTACACATCTTCTCTGTCAAGAAGGCAGGCCTGGGCTAGTATAGAAGGTAACCCTTCTCCCAATGCCTCCATGCCTTCTTACAGGAGGAAAATCATACCCATTCCTATCATCCGGTTGTTCCTACCATGCTAGTCTCCCCTAAAATAAATGAATGAGGGCAGCCCTCTCAGCTCCTTTGTTACCACTGTATTTGGAATGCTGCCTTAGACAAGAATATGCCTAGATTAGAAAAAGCAAGTGGGAAGAACAGACAGACAACATACTACATGTACATCAAGTCTCTCAAGTATAACAGACACATGCAAAAATATTCATGTCAATAGTTCTTTGCTATTTAGGTAGATATCATAGCTTAAATCAGTAGTTTTTAAGGTATAGTACTCTATTCCTATGGGTACCTGTGCAGGAAAAGTTTTAAGAGAGTAAGTGTCCAGAGTTTCAACTTTTTTTTTTTTTTAATATAGTTAAAGAAGCTTTATTCAGTTTAAATCAAGCACAAAAATATCTTTTAATAAGAATCAATGAGTTTCAACTTTTATATGTACTCTTTCCTAACAGAGATCTAAGTTGGTTTTCCTTTCCCATGTTCTTTCTCCCACTTTACAAAAAAATGCCACGTCTCTCTTTTATCCCAAACTTTATTATGCCTATACAATGCTGAGGTTTAAAAAAAAAAAAACCACAAAAAACAAAAACCTCTAGAGTGCCAAACAAAGGGACAATTTGAGAATGCATAAATTCAGAGGGAGAGCCCCAAGGAAGCAAATCAGAGAGCTTCTATAAGAAATCAATATTGAAAGGAGTAATATGTTGACAGAACTGTCTGTGCAAATTAGGTTATATGATGAACATTATCTACAAATTATATGAGCTAAATGTGCAGTTTCAAGATCTTGAAAAAGATATTATATATATATATATATATATATATATATACAATAAAACACATTGGAAATTAGATTCTTTGCACTTAATTAATCTTTTGATAAAATGTTTAAATCTGAACTTTAAAATGTATGAAGAGTTACATATCAAAATTCTTCTGGGTATTAGATCACTAACATAAATAATTACTTTTCAAAGATATCCTGCAACTGCCCACCACATCAAAAACATGTGAGGAAGTTTTAAAAATATAAGTCAGAAGTCTTATCCTCTGAAAATTCTGATTCAATAGGCTGGGTGGGATCCAGGAATCTGGATTATTAACAATATCCTCAGGTAAATATTTGGGTCACCAGACATTGATTACTGTTTACCTCTAATTCAAATGTATGAATTTGTACAAAAGTACCCTTACTTCATACAGTTTTAAATTGGCAACTCTTTGGAAGTCCTTGCTGAAAAATTCATAACTTTTAAAAAAAAAATCTCAATCATTGGTACAAAATGAAAGATCAGCCAATTCAATTTAGACCCTTAAGCTGTATTTTGTAGCCTATAAGATTGAAATGATAGACTGTCAAGGCCATGAAAATCCAGAAAAGACTAAGGGACTATTCTAGATTGAAGGAGACTAAAAAGACACGACAACTACACGTCATGTGTGATTCTGAACTAGATCCTTCTGCCATTAAGGACATTATTAGGACAACTGGCAAAACTCCCGTGGAGTCTGAAGATTAGATGATAATGGTGTATCAGTATTAATTTCCTGATTTTGATAGCTGTATTACAGTTATACAGGAGAAAGACTTTGTTGGAAATGCACACTATTCAAGGTCTGCATCTTACTCTCAAATGGTTCAAGAAGCCGTGCGTGGTGGCGCGCGCCTGTAGTCCCAGCTACTTGGGCGGCTGACACGGGAGGATCGCTTGAACTCAGGAGTTCTGGGCTGCAGTGCGCTATGCCAATCGGGTGTCCGCACTAAGTTTGGCATCAATATGGTGACCTCCTGGGAGCGGGGAACCACCAGGTTGCCTAAGGAGGGGTGAACTGGCCCAGGTTGGAAACGGAGCAGGTCAAAACTCCCGTGCTGATCAAATGGTTCAAGAAAAGAGCTATTTGTACTGTATGTGCAATCTTCCTTTTTCCTTTTTTCTTTAAGTGTTGATCCTGTTTTATTATCTGACTAGAAAATTAGACAATCCACCAGTCCAGGTGGCAATGGATGAGCTTAAACTTGTTCTTTTTTGCCAGGTCCAGCCCCACCTTGGCCTTTCTTTTTCTTCCTCTTCACAAGGCCTCCTGGTAAGGAAAACAGGAAAAAGACAAAAGTCTTCCTGGGAGGCCTTGCAGACAATGAAGGATTCTATGTTCACTACCTATTTACAGACTCTGATATGGTGCTGGCAGATCAGCACTCAGGAGAGGGGTGGATGGACTCAGCCAAGGCAAGCATGAAGACATCTCCAAAAAGCCCTTTACAGTCAGGCCCAGGTAATCCAGCTTTACCTTGCCCTTGCACAACCCCTGGATGCAGATGAGTCACTGCAGCAAGGTGTTGCTTTCAAATAGAGGTGTGCAGCAGCAGCTCTTGGCCAGAGTAAAGCTGACCCTCCAGACTCCATGTGTGTTCAGAGGCCCAGATTTGCTGATTAGCTTCAGCTCTTGGTTGAAATGGGATTTAAAGGGTTATCAACAGGGTCACATTTTGCTACAGACCCAGCACCAGGCCACTGGCCTGTCAGCTCCACATTCCTGCCTCTGCTTAAATACAGTCCCTGGTAACTGAGAAAGAGCTGTATTTGTAACTTTTCTATCAGTTTAAGAATGTTTCAAAAATTTAAAGATTAATAATACAGGCTAGAGACGGTTCATACATATATAGGGCCGCAAATGTTGAGTTCAAATTTTATTCTGTAGGTAAAGAAGAGTCAGAGAGGTTCTTAGACTAAAGGTTCTTCCCCCACTTGAAAACTTTTTACCTACTAAACTCCCAAGCCACAGAGGACTGGAAATGGATGATCTTCACCAGAGTGGCCACCCAACGATCAGCGCCTTCTGTTTGCCAAATTACGAAAGTAAGGGAGTAAGAGGCTATTCCTTACTTTCATATGCTTAAAATCTCTAATTATAGAGAGATCTAAACCACCCACCATATCAGGCCAATATTGGGAAACAGTGACCAAGGGGAACAAGAAAATGCAGAAGTAGGAAATTAACAAAAAGGATGCAAAGAAATAACTTAAGCATGATTAATCATGAAACCCTTCCTAGAAATCGTGGATTCTGAGCCAAGTTTGAGAAAAGAGGCTACGCTCATCAGAGGAAAGAAGGATATTTTGGAAAGGATAGAAAATTCATGTGTGGCTGCCAGATCTGAATCCTTCTGCCTAATAATACCCTTAGACGTGTGTAATATGTGTGAGTATGTGAGTATTAGCACCAATTCATAATAACACACCTTTTCGGTTGTGTTTTCTTGTCTTTCATCTCAGATGATCCTTGTAGGAACTTTTTTAATCTGGCAGGACAAGATTTGCTATTCCCATTTGAAAGGTCAGGAAACTGAGGCTCAGAAGGGTTTCATCACTTGCCAAAGGTCATAAAGCAATGGTTAGCACCTCTGCCTGCAGATCCTTGAATAGGCTTTGGGGGGGGGGAGGGGCGTTATTTTTTTTTTTTTTAAATATATACATGATCAAGAGAGTGATCTTTTCAAAGTGTAACTCTTGATGTCATATCTCTACTTAAAATTCTTTATTGGCTACCTAACACATGTCACAGCTGCAATTTTACAGCTGTGTATGAACACAAATTTCTGATCCTTCCTCAAAGCTTTTCCTCTCAGTTTCCTCTCCAACTCAACTAATGGGAATTATATTTTTTCAGTGCTCAGACAAAAAAAAACCCTTTATTTCTTGACTCCATTCTTTTATACCCCCACATCAAGTTCATCAGCAAATTCTATTGGTTCTCTCTGCCTTCAAAATATTGACAAATTCCAAAATCTGAGAAATTCCCTGATGCTTTCACTGTTGAGGGCCCAGGTTCAATCCCTGGTCTCAGGGAACTAAGATCCCATAAGCCTCACAGCATGGCAAAAAAAAAAAAAAAAACCTTTCAAATTCTAACCACTTTTCACAGCTTCTACTGTTATCTCCATTATCATATCTTATCTCAATTGCTGTCATGCCCCCTTACTGGTTCCCTTGCTATTGCCCTATGCTTTCCACCCACTATTCTCAAGGTAGTATGCAGACTATGTGCTATGCTGTGTTAGTTGCTTCAGTTGTGTCCAACTCTTTGTGACCCTCTGAACTATAGCCCACCACGCTCCTCTGTCCGTGGGATTCTCCAGGCAAGAATACTGGAATGGGTTGCCATGCCCTCCTCCAAGGGATCTTCCCAACCCAGGAATCGAACCCACATCTTTTACATCTCCTGCATTGGCAGGTGGGTTCTTTACCACTAGCACCACCTGGGAAGCCCCATGTAGACTATATATAGTAGATATTCAGTTTTTAAAAATTGTTTAATGAATGGATGAATGAGCACATCTCAGCTAAGAAAAGGATTTTACTTCCTTGAGGTTTGCCCTTTAATGTGTTTAGCCTTATAAATTATCATTATAAACTGTGGTCAACATTTAAGCCAACCCTAAACCATCTAAGTAAACTACTGGCTAAATAAGTGACAGACAGTCAAAAGAGCTATGTCGGTGAAAGAAGAAGCATAGTGTCTATAACAAAGAATATAAGTGTTCTCTCTAGAACAAGTTCAACTGCTATGTGATCTGGCCAAGTCACTTCCACTCTGAGCCTAAAGTTCCTCATTTGTCAAGTGTTGCTGTGAACCATACCCAGGTTCAAAAAAACAAGGGAACAATTATATACATACAATGCAGACAAGACATAGTTTATTATTAGAATAAACAGAAAAGTCTTAGGCATTATGGGAGACTGAGTGGTAGAGTATGGCTGTCAATAGGTCTAATGTGATCTTAGCTATGCAAGGTCAGAGCAAAGAATGGTAATCCCTGTCCAAGGCATACCATAGGTAGAGTACTTAATAAGTGATACTGGCCAACTAGAGAATGTCTACAGGAAACCAACATGCACAATACAGTTGTTCCAGAAACTATACTATGCAAGGAACTTGGGAATGTGGACTCAGGATTACCTCATCCATAAAACAAGGGCACTGACTAGATCAGGGGTTTCCAAACTGAGTTTTGCAAATCCCCAGAGGTTCCACACACATATCTCACAGGAACCACAATGACAAGGTAAAGAAGCCAACAGAATGTGGCTCTTGTCCTTCAATCTATGTTTCAACCTGATCAGCTCTGCTCTTTCTTGTTTTAGGAATGAGACTTTGGCATAATCATAAAAACAGCTAACATATTGTTTGCTAAGCACTAAGCTCTTTATTTGCCAGGAGAAATAGCAATAACCTCAGATATGCAGATGATACAACCTTTAAGGCAGAAAGCAAAGAGGAACTAAAGAGCCTCTTGATGAAAGAGAAAGAGGAGAGTGAAAAAGCAGGCTTAAAACTCAACATTCAAAAAACTAAGATCATGGCATCTGGTCCCATCACTTCATGGCAAGTAGATGGGGAAACAATGGAAGGCATCTTCAAGGCATCTTCTAGATTTAGATTCTGACATTCAGCCTGGCAAAGGGACATAATAACTGCCCTCAAATACCTGAAGAGATGTCTCATGGAAAAAAGAATGGGATTATTCTATGTGACCCCAGAACATAGGATTAAGACCATGGGAAGAGCATAAGTAGGGATAAAGTTATAGGGAGGGAATATATCTAAGAATTTTGTAACAGAGGTGCCTAACAATGTGATAGATATTGTGTGAACTCTGTGGTCTTGGTAGTGTTCCAGAATCAGAATGATCACTTATGAGAACTGTTAGGAATGAAGATTCAGGGGCTACAACTCCTGCTTTGTACAGGAAGTGGACCTCAAAGGTCTGGGAGTTTCAAATTCTCATAAAGGTTCAAAGTATTATTATCAAACACTAAGTATCATTACCAGTGACCCAACTCTTTTATACCAAATCCAGGAAAAGGCAGACAACTCTAAGCCTTCTGTATTTACTGTTGTAAATGTGAGGCTGCCCTAAGAAAAGAACCTGTGCCCTTACCTAACTACCAGCTCTCATCACAGGCAAGAGACCAGTACTGGGTTCCTCCCCTTTCCCCAACTTTCCTCCTTGCTGCCTTGCCACTGCAGTTCCCTAGATTTGTGACAGAAATTCTGAAGACAAGTGACAGAAGTAACTTTAGCAAGTATCCTGTTTACCTTTGTTTATAGTGAGATTAAGAAGGCTCAGAAAAAGGGCATCATCTAAAGTCGTTCTCTTCATATTCTTAAATATTTACTCAATACACGTGGATAAGAAGTCAGCCCAGACACAAACACAGGTAGCTGATGTGGCTCAGGACATTGTGTCAGGTCTCAAGGCAGTTTCCATTTATTACACACTTTTTGTTACATATGTTAGTCCATATAATAATATATTAATATATAACATATTCTATTTATTATTATTATACATGTTATTCAGATCCCACCTACTTCCAAAAAGTGACTAATGTCTTGGACAGCACAGCCTACTTGTTTCATTTTCACCACTTATTGCTCTTTAAGGCATCAACGGTCATAAAACTCAGGGAGAAGTAAGAGAAGAAAATTAACAATCCACCTTAAACATGAAATCCCCCTGCCCTCCTCCACAATCTGCCCATCTGATTCAAGTGGAGAAAGACTGTTCCCAGTAATAGTTATTTCTCCACATATCTCCCATTAGTTTAAAGTATTTGTGCTAAAGTGTTCATGTTACCAGCCAAGGGGAGTAGACACCTTTCTCAGCCTCTTCACCCCAAACCTTCTAAAATCCTCCTTTTCTTCACCACATCAACAGAAGACCAGCCTGTCTACTGAGTCACCGTAGAGCCACTACAGGTTGCAATAGAACTTCTAAGAACCACTTCCTCTTAAAACAATCATAGAATCCTGAGACATCAGTGCAGGAAAGGACCTTGCAGATGATCAGTAATTCACCTCCCATCATTCCCACAAAGGAAAGGCCCAGAGACAGGAAGGGAATGGTCTGAGGCCATCTTCCTTCTCAATGAGTGTTTTTCCTTAGCAAGTACAGTTGACCCTTGAACAACATAGGGGTTAATCTGCTTATAACTTACAGTTGCCTCTCCATATCCTTGATTCCTCCATATCTGCTGATTCAATCAACCACAGACCATGCAGTACTGTAGAATTTACTGTTGAAAAATATTTGCATTATAGGTGGACCCATGCAGTTCAAACTCACATTGTTCAAAGGTCAAATGGTACATTTTAATAAGTAAATACACTATTGTGAAACTAGTGAAGATATAAATAGAGGACAAAAATGTTTGTTCATTCCAATATCACTGAAATGAACTCCAGGACATGGACCTAGATAATGAATAGAGTCCTTGGACATGAATGCTAAGACAACACACTTTAGGGCTATGGTTTTCCATGTTACCTCAACAGTCTTCTCCTTGTCAGACCATGGGTTCATCTCCACTTCCCAACCATCCCCATCTCCTCAAGTACACAAACTCACTCATACCCCACCAGGATCTGGAGAGCTCTAAATAGCATACTTTTGAATTCATATTCGGGAACATACAGGGATCCTGAAAGCAGAGCTTCTGCCCTGAGGTCACTCTTAAAGACACCTGCTTCTCAGAAGTTTCTAAGGAAGCATTGAAAAATAGCCAGAGCCTGTGGAAAGAGAATTCAGTTGAGACTGAGGGAGGAGATGGTTCAGAGATAATGATAGCCAGAGGCAATCCAAAGCAAAAAGTGGAAGGAATGGACTAAACAAAATTCTGGGGTCTTGAGAGATAGGGCTCCTCTCCTGGAATAACCTAGACACTGAGCAGCTTGTATAAATCACCAGAAAAACAACCACCAACCACTCTTTCTACCCTCTCCCCAGAAACCCTTTATTTAATCCTCCAATCTCCCACTGTTTGCCAGTATTCCTTTAACTAGCCAGGCCCCACTCCCAGAGCTACCTCTAATGTCCCTCACTGACTATCTCTCTGTGAATGACTATTCGAATAACTTTGTCACTGATTTCTTGCTCATACATATACACATAAATTCCCATTAACACTCCTACCTGTCATGGTAGGGGGAAGAAAGTACAAGAGGTTGAAATCATAGTCTTGTCTAGAGGGTAAATTTAGCCTTTGGATCAGATGACTATGTGCCTTTGAAAGAGGTAAAGTGTTATAAAGACTGAGGGAACAATTGCGTCTTCTCTCACTTTCTTTGCCTGTCTCTCCTGCATCTACACAACCAGTTACCTATATCGGTTTCTCTCCTCTAAATTACTGTAAAATTTTATTGTTCAATTCCATTCTCACAACCAATATCCCAGTTTAGGCATCTCTACCTTGAATAACAAAACTCTCAGCTCTCTGCCTTTATATTCTCACTTCCATATGAATCCAGATTAATCTTCTTAAGCCCAGCTGTGACATCACTCCCCTGCATAAAAATCTTTTCATAGGTGTCCAAAAATAGTTAAGATGTCCCAGTCCTGGACCTCACCACTGTTGAATACAACCTTGATTCCCTTTTCTTTCATGCCTTACATCCAATTCAAGTCAGCAAATTCCATGGGCTCTTCACTCAAAATAGATACAGATTTTGACCACTTCTAAGTACCTTTAATCACTATCATTGTTCACATGGATTTCTATAGTAGCCTCAAAAGTCTCCATGCTTCTAATCTTGCCCCTCGACAGTCTATTCTCAACATAAAGACAGGTTCTAAACATAAGTCAAATCACTGTCACTTCTATGCTCAAGATTGCCCAGTGGTTCCCCATTTCACTGTGAAAGAAACAAAAATCTTTCAATCTATACAATCTAGTGTCCTGCTGACCTCATTCCCTATCACTCTATTTTTCTTTTTTTTTAATCTTGGTTTTTTTTTCATTTATTTTTATTAGTTGGAGGCTAATTACTTTACAATATTGTAGTGGTTTTTGTCATACATTGACATGAATTAGCCATGGATTTACATGTATTCCCCATCCCGATCCCCCCTCCCACCTCCCTTTCTAACTAATACTGCTTCAGCTACACTAACTTCCTAGCTAGTATTCAAATACACTAGGTAGCAGAACACTCCTGTCCCAGGGCCTCTACACTTATTCTTTCATGTACCTGGAATAGTTTCCGTTCCCAAACCAACTATATGCATGACACTCTGCATTTCCTTCATATTGCTGCTCAGTTGTCTTTTTATCAGAGTGCTGCCGATATCAATCCCCATTTTTCACTGTTATTCCTTTTTCCTTAAACTGCTTTGTATTTTTCTACAGCACTTATCACTACCTGTCATATATTTATTGGTTTGTTTGTCTGTCTCCTTAAGCTGGAATATAACCTTCATGAGGGTAGAGAGTTTGTTTCTTTGTTTGTTCAGAATACTGCCTGGTACATAGTAAGTCCTTAATAAGTATTTAATGAATAAATTGATCCCTGCATAAACTCTCTACATCTGTAAAGACAGTTGACCTAGATGGATTCTAATAAAACAATCACTTCAAATTCTAAAAATACTATTATTCCATGAATATTTACAATGTGTCAAGTCAAAAGTAAAAGGCCAAATTCTTCCTTAATACTGTTCTATTTTGGCTAATTGAAGTACTTTGTTTTTGGATTATTTCAGTATGTATATAAAATATGCCCTAAATGTGGTTTTCTAATGCCACTATGTTGCTGTTGTTCAGTTGCTAAGTTGTGTCCAACTCTTTGTGACCTCTTGGACTGCAGCACTCCAGATTTCCCTGTCCTTCACTATTTCCAGGAGTTTGCTCAGAAAAAAAGAAAAGAAAGCCACTTTAGTTATCTAAATGTCTAGGCTGAAAAGAAATAAGCAGTGTATCAACTGGAGCAAATCACTGAAAAGATGTCACTTTAAAAACATTAATAAAAAGTAGAGCAGAAAGAAGGTAGGCTCTAGGACCAAGGGGAAAAAGAGAACTTATAGAATAAATTATATGATTGTTTGAAAAATATTGAGTATATGATAAAGACAAATAGTATAAGAAAATTTTAGGCAATTTTTAACTTCTTTGAAAACAAAAATCTTTATATGAAAGGAAATACAATCATATATTATTCTAAAATAAGCATTGATTTTAAATTAACTAAAAAATAGAGGTATAATTATGTTGAGATTAAGAGAAAGAAGTTGGAGTAGTATATAAGAACTGAATTCTCATCTATCATAAAAGGAAGTCAATGTTTTCTTTAAAAAAAAAGAAATTGCAGTGTAAGCATATTGTTTTAAAACATAGAGGTAAAAAAGGGAAGTAAACAAATATCTGGGATATTTGCACTTTACTTTCTTTTAACAAATGTGATTTATTTGTAGACTGAGACTTGAATAATAATGGCCCATGTGGTACCCGTCTCCCACTCTTCTTACCCCTGCACCATAACACTCATAGGGCTGAGTACTCAATATCTTTAAAATTCTTATTGGTTGCCTGACCAATGTAAAAATGGAGTGAAAAATGTCTTGTTACAGAGTTACAGAATTTTTCATGAGAAGTAAATGTAGAGATTATATATCGAGTGCTTCGTAAATCAGTGTTCCATGGAATACTGCTTCTTGTGATGTTAATCGAATGCTATAAAAAGTGTTTGGGGCTCAAATAAACTTTAGTAACCCCATGTTAAAATTAATCAGGTATCTTTACTGTAGGACTTCTTGGAGCCTTTACTGTATCAATACACAATGGAAATCCCGGAAAGGTAATTTATCACACAGTGCTTCTCAGTCTATTTTTTTTTCATGAATCAAGAAGCTCCTGCTTGGGGGAAAAAAAAAAAAAAAGTTCCTAATATGTCTAGTAATTAGTGGTTTCAAAAGCATTCTTGGGAAAACACTGATCTAATCTACTCCTTTCATTTTACTTATGTGGAAAGACAGACTCTGTTCAAGTACAGATGGTAGGGGAACTAGAAAGAAGGGCCTCAGGATTCTGCAACAATATCCATTGACTAAACAGTTCTGGCCTGTGCCTTTTCAGTCTTTCATCATGCACTTGATTTCAAACCAGGGAACAAATTCAGACAAAAGTATCTCCTATCCAGATCTTTAAAGGTTTTCTGATCTCTGAGGAACCTAAGAGGTGGGCCCAAGTGTCAGCTGGAGCTCAAACATAAAGTCTCATGGCAGGAGCTAAACAAAGTCTCAACAGGCATAATGGACCGTGAATTTCAGTGGCAAAGTGACCCCAACCTGAGCAATGGTAATGTGATAACAAACCACTCACATTTGTACAGTGTTTTCTAATAAATAAATAAATGCTTTCGCAACATCATATTTGATTCTCCTAACAATCCAGTTATAAGGCAAGAGTGCAATTTAATATTACCCCCATTTTATGGACAAGGAAATTGACTCTCAGAGAGTTAAATGCCTTGCCTATGGTTACATAGCAAGTGGATGGCAGAGTTAGAGTGAGAAACTGAACTTCCTGTCCCTCAGGTTAGGGTTTTTTTTAATATGTCACACAACTGGGCAATGTTTTACTGACTACAAATTTAATTCATCCATGAAATACCAATATGCTCCTATTGGCTCATTTAAAAAAGAAACAGATTAATTCTCAAAGTGCTTATGGTTGGTAGCAGAAACACCCCAGTACCTGGAACTTCAAGGCCCTATTTCAGGTTCAGTTTAGTAACACCTCCTCTAAGCTATGTTGCTAGGAAGAGGGGGTTTTAGTTTTAGTGGAGGAGTCAGCATGGCTGAGTGTTAAAAACAAGGAATCAGACAGACTTGGGTTTGAACCCTGGCTCCACCAGTTACTCAGTCTATGACCTTATTCACTATGAAGCAGAGATGCATGCTTCATTTCTTCAGATATAAAATTGGGCTAAGAATACCTAATTTGCAAAGCTGTTGAGAGGCTAGTATAAGAAATTAGAAGGACAGTATAATGTCACGGTTAAGAGTATAAATTCTGGAACTGTGCTACCAGGATGTGAATATCAGTCCTTCTTACTAGCTGTATAACCTCAAATAAATGAGGAAAATAAATAATATATTTTTAGTTGTTGTGAGCATCAAATAGGATAACATGTATGAAGCACTTGAGCACAGTATCTGGCATATAGCTCAATCAAAGGTAATGATGATAACAGTGGTGGTGGCAGCAAAAAATCCAAAATCCACTTTTCTCCCAAAGCAAGAATAAGGAAGAAAACAACATAGTCCTTTTTGCTTCCATTTACCCCCTCACACTGTTCCTCTCCAACTACAAGTTGAAAACACTAGACTAGAAGTCAGGATACTTGATTTTGAATGTCAGTTCTGTCACATGCTAGTTACATGATTTTAGGGAAGTCATTTAACTTGAGGTATTTTTCTTCACCTGAGACATTAAGTTAATGACAGTTTGCTTATTCTTCTGGGTTGTTGTAAGCATCAAATGCATGGATTTTTAAGGTACTTGTGAACTATAAAATACTATATAAATGTCAGGGTGACTTTTTATCTGCCACAGGCTATAAGATAGGTGTTTTTACCAGTAAAAAGCAACTTTATCGCCAAGTTTTTTCTCATGGACAATTCGATCCAGTACGTTGTAGCAGATGTTGGTAGTTGCTCCTTTCATCCATTCAATGAAGATTTTCCCTTTAGTCACATCAAAATTGTACTGAAGGAATGGACCAGGACATGGGGTCTTCCAGTAAAATTCCTTGGCAATGTCTCCCCAAAACTCTACAACATAAAAGGAAACCCAGACATCATTTAGCTTCTGAGGCACATTTATCCTCAGATGGCTTACCATTCTATACATTGAACCAAGTCACAATTTCTCTGCCCTGTACTCCAGGACCTATCACCTTCTACCTCTTCTACCTCTCAAATCTTAACACCCACCACACTCTTAAACCATCTTTACTCCCATGGGCTGAATCTTGACTCAAGTTTCTTCCCTCCCTTCTCAAAATATCCACTCCATTTTTCACCATCTATTCAAACTGTAACCAGTGCCTATCACAACGCCTAGTACATTGTAGTTAATCAGTAACTTTTCCAATGAATTAATTAGTGAAAGGAAGAAATCCTTTACCCACAGAGCCTTCCATGACAATGAAAAATTTGTTCATTCACTCTCTGCAATTACTTAATGAGCATCTCTTTCTCCTACTATTTGCCTAAGTGTTACTTGCTAAGTACCAGATGTGGCTTTTAAACTCCTTAAATGCATTATCTCATTTAGTTCTTACTACAACCATAGGAGGTAGGGTTTTTCATTCTTATTTTATTGGTTTGAAAATCAAGGCTCAGAGAAACCAAATAATTTGCCCAAGGTGGGTCAGTGGGTAAAGAATCTGCCTGCAAAGCAGGACACCCAAGTTCAATCCCTGAATCAGGAACATCCCCTGGCGGAGGGCATGGCAACCCACTCCTGTACTCTTGATTGGGGAATCCCAAGGAGAGAGGAACCTGGTGGACTATAGGCCATGGTGTTGCAAAGACTTAGTGATATCTCTTATACATTTACTAAGTCATGATTTGAACTGCCCCGAGGAAGACATTGTTGCTAAAGTCTGAAAGATGAATAGGAGTTTTTCTCCACTCTCCCACCAGGAAAAACAATACTATGGGACAGAAAAGAACCATGGGTATATATTAAAAGGAATTCCTTCAGGCTGAAGCACTGAGAATAAGAGAAAGAATAGCAGAAATTAAGGGATAAACTAGGCAGATAACATGCAATCCTTCTAAGCATACAGAATTTGAGCAATTTGAGCCTAAGAGCAATAGGCTTCCCTGATGGCTCAGATGGTGAAGAATCTGCCTGCAATGCAGGAGACCCAGGTTTGATCCCTGGGTCAGGAAGATCCCTTGGAGAAGGAAACAGCAACCCACTCCAGTATTCTTGCCTGGAAAATCCCATGGACAGAGGAGCCTGGCGGGCTACAGCTCATGGCATTGCAGAGTCAGACACGACTGAGCAACTAACAGTTTCAGTTTCTAAGAGCAATGTAAAGTCATTGTAGGATTTTAGCCAGAGAAGACTTACAATGTTGAAATATTTGCCTGGTTACTCTGGAGAAAAGGTACTCAACAGGTTAAACATGCTGTGGCAGAACACCTAGGATAATCTAAGTACTGGATCACAAGCTAGAGAAGAGAGAGAGAGACACTTAGAACCATAACAATGGAAGGAACTTTAGAGGTTATCAGCCTCTCATTTTACTGATAAATCAAATTTATAGAGGTAAAGTGACTTGTTCAAGCTGGATGATTTAGCTTATACAATCTGATTAAAGAGATAATGATGCTGAGCAGGGCCCTGTGGGACTCCTGGACACAGAGGCCTTTTTGTCCCCCATTTCTTATAGGCAAGAATCCAGCCTCCATGACCTTCTCTTAGTTCCAAACGGCATCACAGTTGCTAATCAAAGGAGAAACAGCAGTAAAACAGCAAGATTAAAGGACCAGAGAGGCTCAAGATTAGGACACTGGACCACCTAAGACCCTTCACACATCCAATCTTGTCAGGAACCGCACTCTTTTGAACTTTGCAGAAGAAAGAATACAAGACTGTTATTGCCTTGATCCTTATCATATACTCCTGCCTGACTATATAACCTTTCCCTTCTCACCAGGGAGGAGGCATAATTCTTGAGGCACTAGCCTACTGTGTTCCTCCCCCTCTGCCTGGCAAAGTAATAAAACTACTCTTTCCTTCTCCTCCATAACTCTGTCTCCATATTTCTGCGTGGCACTGGTGCACAGAAAGACAAGATTTTGGCAACAATAAGACTAATACGTAAAATATTTTTGAATATACAAGACAAAATACTGAAAGCTAAATTACATGGTATACAACTTGCCACCAGATTCCCTGGTGGCTCAGGCAGTAAAGAGCCTGCCTGTAATGCAGGAGACCGAGGTTCAATCCCTGGGTTGGGAAGATTCCCCTGGAGAAGGAAATGGCAGCCCACTCCAATATTTTTGCCTGGAAAATCCCATGAATGGGGGAGACTGGTAGGCCACAGTCCATGGGGTCACAAAGAGTCAGACACAACTGAGTGATTTCACTTTCTTTTCTTTCTATACAACTTGCAATGAATTAAAGAAATCCAAATCAAATCAACCCCAAGGTGCCATTATATGCCTCTAAGACCAGCAAAGACTAAGAAAATATTGAACTCAATGCCCAAGTGACCCTAGAAAACTGATCTATTATATGATAACAACATTGTAAGAAATTAGCACAATGTTACTGAACAGCAGGGCAATGCATGACAAGAGTCATAAAATGTTTTATATTCTTTCAACTGCTAACTTTGGGGAAACACACCCTAAGAAAATAATACCAAAGGGAAAAAAGTGATTACTCAAGAGATGTTTATACTAGCACCATTTATAATAGTAAGACTAGAAATGGCCCTCAAGCTCAACAATGAAAAAACTGATGAAAACTGGCAGAGATGAAATCTCTCTAGCAGAGATGAAAACTGAAGAGATGAAATCTCTTTAATCACTGGCAGTGACACAACAGAATATTAAATGGCCATTAATGAGAGAACAAATGGGAACTGGCATTTTAATGAATGCCATTAATGTCCAAGGATTGAGCTAACCTCATTTAATCTTTATATGGCCCTCTGATGATCTTGATTTTAACACATGAGAAAACCGAAGCTCAGGACACGTAGGAAACTCCCAAGAATCACACAGCACTAACCCTAACCTGAATACAAAATAAGACCTAACTCTAAAGTCCATGTTGCTACAGCTACATTTAATATGTGTATACTCAAAAAAGTACATTTTAAGTGACAATAGTAGGTACAGACTATGTAAAACCATATATGAACCACATTTATGTCCATCAACAAGAAGTGAAGAAATCTTTTTATAATTACTTAGTTTTGTTTTCTTTTCTGGCCCGCCAGGCCACAGGCAGAATGGTTCCATGACCAGGGATTGAACTCGTGCCCCCTACAGTGGAAGCATGGAGTCTTAACCACTGGAATGCCAGGGAAATGCATAATCATTTAGTTCTTGCTTTTATTTATTTATGGTGGAGCTATTGAATTCTGGATGGTTCTTTGGCACACATTCTAAGTACTGAAGTTTAGAAAAGATAAAAATGGACTGGCATGATCAGGGAATGCTCTGTGGAACTGGTGAGGTTTGACTAGGTAGAGAGGAACAGAAGGGAATGGGCAAAGCCACGGTGATGGGAAAGGGACTTTTGTGTATACAGTATATCAACAAGAATGGTCTGTGGTAGAATGAGGGGCATGCAGTAGGGAGTATCAGAAGATAAGAATAGAAAGGTGGGGTAGGCTAGTTATCCAGCGATTCTGAAAGAAAGGCAGAATTTTAACTTTAAACTAGGAAATATGGAACTATTGAAAGTTTTTGAAGTGACATATGAAAGCATTATTTCCATATCACTCTAATAGTGTTTAGATAATTCTAAATCTACAAGAAATAATGGAGATGAGTGAGACTAGGGGAGAGAGAACCAGTTAGAAGGCTGCTCCCTTGAATTATAAGGGTCTATGGAAATGGAAGAAAAGGTAACCTAAGAGATATTTTGAAAGAGTATTTGACAAAATTTTGTAAAAGGCAGACTGTGGATCAGGGAAGAGGACTAGCACAGCTACTGGGAGTATAGATTCTGCAACCAAAACTATGTTGGTTCAAATCTCAGCTCCACCTGTGATATTGTTCAATTTAGTTAACCTCTCTAAGTGTCAGTTTCCTTCTCTGAAAAATGGGGATAATAGTCTCTACATCAAACAAACAGAATTTGTGCTCAGTAAGCAGTTAGCAACCTATAAATAAATAAGATATACAGATGGATAAGATTTGGGATAGTGCCACTGGCAGGGATTAGAACATTAGGGAGAAGAGCAGATTTGGAAGGGAAAATTAGTAAATCTGACTCACAGTAATGTTAAATATGGTATAACATCAAGGTATGTGAATAAAATACTCTACAGACCTATGAAATTTGAGACTAGAGCATAAGTGAGATCCTGGATACAAAGCTAAGTATACACAAAAAGAGTTACTGTGACAGTAATAGCTCATCATTGGAGAGAAGGTATTTGCAAATCATATATCAGATAAAGGGTTAGCATTCAAAATACATAAAGAACTCATACAACTGAACAACAAAATAACAAGCAGCCCAACTGAAAAGTGAGCAGAGGTGCTGAATAGACATTTTTCCAAAGACATGCTGAGAGCCAACAGATACATGAAATGATGTTCAATATTACTTGTTATTAGGAAAATGCAAATCAAAGCCACAATGGTATATCACCTCACACATGTCTGAATGGCTATTATCAAAAAGGCAAGAAACAAGTGTTGAAAAGGATGTGGAGAGATGGAGCCTTCATACATTGTTGGTGGGAATGCATACTGTTGCAGCCATTTTGGAGTATAGCAATTTCTCAAAAATTAAGAACAGAACTATTATATGATCTGGCAATTCCACTTCTGAGTATTTTTCTCAAGAAAACAGAAACACTATTTTGAAAAGATATATGCACTCCTATGTTTATTATGTTTACAGTGAATAGCCAAGACATGGAAGTAACCTAAGTGTCCACTGATAAATGAATGATAAAGAAGATGTGATATATAGAGATATGTATTTACATATATGGATATACAAATATTAAAGTAAAAAAAGTGTCAGTTGCCAAGTGTCCAACTCTCTGTGACCCTATGGACTGTAGCCCACCAGACTCTTCTGTCCAAGAGATTCTCCAGGCAGGAATACTGGAGTGGGTTGCCATACCCTTCTCCAAAGGATCTTCCTGACTCAGATATTGAACCTGGGTCTCCTGCAATACAGGCAGACTCTTTACTGTCTGAGCCATTAGGGAAGTAATATGAATATGACAGATAAGTAAAATGAATATTACTCAACCATAAAAAGAATGAAAACTTACCATTTCAGACAGAGTCAAAGACAAATACCATATGCTTTCACTCATATGTGCAATGTAAAAAACAAATGAACAACCAAATTAAACAAAACAAACACATAAAGAGAACAGATTACTGGTTACCTGAGGTGAAGTGGGGAGGGTAAAATGAGTAAAGAGGGTAACTGTATGGTGATGGGTGGAAACTAAATTTTTGGTGGTGATCACACCATAGTGTACACAGAAGTAGAAATACAATATTGTATACAGGGAGCTTAAATAATGTTACCTCAATTTAAAAAAATGAAAACATGGGAAACATGAACTCATGACAAGAAAAAATATAGAGAGGGAAGCAAAGTGAAAAGAGGCCTGAGGTAGGAGGGGAGGGATAAATTAGAAGTTTGGGATTAACACATACACACTACTGGGCTTCCCAGGTAGCTCTAGTGGTAAAGAACCTGCCTGCCAATACAGTAGATGCAAGAGATGCAGGTTCAATCCCTGGGTCAGGAAGATCTCCTACAGGAGGAAATGGCAACCCATTCCAGTATTCTTGCCTGAAGAATCCCAAGGACAGAAGAATCTGGCAGGCTACAGTCAATAGGGTTGCAAAGAGTCAGATACAACTGAAGCAACTTAGCACATACACACACACACACACACACACACACACACACTCACACATATAATAGATAACCAACAAGAACCTACTGTATAGCACAGGGGACTATACTCTGTTCTGTAATAACCTATAAGGGAGAAGAGTCTGAATAAGGACATATATGTAAATAATTGAACTACCTTGAACTGTATACCTGAAACAAACACATTATAAATCAACTATCCTTCAATTTAAAAAAGAAAGAAAGAAAAAGAAACAAGCTGGGGTTATCTAATCTGAAAGTGAACTCTGATTAGGAAGTGAGTCTATAGATAAGATCACCTCTCTATGAGCCAACTAGGAAGTCTCCACTGGAAAAATGAAGATATGATATTGCTTTAGAGCCAGTATATGAATTGGCCTTTATATTTTATTCCTAGAGAATCCCAACAAAAATACAGTGTTATCCCAAGAAGTCAGAATCCTGGGATAGTTGATGGATACAGGTGTGTGTTGTAGGTGTGTTTTATGAAACTTCCATGTGATTGTGTTTTTATTTAAAGATATTGGCTCATTTCCCTATTAAAGGAAGCCTACTATGAAATCTTTTGTAAAGAGTAGGAACTTGACAAGGAAAGAATTACCAACCACAAGAGTCAATTAAAAGATTAAGTGTAATATTTGTCTAAGGGGTGGTCTACGTAGACAAATTTAGTCAACAAACATCTATGCTGCTGCTGCTGCTAAGTCGCGTCAGTCGTGTCTGACTCTGTGCGACCCCATAGATGGCAGCCCACCAGGCTCCCCCATCCCTGGGATTCTCCAGGCAACAAATATCTATAAGAACACCTAAAAAAAAAAAAGAGGTCTGACCGCTCAAACTTGGACATTGCCTGCAGCAATCAACGGCTCTACACCTGATTTAATCTTATCTTGCTTACTCAATAGTTGCTTCATCCACATTGCTCTTATGGTTATCAAACTAACTGCTATTTAGTGAATGCTGCTGTGTACCAGGCACTCTGTAATGCACACTTCACTTACTACTCATTTTAGCCCTCAAACAAATCTGCGAGGCAGGTATTATTACCTCTATTTTATAGACTAAAGAAAAGGAATTTCAGACAGGTTTTAAAATCTCAAGACCAAGGAGCAAATGAGTGGCAGAGCCAAGATCTAAATCCAGAGTGTTCATGTATGTCCCACTGCCAGCATCATGCCACCTCCCAATTCAGCTACATCTGTGACCCCTTACCCAGCTTGAGGCTCAAAGACATGGCACTACCTATCAGAATTTCGGAGTTATTACAATCCCAGCCCTATTTCTTTTTTTTAAAGACAATATATTAGTGACTTGCTCAGTCTTATGCGGTAGTCTCCATCGGGATTTCTGAAATACTAAAAGTAGATCTCCGTTACTAACTTGGGGATGCCAGGATGGGACTCGAGTGCCCCTCGGCAGTGGAGACTAACTCACAGGCGAAAGGTGTCAGGAGGCACGGGCTGAGTTGGGCTGAAAAGCAGTAAAGAAATTTCTCTGCGTGGCCCGCCTCCCTTCAAGGCGCTCCTGGCCCCTAAGAACCGGACTCTTCATATGAGGAACTCTCTTCTCGGGACATTTTCACTCTTTCAGACGTTCACAGAACCTGCGAAACCCCCAAGTCACAAAAGAACACCCCAACTCCTAGGAGACGCTCATTTCCTACAGAACATTTCCTGCTTCACCTCAGAGAACCCCCTTCTCCCGGAACCCCTTTTCCATCTCCTTAAAGAACCGCTATTCTTCCCTCACAGAATGTCTATCTCCTTACCGACTCCCCAATTTCCCAAGGGAACCTCCATCTCCTCACGAAACCTCCATTTCCCGACGGAACACCCTCAATTCCTCCCTCTCCTGTGAACCCCCACTTCTGTTCTAGCTGACGTCCCTCAGGCCCGCCCGGGCCCTGCCTCACCTCTCGGCTCCTCCAAGGAGCGCCGGTGTAGCTCGCGGTAGCGCTGCAGCGAGGGGACGTGCGCCGAACGGCTGACCTCGGGCGGCGGAGACCAGCTCCGCGCCCGACTCCGAGCTCGAGCCTCCTCCCGGGCCCGGCTCCCGCTGCCGCTCCGGCTCCGTTCTTCGGGAAGTCCCATCACCTCAAGTTCCGAACACAGCAGCCGCCTGGGCGGTAGCAGCCGGCGGCCAGGCGCGGAAAACAGGCCGACCGGGGGGCGGGGCCTTAAGAAGGGGCGGGGGCCTGGTGGCGGGGCGGGGCTTAGGCAGGTGCAGGGGGAGAGACCCGGGGGGGCGGAACCGTGCCTGGTGGCGTTGGGACCATGGCTAGCAAAGAAACCCATAGGCCAAAGTCGAGCATTGCTTGGGGCATGGGGCGGAGCTTACTTGCGGAAGGGGTGGAGCCGCAGCGGGAAAGCAGAAGGGGAGTGGCAAGGCGTGACAGGAGAGAGGGTGGGCCCATGGAGTGACCGCGAGTGGCGAGGCTGGATGTGACAGGAGAGGAGGCAGGACCGTGGAGTGACCAGGGTGGGGTGGGGTCTTGGAGTTACAGATGCAGAGTTGAATTAGGGCGGGGCAGGAGCAGGAAAGAGCTGGGCTAAAGAACGAACAAAGTTTGGTCAGGCCCATCGAGGAGCCGCCCCGCGATCTGATTGCACAAGCCTGTCACCCCACCGAGTAGAAAAGCCAGGTGGAGTAGGGTCCTTTCCGGGTGACACACTTTCGCTCTGGGAACTAACCCCCACCCTGAGGAAACTCAGATTTTCTTCCACTCCTGAGGAGAGTTCTTTACTTTCCCTGCCTCCACAAATTTCCATCCAGACTTAAATGCAAAGATTCGTTAAGACTAGGAGGCGCCTTAAGTCTTTGCTAATAAACCCATTTCATTGCATAAATTGTAGACTCAGGGAAAGGGAGGACTTTGTACAAGGTCCCAGAAAAAACAAAGACCATAACTTGGGCCAAACCTAGGTCTCCTGCCTCCAGAAGTTTTTACCGCCTCACCTGGTTGAAGCTAAGGCTTGTGAAATAAAGTCTAGGCAAATAGAAGGAATCAGTCACACCCTTCTTTCCTTCCCAGTCTCTTACTTCATCAAGAGACACCTGGGCTCAAATACCTCCAGCTTCCCTCTATCCCTTCCACTCGAGAAAGGAGGGACCAGCCAGGACCCTCCATCTCTCTGCACTAACCACCAAGAAGGGCCCACTCCCACCCATCGGTTCACAGAACAGCCATCAAGTCGGGAAGGATCCTTAAGTATCTAACTCCAAGAGTGATTCTGAGGCCCGGAAGCAGGCAGCCCCCACTTCCTGAAGCCTACACAGAACCCACCTGGCCCAGCCTCCCTTCCCACCTGCTCTCTTGTTCTTTGTCCAACTAATCTTAAACCCAGCACATCCTAAATTCAGTTCAGTTCAGTCACTCAGTCATGTCCAACTCTTTGTGACCCCATGGGCTGCAGCACGCCAGACCTCCCTGTCCATCACCAACTCCTGGAGCTTGATCAAGCTCATGTTCATTGAGTCGGTGATGCCATCCAAGCATCTCATCCTCTGTTGTCCCCTTCTCCTTCTGCCTTCAGTCTTTCCCAGCATCAGAGTCTTGTCTAAGTAGCAAGTTCTTTGCATCAGGTGGCCAAAGTATTGGAGTTTCAACTTCAGCATCAGTCCTTCCAATGAATATTCAGGACTGATTTCCTTTAGGATTGACTGGTTTGACCTCCTTGCAGTCCGAGGGACTCTCCAGAGTCTTCTCCAACACCACAGTTCAAAAGCATCAATTCTTCAGCGCTCAGTTTTCTTTATAGTCCAACTCTCCTAAACTGGGTGGCAGGGGGGAACATCCCCATGGTCAGATCTTGATCCAGAGCCTACCTAAGCCTAAGGGAATGGTCTCAAGGCTCCCTGAAGGGGTAAAGAACACATAGAATAGACACAGACCCCACTAAGAAGACAGACACTTCATCGAGGGGGTATTAACTGAGAGGACTCAGCATCATGAAGGGCCTAAGGAAATGCATATCACTGAGTGAACACACACTTCATTCAGTGAGGACAGACCCTACTCAGGGCATCAGACTTCACTGAAGCATAATAAGCCATATAGACCTCACTGAGGAGATAGGACCACTCTGTGGACAAAAAGGCACATGCGAGGGCACACGGTTCAGTTCAGTTCAGTCACTCAGTCATGTCCAACTCTTTGCAACCCCATGAACTGCAGCACACCAGGCTTCCTTGTCCATCACCAATTCCCAGAGCTTGCTCAAACTCATGTCCATTGAGTCGGTGATGCCATCCAACCATCTCATCCTCTGTCGACCCCTTCTCCTCCTGGCTTCAGTCTTTCCCAGCATCAGGGTCTTTTCCAATGAGTCAGTTCTTCCCATCAGGTGGCCAAAGTATTGGAGTTCAGCTTCAGCATCAGTCCTTCCAATGAATATTGAGGACTGATTTCCTTTAGGATAGACTGGTTTGACCTCCTTGCAGTTCAAGGGACTCTCAAGAGTCTTCTCCAACTCCACAGTTCAAAAGCATCAATCCTTCTGTGTTCAGTTTTCTTTATGGTCCAACTCTCACATCCATACATGACTCCTGGAAAAATCATAGCTTTGACTAGATGGATCTTTGTCGGCAAAGTAATGTTTCTGCTTTTTAATATGCTGTCTTGGTCATAGCTTTTCTTCCAAGGAGCAAGTGTCTTTTAATTTCATGGCTGCAGTCACCATCTGCAGTGATTTTGGAGCCCAAGAAAATAAAGTCTATCACTCTTTCCATTGTTTCCCCTTCTATTTGCCATGAAGTGATGGCAAACAGTTCTAGTCCAAGGGCACATGGTCCTAGTATAAACAGTCCTCTTCCAGTCCCACACACAAAATTCTGGGCAGCCCTCTACCTCTTGCCCTTCGCAACTCTTCTCTTAAGCTCCAGAGCGGTTCCCCAACACACTGCTGCCCTCTCCTGTCTACAGCTGGCATGGCAGATGCTGTACCCCAAACGGATTTCAAGCGGTTAAAGTAATCTCTAAACCTGGAGCCTGGGGTTGGGGGAGGAGGGGTATGTGGCCAGGGCTTAACCAGCCCCCTCCCCCTGCCAGGGATTGTGGAAAAGAGAGACCAAGAGACGAAGCTGATATTCTCTTCATGTCCAGGGAAGGGTAACAAGAACATGATTCTCATCTGTCTGTGAGTACTGGAAGACAGGCAGATAGACTGTTAAATGGAAATTTGGACAAGAGGCCTAATAACAGAGGGAACCAACATCCCATCCTTGGAGACAGGGTAGTAGAGCAAGCTCTGGTGTAGTTGGAACTTGTCAGAGTGGGAAGTGTTTGGATCATGTTGGACAAGATGAGAATCCACGAGATTAAGGAAATGCTGATAAAGATTATGGCATTTACTGTATTAAGTAGGTGTCAAGCCATATTTTAAAAACTTTCCAAATGCAATTTAATCTTCACAACCAAAGATGGCTACTCTTATTCTCTCCATTTTACAGATGAAGAAATCCATACTGAACGAAATTAGGTATTTTACTGTTTGTAAGCAGTCACAGAGTAGGAGAACCCATAGATCCATTCCCTACCCTCTCCCACCGCAGCCCATTCCTGCCATATCATCACCACCACCATTTTTTTCTTTCTCTAGGTGTCCTTTCCAGAACCACATAAAAAACTCTTTAAATAATAGTAAACACGCAG
Organism: Odocoileus virginianus; assembly: GCF_023699985.2. Lineage (NCBI taxonomy): Eukaryota > Metazoa > Chordata > Mammalia > Artiodactyla > Cervidae > Odocoileus > Odocoileus virginianus. Next base: position 59,710,480 of record NC_069682.1, on the reverse strand, counting down.
GTTCCAGAGATCCCATTCCAGCCAACTAAATCATGATCGCTAGAATGCCATCCAGAGACCCGCTTTTAAAATCCTAACATAAGCTCAACACTTGCTAATAGGTCAGGGGTCCCAGAAGGGATTGTGATTAAAAGAGGAGTCGGCGAAATGTTGGGGGGGGGGGGTAAATCCAGGGAAGGATCCGACGACCCAGGAGAGACGTCCAAGGAGCAGTCTCAAAATGAAGCAGGTTGAGGATGAAGTAGGGGCTGGGGCTAGGGGCGGAGGTGGTGATGAAGGCGGAGTCTGAAGTCGAAAGAGGGCTCTGGGGTCGGAGGAAGTATGAGATAGGAGAATAAGGATTTTGGAGTCCAAGAAGGGGCCTGAGGTTGGAGGAGTCTGGCATTAGAGACAGCATCTGGGGTCGACGAGAGGTTTGCGGTCAGTGAACTGGACAGCGAGCCGAGGAGGGAGCCTGGAGTCTGAGGAGGTTTCTAGCTCAAACTGGAAGGAAGAAGGGGGTTGGTCCCTGGGCTGCGTGAGGTGCCCCGAGCCACTCAGGTCGCGCTTACTGCGTGCTCTTCCCCTCCTGACTCCCCACTGCGCGACCCGGATCGTCCTCCAGGCTCTGCATCCACACCCTCAGCCCGACCTACGCGTCCGGTGCCGGCTGATAACGCTAAGACGGAGGGGGTATGTCAAATCCCGATACCTCCAGGGTCAGGGTTTGAGGCGCCCCCTCCCGGCAGTCCAGGAGCTCAGGCCCCGCCCTCCTCCTACCCCCGCCCCCCCCCCCCCCCGATCTCCACCCCCGCCCGGCCCCCGCCTCAGCACTTCCGGCAGGCGCTGCGCTGCTGGGGGGCGCGGGCGAGGATGGCGGCGGAGAACGAGGCCAGTCAGGAGAGCGCCCTGGGCGCCTATTCGCCGGTGGACTACATGAGCATCACCAGCTTCCCGAGGCTGCCGGAGGATGAGCCGGCGCCCGCGGTCCCTCTGAGGGGCCGCAAGGACGAGGATGCCTTCCTGGGAGACCCGGATACCGGTGAGGCCCGCTGGCCCCATCCCTGCCCCCTGGGACGTCTCTGGTCCTCCTTCATCTGCGCGGAGCATCACCTCCAGCTCCAGCTTCCTAATTCATTCCCTTCCTCCTGGACCTCGCCCTTCTCCTCCCCAGTCTCTGTTAATTTTCTGGTGGGGTTGGGGATGCACCTCTGCCTTGGAGGCTTAGGATGCGACAAGGGAGAAGGATGCCGGGGACTGCAGTAGGAGGGGTTGGGGTTACCCCTTGGGAAGAACCAACTAATAAGGAAGGGATGTTGGAGGGCAGTTCCTAAGGAACAGTTGTGATCACCCAGCAGACGATTTTCTCTAGTCACAGAGAACAGGATAGGATAAATCAAGTCAGAGACTGCAGCAGGATGGATAGAGGCTAGGTCTTGAGAAGAACTTCCCCACAGCCAGGGATTGTGGGAAGGAAAGACATGAGAAGAAACCAAGAATCTCTTCATGTCCAGGGAGGGGTAGCGAGAATATAACTCTCAGCTGTCTGTGAATGATGAGTATTGGGAGACAGGGGGATGGACCATGTGACCTCTCAAAGTCCTTGGGGACCAGAGCACCTTCACTGCCCTGTGGATACCTCACCCTGCCCAGAGCAGTGGATCAGGCCAGAATGTTAGTAAGGTATCCTGCCCCCTAGCAAGCAGGCTCCAGAATTTTACTGTGTTATCTTCAGCACTCTGCGGGAACTGCAAGAGGTGGGAATAGGGAGGGATGAGACAGGACCTAGGGGAGACCTGGAGCTGAAAGCTCTCCGAGCAGGTTTTACCTAATGCTCTCTCTCCTGTCCATGTGGCTCAGCTCTGTCCTCCCCTCCATTTTTCATCCTCCACCCCCCACCATCCCTCATTCCCTCAACGTCACTTCCTGGCATTAGAGCATCCTTCTGCTTCACTCTCTCTTCCTCTCAGTGCCTGCACTTGAGCCCTGTCCCTTACCAGCCTGGCAGATTCTGCTTCTCTGGCCCAGCCCTTTCTAGTCTGGCCCTTCAGTAGCTACTCCTAGGCTGACAACCGCCAATTCTTCCCCTCTCCACAACTCTCCAGTCACCTGGCTCTGACTTTCAGCCCCTGTCAACCTGACTCGATTATAGCCTACATGAAGGGGATTTGAGGGGACCATGGAGAGGCTTATGGCCATCACATGTCAAAGCTGCAGATTAAAACTTCTTTTCTAAAGAGAGTAGCCCTGGAATCAGGAGGAAGCGAGAGAGAAGTGGGAGGATATGTCCTGGTGGATACCAGGACTGAAACCAGTTTCTTTATGCAGGAGTCAAGAATACCACTTCTGGTCCCAACACTGCCCCGACTCACTGTGTGTCTATGGGCACACATACCCTGACCTGGGCCTTAGTTTCTTCTTCCAGCTCAAAACTGGGAATGCCTATCTCCCAATCTGGAGATTGGAAACCCCTGATATGTTTTATCCTTCTTTCCTATGAATGTCTTAGCATTTGTCAAAACTGGTGATTATTTATTTGGGTGACTTTTGACCACAAGCCCTATGAGGATGGGATCATGTCTGTCTTGTTCACCATCCTTTATGCACCATCCAGCACAATGCTAATATCTCAGTAAAAATTGTTGAAGAAATAAATGAATGCAAAGAGAAGATCTCAAGATGAAAGAATGGCAGGGGAGGGAGTTTTCAAACCTCAGGGAGTTCCTTGAGGAGTTAAGACAGGTTCTGCCCACAACTGTACAAAAGTCCCACAAAGACCATGGTCACTGGAGTTTCTGGGAACCTGCTCTTTAGGCCAAGTTGTGTGTTAAGGACCTTGCCATCCTACCTGTGTAGCCATGTCTCCCATCACTATTTTCCAAATCCCAAGGCTCCTCTAAATCAGCGGGACCACCCTACTGGCTAACATGTCCTCCTATGTTCTGAATCTGCTGGTTCCACTGGGTGGCACTGCCCTATCCTCTTAGGCAGGACTTTCGTTGTTCCTAGCTAGTCTCTAGCCTGTTGTTTCCCAGAACCAAGTGTCAGGCACCCCGCAGTAGGCTCTGTGGGTAACCGAGCTAGATGGTGACCACTCCAAGACTGGGCAGAACTTTCTTTGCTCTTTTCTGAGTTCCAGGCCCATGTGTTCTTCTCTTTCCCAGACATCTGCCTCTAGATGTCCTGCAAGTCCTTCACCTTCAGCATGTTTCATGCTGTTCTTGTCATCTCTTCCCCATACACCTGTTCTTCCCCCAATGTCACTCTCAATTAATGACACTGCCATTCATCCTGTCCCAAGGTAGAAGCCCTGGAGCCACCCATGGTTCTCTCCCTTCCTCTCATTTCTAGATGGTGACCAGACGCTTTCTGTCCCCCTCCTAAGTATCTTCCAAATTCCATCTCACCATCCCTGGCATCACCACTGTAGACTAAACTGCCATCCTCTCTGATCTGTATTACTCATAGGCTTCTAGCTATTCTTCCTGCCTCATTCCCTCTTCCCCACCCCTCTCAACTCAATCCATCCACCACCCCCCATTTCTGATCATGTCACTCCCTATTTAAAAAGTGTTTAGTGATTCTCCCCTCAAGGGAGTAAGCAAGCCAGGTATGATCCCAGTCTCCTGCTAAGCTCTCTCTCCTGAGTTCTAGCAAATAAACTATTTAGGATTCGTTTCTTATGTGCTGTGCTGTGCTAAGTCACTTCAGTCATGTCTGACTCTTTGTGACCCATGGACTATAACTTGCCAGGCTCCTCTGTCCATGGGATTCTCCAGGCAAGAATACTGGAGTGGGTTGCCATTCCTTCCTCCAGAGGATCTTCCCAGCCCAGGGATTGCATCTCTTAGACCTTCTGCATTGGCAGGCGGGTTCTTTACCACCAGCGCCACCTGGGAAGCCCCTTGTCTCTCACAAACCCAGCTAAAACTGAGAATGTTACTGGGTAGCATAACTGAAAAGCTCAGGATATAGAGCTTCAGGCATAGTTGCAATGAAGTACTTGAAAAAGAATTGGCTTTTCTCCATCTTTTGCTTTGCCTTCATTTTTGTGGGCTTCATCTTCAGAAAGCCTCTCATCTTGTGGGGGTAAGATGCCCCCAGCAGTAATAGGCTTACATCTTACCATCTTAGCAACCTAGACAGAAAGAAAGTCTTTGTCTTTCCCAGTATTCTAGCAAGCAACCAAAAAAAAAAAAAAAAACCCAGAGTCTGAGTATCATTGGTACCATTGCTGGTCACATGCATCTGAACCAATCACTGTACTGAGGGCCCTGTTCTGATTGGCTAGACCTAGGTTATATTCTGACTCTGGTCAGGAGGAGGGAATGAGGAATGAGAGAGGGGAATTGCTGTTCTCTAAAAGAAAATTGAATGAGGAATGGTGTCAAAGCAAATAAAAATTAGATGCCTACTAAGCCAGCTGCCTTTCAGATAACTCCTGCTGTTGACCCACAAATTCAGAATAGCCAAAAGTTAAACTCATTCTTCTTCTGAAAGACTTGTTTCTTCTGGTCTCAAAATAGCCTTTTCCTGGTGTCTTGCTGTTGTCCTTACACAACAGTAAAATCAATGGTATTTTCTTCCCACCACTTAACACAGTTGGCACCCAGGAAATATTTTTATTGAATAAATGAAAAATGATATTCACTTATATATTTATATTATATATGCATATGTAATATACATTATATTACGTATTTATATAATATATTCATATATTATACATTTATATCTTCATAATAAATAATAATGATAATGATTGATTTATGGTAAATGATTCATTCACCATAATAAATGATTGGTAGAATAAGAAGACTTAAATATGTCTAATTATGATGGGGCCATAGCACCTTTATCTTCTGACTCCTCATATATGATTGGAAAAACAGATTTAAGGACAAGTTCCTGGAAATATAAACTTGAATTAGCATATAAGGTTCATTTTTGAGGATAGCACTGGCTCCTGATGCCATGTGGAGCAATGGAAAAGAGGTTTTCAAGTTATGGAGACTCTTGATTCTGATACCTGTTTATTTTTTACTCTAAGCAGGCAGTATCACCTTCTTCAGCCCCAGTTTACTCTTTGGTATAATGGAGAGAGTGGACTGTCAAGAAGTTATGGGAGCGGAGGGAATGTATATAAAGTTCCTAGTATAATTAGCATCAATAAATATCAGTTCAAAACCCTTACCTTCATTTGAAATCTCTAGGAGACAAGGAGAGTTCTAGATCCACAGTGGGAATTTAACACGTTTGTTGAGTGAATTCCAGTTTTATTTACAGACTCTGATGTTAGTGCTAAGGGTTGGAAGCAAACATAACCAACTGAGTTGTTGTTGTTGTTTAGTTGCCAAGTTGTGTCCGACTCTCTGTGACTCCATGGACTGTAGCCCGTAAGGCTCCTCTGTCCTTGGTATTTTCCAGGCAAGAATACTGGAGTGGGTTGCCATTTCCTCCTCCAGCAGATCTTCCGGACCTGGGAGGGACTAAACCCTCATCTCTTGCATCTCCTGCATTGGCAGGTGGATTCTTTACCACTGTGCCACCTGGGAAGCCTGCACACACACATACACACACGCACACATTCTTTTCCATCATGGTTTATCACCGAATATTGAATATAGTTCTCTGTGCTATACAGTAGGACCTTGTCATCCTTTTTTTTTTCTTCAGAGTACCTGCCACAACTTGTAATGATATACTCCTTTGTTTATTTGTTTACTGTCTTCTTTCCACTGGTCTTCAAAACCCATAAGGGCAGAAACTGTCTGTTCCTTTCCCCCAGCATCTAGCATGGGACCGGACAAACAGCAGACCCTCCATATTTGTTGAACGAATGGATGGATGGATGGATCAGGGAAACAAGGTTGGAAGCCAGGGCCTGTCCACTAGGTTTATGGAGCTGCCTCGTGGCCTAGAAGGCTGGGCCCCAGCTAGGGCAGGATCTGGTTTCCCGGGAGAGCCCAACCCCCGCCTCTCCAGGAAGTATTCTCAGCGCTGAGTCCTGGGTCCCAGGCAATTTGGTCTAGGGACGGGAGGGAATCCAGCCACCCTGCTGCCCAGTTGTGGGGTCCCAGTCTTTTTCAAGCTGGGACCACTCCCCTCCCCCTGCTCCGCCCTCCCTGGGGTGCCTCGGAGAGACGCTGAAAGGTGGGTAGTGCTGTCTAGTGGCGTCTGTTTGACCCGGGCGGAGAGAGGGGAGGAGGACGCCGAACAGCCCCGCCTAGAGGGCGGGTAGGGCCAGGTGAGAGGAGCCCAGACAGACCCCCGGCCCGCCGCCCGCAGACCCGGACTCCTTCCTGAAGTCTGCGCGGCTGCAGCGGCTGCCTTCGTCGTCATCGGAGATGGGCAGCCAGGACGGGTCGCCGCTGCGAGAGACGCGCAAAGATCCGTTCTCCGCGGCGGCGTCCGAGTGCTCTTGCCGCCAGGATGGGCTCACGGTGATCGTCACGGCCTGTCTCACCTTTGCCACCGGGGTCACTGTGGCGCTTATCATGCAGATCTACTTCGGGGATCCCCAGGTGAGGGGTGGGGGGGGGGGGATCGGAGAGGGAGCGGAGAGAACCAGGGGAGGAGGAGCTCTGGAGGAGACCGTGGGAACCGAGGACGGGCTTGAGTGATGGAAGGGGGTCAGCAAATGGAAAGGGGAGAGGGCGGTGACTTGGGGGGAGGAAGGTCTCAAGGGAGGGGCTCCCGGGCGTGAAGGGGATAGAGATCACAGAAAGGAACGGATCGGGTCGGAGGCAGACTCGTAGGCAAAAGTCTTGGGGATAAAAGGGCAGGTCTCCCATCCCCAACGTCTGTTGGAGGTCCTGAAGTTAGTGGAGGTTCCTTAAGGAGGTGGGGGGAGGGGGGCTCCTACTGTCCCACCTAGTTCCCTGTCCCTTCCAGATCTTTCACCAGGGCGCTGTGGTGACTGATGCCGCCCGCTGCACCTCGCTGGGCATCGAGGTGCTCAGTAAACAGGGATCCTCGGTGGACGCGGCTGTCGCAGCGGCGCTGTGTTTGGGGATCGTGGCTCCGCACAGTTCTGGTCTGGGCGGGTAAGAAGCTCCCAGCTGTGAGGGTTGGGGTGCCCCAGGGCTACTTCTGTCTCTTGGTTTATCATCCTCATGTGAGAGGTCTAGTTTGAGCAGAGGGGAGACGGCTCCAAATCCTTTCGTTTGCTCTTTCTACACCCAGTCTTACCCCCTTGACCCCCTTGTCTTTTCATGGAGTCAGAGGAGGTGTTTTTCTTTAACTGGGAAAATGACTTCATAAGGGAGTATGCTGTCATTAATTAAGGCTGTGATCCTTAAATCCTTAAATCCCCGTGAGTCTGATGAAAGCAATGAATCCTCTATCCTCCAAAAATACACCCCCCGGTGGGTGCATGCATGCTCATTCACTTCAGTCCTGTTCCACTCTTTGCGACCCTATGGACTATAGCCCTTCAGGCTCCTCTGTCCATGGGGATTCTCCAGACAAGAATACTGGAGTGGGTTGCCATGCCCTCCTCCAGTGATCTTCCTGACCCAGGCATGGAACCCACCTGTCTTAATCTCCTGCATTGGCAGGTGGGTTCTTTATCACTAGCGCCACCTGGGAAACCCCTACCTCAGGGTAAAACCTCCTAAAACAAAGATGATAAACTGGCCACCCACTGGCCACACCCAGCACACAGCCTGGTTTGGTTTGCATCCTTTAATTTTTAAAAATTTATTTGCTAATATTAAAAATTGAGAATTTTCATAAAAATCTAGATCTCTAATATTTCTTGGACAGTCTGGAGACATGATAACACTGGGCCTACATTCTCACGTGGTTGCAATTATCTGGAGCTGAATAGAAGCTGCTTCCCATGATGAGGCCGTAGTTGTAGTTGGCCATAGTTCCTACCACTCCCTTTTGTTTATCTGTCCTGCTTTCTCTATTACATGAGTTGGCTGCAAACCAGTTATATCAGATGTAACCCCCATCTCAGATGGAAACAAACCATAGACAAGGGACAGGCTGACTAAGTCCGTATCATGGCTCCTTCAAGACCAGCCCTCCAGGTCCTAACTTTTGTGTACAGTCTGTGCTTACATAATTCAGTCCTGGGAGACAGAGCAAGGCCATACCGCAGAGGCAGGTGCAGGAAGCTGGCAGGGGTCCAGCTTGGGGGAAGGGGAGGAATGGGGGAGGGGGAGTAGAAGGTCCTGCTCTCCCAGTCCCTGGGTTTTTCCTAATCAGGGATTAAAGTCTCCAGTAACAGGCTAGAAGAGGTCCATGGACTCTGGGTTCCCAAACCCCTTGATTTCACTCCCCATCTTGGGGGAGTAGCTCAGGCTCTGAATCCCTGCTGGAGAGGGAGCTCAGACCCCTGACTCCAGACAAACTGAGACTACAGCCATCACCATGGGGGAGGTTGAGGAATGGCAGGTTAATGGTTCAGAGGAGTGGCATCTTATCATCACCCTCCCCCTTCTGTGTCTATCCTAGTGGCGGAGTGATGCTGGTACATGACATTCGACGAAATAAGAGCCACCTAATTGATTTCCGGGAGTCTGCACCTGGGGCTCTCAGGGAAGAGGCCCTGCAGAGATTCTGGGAGACCAAGGTGGGGACCCTGGTGAGAAGGGGGGGTGTCTCCCTTTACTACCCTTTTGCTAACCCCAGCATTACTTTGCTGAATATTTACTATGGAGACAAGGAAGAGTTAAGTAGGATGATCTCAGGCCATGAGGGAGATAGGCAGCCCCCCCAAATAAAATAATGCACCAAAAAATCTGAGTGATTGGTAACAGTACAATAGCACCTGACTTCTCTGGCGACCTTGCCTATCTGGCACATAATAAGGAAGAAGAAAGGCCACTGGGTAGTCTGAGATGTCACAAAATAGCTGCATTATCACTCACACATCTCATTCTGAGGCTGTTGTCGGTGACTTTCCCAGTCCCTGACATATTGGAAGATTATAGAGGAACTGCTGGAAGTAAACCCACTATCTACTAAGCGCAAAGGAGGAAATAGAATAACTCAGAGAAATAGATATTTAGTGCAGTAGCAAAAGCCCAACACACCCCTGAATTATCACGGTTCAGAGTAATGGTGGTGTGATAATGAAAATGTTAAATGAAGGTCCCTTGTCCACTGTTCTAAAAGACAAGAGTAGGTATAATCCAATATAGACAGGTTTCCATCTAAATTGTTGTCTCGGCCCTTAAAAGGGTTTGCTTAACTTATAAACCTCTTGGTTATAATAGAGAAAGGAGGCCTTTCTGCATTTACTGATAGGAAATCAGGGAGATGGGAGGAATGCATGCTGGGGACAGCTTGTCCCTCCTCTGGGATACTTGGCCTGTGTCTCTCCCCTGTGCCAGCCCCCCATCCCTGGCTTGGGGCTCTGCAGAGTTCAGCCCAGCACCCCCCCTTCCAGTGACCTGGTCTCCTCTCTCCCTCACCTGCCCGCCTTGCCCAGCCCGGGCTCTTGGTGGGGGTTCCCGGAATGGTGAAGGGGCTACACGAAGCTCACCAGCTGTATGGCAGGTAAGGATTATCCCCCTGGGGACCAGGGACCCCTGCCTGCACTCCTCCTTGGGTGGCCTTCTCCTCCCTTCCTGGATTCTCCCCTTCCCAACTTTCCCCTCCTAATACCCCTTCAGTTGCCAGGACTCTCTTTCCCAGGAACCCCCCTCCCCCCCAGGACCCCTCTTCCTTCCCCCAGGACCTCCTCCACCCCCTGCTCTCCGGCTCCCCCAGGCTGCCATGGTCCCAAGTCCTGGCCTTTGCAGCAGCTGTGGCCCAAGATGGCTTCAACGTGACCCATGATCTAGGTCAGTGGGGCCTGGGGGTGGAGGGAAAGGCATGAGGTTGATGGAGAGGGGAGAGGAAACCTCTGTGATTTGGGTCCGAAGCCAGGAAGTGTCTCTCTTCCAATCGGCTCCTCAGACCCCCCTACCCACACCACTGGTACCTTCACTGTGTGTGTGTGTGTGTGTGTGTGTGTGTGTTCAGTCGCTTCAGTCGTATCGGACTCTTTGCAGCCCCATGGAGAACTGTAGCCCACCAGTTCTCCTCTGTCCATGGGATTCTCCAGGCAAAAACACTGGAGTGGGTTGCCATTCCCTTCTCCAGGGGATCTTCCTGACCCAGGGATCCAACCCGTGCCTCTTGCCTGTCCTGCATTGGCAGGCAGACTCCTTGCCACTGCAACATCTTCTCTGAGAGGGAGTTTCAAATTTGGGGATCTGGGAAGGGTTCACATGCAACCCACCTCCTCGGTAACAGGCTCCTGGAGGGGCCTGCGGTCTTAGGGCCGACCTCTCAGCCCTCATCCACCCTACCTGTTGCGCGTGTAGTCCCGACGTCTCCAGCTTAGCTGCGCGTCCCTGCCCGCAGCCCAAGCCCTGGCCGAACAGCCGCCACCCAATGCGTCTGACCGCTTCCGTGAGACGTTTCTGCCAATGGGCCACCCGCCACTACCTGGCTCTTTGCTGCGACGGCCTGATCTGGCGGCTGTGCTGGAGGTGCTTGGCACCTACGGCCCCGCTGCCTTCTACGCAGGTGGCAACCTCACCCTGGAGATGGTGGCCGAGGTAAGTGCCTAGTAGCACTTCCCCAACCCCTGCCCCGCCTTGGAGGACCCTACTTTAGAGAAGTCCTCTTCCCCCTTGCTTCCCGCTTTCTTTCTACATGTGTTTACTGGGGATTCCATGCACTTAAAATTCTAGAATAGGCACAACTAACCTCAGAATCAGATCAGTGGTTTGGGGATTGGAGGAGTTGACTGGGATGAGACACAAAGAACCTCCTAGGGTGATGAGAATATTTTGCCTTGATTGAGAGGGGATCTTTGAGCTCCCCAGTTTTGGGACCAACCTCTAACAGTGGGCTGTCCTGGCCCTCCTAGGCTTAGTGGGGACCCAGGATCAGCCTCAGCTTCACTGAGCCCACAGTCCCACCCTGCTCCCTGGGTTTTCCAGGGAGAGACACAGTCATCACTGGTGACTCTCAGGATTAGGGAAGATTGGCACAAGGGCTTACCAACCTACTCCAAAGAGTCTTAGTCTGAGGCAGTAATGGGTTCTGGGAACTATTGTTGATAGTTCAAAACCACCAATGGAAAATTATGTTGGAGATAAGGATTCATGGGCCAACTGAGTGATTATCTCATTTGTGCACTGGGAGTGGGAATTAAACGGGCCCATCATTCATTCTACATTCATGGAGCATCTGCTTTGTGTCAGCCTCAGTGCTGGGCACTGGCGTTATGGATGTGGTAATAGACAGCCATCTCAAATGGATTTCCCTGGAAAGCCCAGCAGAGTACTGGCTTTAGATCTCTTGGGTCCAGGGCTCCATCTATACTTGGTCAGTCTCTCTCTTTTTCCGTCTCACAACTCTATTTTCCTTTATTTGAAGTCACTCTCTGTCAGATCCTTTCCACACCTGCTCTTCACCAGCCATCCTTCCAGCAGGCCATCCCAAAGAAAGAGCCTTCTCACTCCAGTAGTTCTAGCAAAGCCTCAAAACTAGGTCTCATTGGCCCATCATGGGTCCATTCCCAAACCAATCACAGTGGCATGGAAAAGAAATGCCCTGATTAGCCAGACCTGGGTCGAATATCTTCCCCTGGTGGTGGAGAAAGGAATGAACAAGATTCTAACAAAAGACCATCAGAGCTTTCCCACAGTTGAGTTTATTAACTTACCAGACAAAGCCAAGAAATTCAATGTGTAGGCCACTGAGGGTAGTTTAGAAGCCAGAGGTTTCAAGTTCTAAAAAAGTACTAAAAAAAAAAAAAAGAAAAGAGGAGGGGATTCCTAGTGGTTGTGCTAATTTAGGATTAAAAAATAGCATGCTGGATAGAATGAGGCCATAGGTTTGTACAAGATTGGATCATTGGTCAGTGGAGTGCTCAGTTATGTCCAGTAAGGGCTGTTCCTTCCAGGGTCATCCATAGCTCCTGATTTTGTAGTGACTTTAGTTGATTGTAGTGAAATGCAAAATTCAGTTTTGATATCTCCTAGGCAAGTGCTGCCGCAAGTGGAAAATCTTTCTTCTACGTAGGCAGGGGGCAGTATGTGCAAAGACATAGTCATGAGTTCAGCACCTGCAGGTCACTCTGGTCGCTGTACAGAGCTCATTGGGGAGCAACAGGATGTGAAGTGGGAGAGGTAGGCAGGGGCCAGGTCACAAAGGGCCTTGGATGCCAGGCTAAGGAGGTCATTCATAGATCGTATCTAGCACAACACCTGGCACATACTGGGTGCTTATCGTTAGTGCCCATTCCCTTTCCTTTTTCCTCACGTATCCACAGCTGATGGGGTTCCCTAAAGCTCATGATGGGAATTGCAGAAAGCACAAAAATTGTAAACATTTGATCTGTGTGTGATGCAAACATATACCTTAAGCTAAATTGCATGCTTCCAGTGTGGTGTGTGACTCACGGTGGTGGGGGGTCATTCTCTCCTCTCCAGGCTCAGCACGCAGGGGGCGTCATAACTGAGGAGGACTTCAGCAACTACAGTGCCCTCTTGGAGAAGCCTGTGTGTGGCGTGTACAGAGGTGACCTCTCCCCCAGCTCCCAGGGTCCCCACTGAGGAGAAGCCTCCCAGTCCATGGCCACATCCTTTTGGCCTAGTGGCTCCTCCCCATTTCACAAGAGAAAAACTGAGGCAATGAGCTGCCTAAGCAGCCAACCGTTGAAGCAAGCCAGAGCCAGCCTACCTTCTGAAGTAGTCATGGGGTCAGTTACCCCAAATATTTAGGAGATGGAGAGGGAGGTCTGGTCAAAGGCTGAAGCCTAGGGTTTGGGGTTCTGGCCATAGGTTTTCTTGATCTGGGTTCTGTGTTGCCTCAGCCCCCTCCCCAGCCCCTCTGTCACTGCCTGTACTTGCTAAGATGAGTCCTTAAGACCAGTATCCATCTTAGCTTCATGTTAGAACAAACTCTTTGAGACAGTCAGACGCCCACCTCCTCATTGTGCTAAAAGGAAACTGAGGCCCTGGAGAGGAAAGGAACTAAACCTACCAAACCCAAAACCAATGAGGAACCCAAAAAGTCAAGCTTATGATATGGGTGAACTCCATGTTTGTTGAACCCAAAGTGGTGGGCTCCTGGGTTCTCAGGAGGCCCTCAGGCCTTCTGTCCTCAGGAGGCCCAGATCACCTCAAGCTCCAGCAGAGGCTGCTTCTGTGTTCAGGTTTCCAGACCTCAATCTCTTAGGCCTGATTCTTCTTCCAGAAGGGGTGGAATATTGAGCAGAGGATGAGCATAGCCTTGGAGCCAGAAGACCTGGTTTTGGGTACCAGCTGTGCCATTCACCTTAAACAAGCCACTTCCCACTTTGAGCCTTGTTTCTTTCCTTAAAAGGGAGATAATAATAGTGCTTGCCTCTCAGGATACCATGAGGAGTTGATGAGATGATGCTGGAAGTTGCCCTGAACAGAATGGGCACTTGAATGTGTCATATTTGATTTCCATTTGCCCTCCCCAGACTAGGTTCTCTTGGCAATGCCAGTACCTTGAGTACTCTGGGCTCTCCTTACCTCTTATAACCTTGGACCAGCTACCTCATTTTACAGTTTCCTCACCTGTAAGATGGGGATAACAGTACCCGTTATAAGGATTAAATGAGTTAATTAGTGTTATTTGTCAGGTATTATTATTCCTTTGATATCCAAACATCTAATAACAGAGACCTCAAATGGGAAGAGAAATTTGCTATTTCCAAGAAGTTTCAAGAGTGGGACCAGCAGGGGCCCTGAGGAAGGGGCTGAAAGGAGACATATGGTAGACCAGAAATCTGGACATCTGAATACCTGTCCCTGCTCTGTCAATGGATGGCAGTGTGACTTTGGGCAAATCACTGTTTTCCTGAGCCTCAGTTTCCTCTTAAAGAAGAAGAAACAAAAGACACATACTCTGGCCCGGCCCTTGACTCACCATGTGAACTTGGGTGCACCGCTTTGCCTCTCAATGTAGTTTCCCTATTTGATGAGGAGGTTCAGGGCAGTGGTCTCAAGCCTGTGTGATGGTGGGATGTGGAGATGCCTTGACCCCTCCCCTGCCATCGGTCATTTCCTGTCCTTTCAGGCCACCTGGTTCTCAGTCCCCGACCCCCACACACAGGCCCTGCCCTCATCAGTGCTCTCAACATCCTCGAGGGCTTCAATCTCACCAGCCTGGTATCCCGGGAGCAGGCTCTTCACTGGGTGGCAGAGGTAAGGCTGAGCCCTTCACTCCACCTGGGTCTGGAGACACAAGAGTGGGGGGATGGGGTGCTGCCATAGGCCTGACTAAATCACCTCCAAGTTTCCTCACACAGGAAGATCCTGGTGTGGGTGCTGGGAGGGGCTTGGCAGCCTCTTTACACCCCTGCTCTGTTTACAGACCCTGAAGATTGCATTAGCCCTGGCCAGCAGACTGGGAGATCCCATCTACGATTCTACCATCACTGAGAGCATGGATGACATGCTTAGGTGGGTCCCCAGGAGCAGGACCCTGAGCACTACAGAGGTGGTGGCAGGTGTGGGGAAAGAATCAGGTGAAGCAGCTGGTGGAGCAGTGAAGCCTGCAGTCCCAAGTCAGTGTCAGCTCAACCCCAGTTCACAGTGTGACACTAGTCACCTCACTGTGAGCCTCAGTTTTCCCATCTGTACAACAAGGTGGTCTACTTCATACAGCTCTCAAATTTTTTTGACCCTAGTGAGTGAAAGTCACTCAGTTGTGTCCGACTCTTTGCAACCCCATGGACTGTAGCCCATGAGGCTCCTCTGTCTATGGAATTCTCCAGGCCAGAATACTGGAGTGGGCAGCCGTTCCCTTCTTCAGTGGATCCTCCCAATCCAGGGATCAAACCTAGGTTTTACGCATTGCAGGAGGATTCTTTACCATCTGAGCCACCAGGGAAGCCCTTTGACCCCAGGGGGCACCTATATGGACCCAGCTGTTCCCTCTTTGGAGTGGAAAAAGAAAGTAATGAAAAAGACCCCCCAAGCAAATACTGGAGGTGGTGGGGGTTTTGATTAAAATGTACCTACATTAGCAATGTAACATAGTAAGATTATGGGCTCTAGTTGGACAGCCCCAGTACAAATCCCAATCTTAACCATCCACTAGCTGTGCAGCCTTTGGCAAGTCATTTAAACTCTCTAAGTCTCAGTTTCTACAAAGGCCTGACAATAGTGGTGCCCACTTTGGGACTTCCCTGGTGGTCCAATGATTAAGATTCCACTCTTCCAATGCAGGAGGTACAGGTTCAGTCCCTGGTTGAAGAACTAAGATTCCAAATGTAAATAAGTAAAAATATAGAAAATTTTCATTTAAAAAAATTTTTAAACTGGTGCCAACCTTATGAGGTCATGGTGAGGAATAAAGAAGATCATACATGCAAAGTGCTTAGATAGTTGTCTGGCACGTAATAAATATTCAACAGATATCATTGTTGTTATCAATTGATAATAGGGGTAAGATTGATTACTATTTAACTGCTACTATAACGAACTTAAAGGCTAGCTAAAGGGAAAATCAGAAGCCAAAAATATAGTTCATGTCAATTTATACCGGTACTCAAACAACCCTCTATGAATTAAGTTGGAAATGATGAGGCTAAATAAACAGCTAATAATTAAATAGCTGAGACAGCAGCAACCAAAAATTATAACCAGTTCAAGGCCACAAGGATAAAGCCTAAAAACCAAGCCGCTTCCCGCTCCCCCCCAAACCACTTGAAACAAAACCCTCCATACCTTCTCTGTGTGCCCACCAGCCCTCATGGTTGAAAACTGAATGAATGTCTTTAGTAATCCTTGGTAACTTGTTTTTCTCTAATCGGAATAACTGACTAACCATTATCATGTAAGAAACCTTCGGCTGAACTTTAAAAAGTGAAGAATTGCATGTTCTCAAGATCAATGCAAATTTAACTCTAAAATACACACACACACACACACACACAAACACACACACACACATACCTATATTAAATTAAACTGATTTATCCAGTAAATAGTTATTAATGTGCCAGGTCCTTGTGTGCCTTGGGGAAATATTCTAATAGCAAGTAAAGATCTCTGTATACAAAACCTTCCTCTGACTGAACTCTTAATAAAATTTTAGTTCTGGACTACAAACACTAAGTTAAATGAATTCAGTTTGTTTATTCAAAACAAATCTTTTCTGATCATCCCTTATGTTCCAGGTACTTTAATAGAAAGGATCAAATGAATTGTTGAGTAACTAAAAGATTTGATTTAAACATGAAATAAACTAAACGTTGACTCTAGAAGAAAACCTGTGCTGTGCTAAGTCGATTCAATCGTGTCCGACTTTTTGCGACCCTATGGGCTGTAGCTCACCAGGCTCCTCTGTCCATGGGATTCTCCAGGCAAGAATACTGGAGTGGGTTGCCACGCCCTCCTCCAGGGAATCTTCCTAACCCAGGGATCGAACCCACGTCTTATACATCTCTTGCATTGGCAGGCGGGTTCTTTACCACTAGTGCCACATGGGAAGAAGGAGCTTTTCTTTTTTTCCAGAAAAACCTGAACAACATTTAAATCAATTCATTCAATAACTATTTCCGGATTATTTGCTATATGCCAGGAATAAGCGAACTTCTGCTCTCATAGACCTTACAGTTCAGTAGTGGGATGGGGCTGGGGGGAGCAGGTTTTAATCAAATAATTGCACAAAGAGACTCCACAAAGTGTGGTAGGTGGGGGTAACGAGTGCCCAGTGTGTGTTCATCTCTTACTTCTTATCTTTTCAGCAAAGTGGAGGCTGCCTACTTCCGGGGCCAGATCAATGACTCCCAGACAGCCCCTGTCCCGCTCCTGCCCATCTATGAGCTCAACGGGGCTCCCACGGCTGCCCAGGTGTTGATCATGGGCCCTGACGACTTCATTGTGGCCATGGTTAGGTATGCCGGCTCAGACTCAGAACCTGGCACAGAGGATCATTGGGACCAGGAAGGAGGTGGGGGCTGGGTAGGAGTGAGGGCAGGCTCAGAGCTCACCTGGCCCTGACCTTGGTCCCCAGCTCCCTGAACCGCCCCTTTGGCAGCGGCCTCATCACCCCCTCGGGGATTCTGCTCAACAGCCAGATGCTGGACTTCTCTTGGCCCAACAGGACTGCTAACCACCCTGCACCCAGCCTGGTAGGGCCTTGCTTCCCTTCTTCCCTGGGGACCCTGAGATCTAGGTAGAAGGTGCAGTGGCATGACTGCCCCTCCCTCCCCACTTCTTCTAGAAAATTATATTATCAAGAAAAACAGCTAAACAAGGTATCCACTTCCTCCCCAGCCCAAGTGGCTTGAAGCCTGGTGGATCCAAAGAAACCTCATCCCATTCTGCCACAGTCTCACTGTGTGACCCGGGGAAAATCTTGTCCCCTCTCTGGGCCTCAGTTTCTTCACCTACTGTACAGTGAGGATATTGGCCACCTTGGAATGCTTTGGGTACTTTGCAGAATTAGCGGTCTATGACTGTGTGATGCTAAGCACTGAAGGGGCGCTGAAGAGGGACCCAAAAAGAGAAGAGATATGAATTATTGTCTGTTGTGATAGCAGTGTTCTTAGCATCCTGCAGGCTGGGTCCCAGCAGGATAAAGACAGATAGAGATGCCCAGGGTGGGGATGAATCTGTTCCTTCTCACAGTCCTCTTTCTGGGCTTGATCCCTCTCCTGCCACCCATGGTAGCCCCCTAGCAGCCCATAGTTCAGGGGATCCATTATCTACCTCAGTTATCCAAGGACCCTGCCCATTTCACAGACAGCAAACTGTGGCCTGGGAATGGGCGGTCCCCATGAAAACTGGGGCTGTGGAAGGTTCAGGAGAGGGAGAGATGTTGGAAGAGTGGTGGAGTAAGCCTTTCCTGTCCCGTTCCACCTCTTATTCCCCTGTGATCTCTGACAACAGGAGAACTCGGTGCAGCCAGGGAAGCGGCCACTGTCTTTCCTGCTGCCCACCGTGGTCCGGCCAGCAGAAGGACTCTGTGGGACCTACCTTGCCCTGGGGGCCAATGGAGCTGCCCGGGGCCTCAGCGGCCTGACCCAGGTGAGGTTCCCCCAGGTAGGCCTTTCATGGCTAGGAGTCAAGCTGTGACTGGGACTGTGGATGCCCCTCATGTCTGACTTGTCCTCATCTCTTGTTTATTTATTTTGGGGGGCTTCCCCAGTGGCTCAGCAGTAAAGAATCCACCTGCAATGCAGGAGATGAGGGTTCGATCCCTGGGTCAAGAAGATCCCCTGGAGGAGGGAATGGCTACTCACTTCAGTATTCTTGCCGCAAGAATCCCATGGACAGAAGGAGCCTGGCAGGCTACAGTCTATGGGGTCACAAAGACTTGGACACAACTGAAGCAACTAAGCACATTTATTTTTGGCTGTAATCACTTCTCAGCCTTTTGGCTAAGATCAAGTGTATTTTTGGCGTGCTGGGTCCTTGCTGCTGTGTACAGGATTTCCTTAGTTGCAGCAAGCACGGGCCATGCTTCCCTGTGGTGTGTGGGCCTCTCACTGCAGTGGCCTCCCTTGGTGCGGAGCATGGGCTTTAGGCATGGGCTTCAGTAGTTGCAGCTCTCCAGCTGCAGAGCACGTGCTCAATAGCTGTGGCACACTGCCTTAGTTGCATGCGGAATCTCCTCAACCAGGGATCAAACCAGTGTCCCTTGTGTTGGTAGATGGATTCTCAACTACTGGACCACCAGGAAAGTCCCTGTCTTCATCTCTTAACACACAACAAACATGGGCTGAGGTTGCTTTGTGGTAGTCCCCTCCTGAGCGCTGGGGACATGAACTATGTCACTCTTAGTAAAAATGGAGCCCTGAAGCTTCACGTCATCCCAGGTTTCAGGGAAATTGCAGGGTCAGTAGAATTGAGAGATCAGAGAGCATCTGGGCTGCCTGGGTTCTGTCAACGTCAAGTCCCATTGTGCTCCTAGTCAATATCCGAATAACAAGCAGCCCTCTTGAGGGTCTGATTTTGAAAGGGAGGGCCTGCTCCCTTCTAAAATATCTCACTACAGTTCCATGAATGTCTTGAGCATCTGTTTGATGTGCCAGACTTGTACTTTGGCAGATGATGAGTTAACAAACCTGGGCTTTGGAATCAGACCCCTCTGGGCCCCAGCTTAAGTGCTGCCAATTTCCAACTGTGTGGTGTTGGGGAATTCACTTAACCTCTCTGAATCTCAGTCTCCTCATCTGTAAAATTGAGATAATAACCAATAGCTAACATTCATGGACCTTTTACCAAGTGACAGGCAGTGTTACATGTGTTAACCTTATAACCTTCCCAACTTGGGGAGGAATCTTTACTTCTATTTCATAAATGAGGAAACTGAGACCCAGAGAAGTTCAATCTAGTAAGAATGGGCAGGCAAGTAGGGGAAGAAGGTGGGATGAATTGAGAGCGTAGCACTGACATACATACATACATATATATATATATATATGTACTACTCTATGTAAAACACTGGGAGGGCTCAGCTTGGTGCTCTGTGATGACCTAGAGGGGTGGAATGGGGTGAAGGAGGCTCAAGAGGGATGGGATATATGTATACTTATAGCTGATTCACATTGTACAGCAGAAACTAACAGAACATTGTAAAGCAATCATCCTCCAATCTAAGTAAATAAACAAAAAGGATGGGCAGGTAATTTGGTTGCAGAGCCTACTCACACTTCCAACCCCAAAGCTGTAAGTATCTGCACGTAGTGTACCCTAGTGTACACTCCCATCCGTTAGCCCTCTCCTGGCCAAGAAGAAGGGAGGAGAGCCTCGGCTTGTATTAAAGGAGATTGGGTGCTAGTGGTGCCTCTTCCCTAGCTGTTTCCAAACTCTGGAATGAATCCCTTTTTTCCTCTGGCCCTTGGTTTCCCCTCTGTGAAATAGAGACGGTCGTCACAGGCCTCCCTGTTTTCTGGGGCTGTTCAGAAACTCAGATGACACCCCTGGTGTAAATGGTTCAAATACGAAGGAGTCTGGACCAGGGGTGAGGGCTGTGGAGGCCTGAACCTACACCTCTGGGACAGCCCTGACTTCTGCCCCTTGGCTGCCTGCAGGTACTGCTGAATGTCCTGACCTTGAACCGGAACCTGAGTGACAGCCTGGCCCGTGGTCGCCTGCACCCAGACCTGCAGACCAACCTCCTGCAGGTGGACAGTGAGTGAAGAGCAAAGGTCCCCATGGGGTGGGCACAGGGCAGGGTGGAGAAAGGGGCTCCTCCCAAGGGTGCCCCTTCCCTGACCGGCACCAGCTCCCTGCCAGTGAAAGTCAGGTTTCTTTCGACCAACTCCTATCAGAATAGTAAAAGGTCTGGGAATTGAAATCTATCCTGCCGTTTCCTGTCTGTGGCCTTGCAAAATGCAGGTCTCCACTCTGAGCCTTAGTTTTCTCATTTGTAAAATAAGATATAGTTGTTCATTTTGCAAACTGTTCATTCAGCTGTTGTACTGAATACCTACTGTGTGCCAGGTATTATCCTAGGTGCTGGGGGCACTGCATTTACAGGCTTACAGGAAAATAAATAAAGAAACATGAAAAAGTGAAATAAATTCTCCACAGAGCATTAAAACAGGATGATATATATGACTGACTCCATGACTGGGGAAGCTTTCTCTTTGGTGACATTTAAGCTGAGATCTGAAGAGTGGGAAAGAGGCTACCAGGAGAAGAACTGTGGCAGGAATGTAGGCCAAGGGAACAAACGCAAAGAACTCATTGCAGGAATAGACTTGGTGGTGTAGGAGTAGAAAGGAAACCAGGGTGAGTGAAGGTGAGATAAGATCAGAGAAGCAGGCAGGGGCCAGATCAAAGAGCTTAGAGATTATGGTGAGGAGACAGACTTTCCTCCAAGAAGGATGGGTGCTTAATTTTGGACCCCGCTTAATCTCACAACTGGGGAAGTATGTGCACCTTTGAGAAGTTTTTATTAGAACAAGGTATTATGCTAGTCCAAACGGGATACAGAATTGAATGAGACATGGTCCTTGCTTGTTCAATCTCCCCATTCTATAGATTTAAAAAACTGATCCTCACAGAAGTTATTAATTAGTCAAAGGTAAACCAATAAATGGCAGAACTGATATCAGATACATGCCAAAACCAGTTTTTTTACTGCATTACTCTTGATGTCTCCTGGACAGAAGCATGTTAGAAGCCACAAACCCTCAGTAGTTACACCCTGTAGTTGGCCAATGTCCCTTGGATCCCAGCTCATGGGTAATGAGGTCAATTCCTTGAAAATGAATATTGCTTAACTACTATCTTCTGGTCTCTATCAAATGTAAGGCTCTGTGCTAAGTTACTGTGGGGGTGAGGGATGCTCACCTGGAAGGACACACAAGTCTAAGGACATGGAGAGTAGAGGCTTGGTGAAGGGAAAGTTCATGCACTTGAGGGCTCTGGAAGGCTTTATGGAAGAGGTAACAACTAGCTGAGCCTTGATGTATGAGCCGAAATTTGGCATGTGGAGGTAAAGAACATTCTGGACCAGGGGGAGGGGGTATACCTTGGACAAAGACAGAAAAAAATGGTTCAGAGAGCAGCCAAGAGGCCAGCTGAACTAGAGACATGGTTTCCCAAACTTCAGAATTTATCCAGTACCTTCATGACTTTTGCCACATTTGCACATCATTTAAAGCATTATTTACATAATGTATGTCTACAAATGGACTTCCCTTTTCACCTAAGTGTATTTTAAAAGTAAATCTTATAACCACAAATGGGAAAATGGCATCATTTGCCACAAACAGATGGTAAATGGCTACAAAAATAATCAAATTTTTTAGGTTTTAGTTAGATGTTTTTGCCCACAGATGGTTCTGAGGTCCGCTTGCTCTTAAAGAAAACGATTAGAAATGTTAGAGACTACACTGGGATGTAGTCCTTTCTATTATCAAAAGGACTGAAAGTGAACCCCAAAGGGAATATATTTCCAACTTGGTGATGTAATGTTATCTAATGTGTGTCTTTATCTCAAGAAGTACCCCAAAATCATCCCATCTGGGGAAATAAGAAGATCAGATTTTTGTTGAGCAGTGGGAGGTGAAGATACATGGCATACCATGAAGGTTCATGTTAAGAAGTATGGACTTTATCTAGTTGAGCAGGGGGTGAATATGACTTGATTTGTTTTATGTAGGGAAGGTAGATTGAAAGGAGAAGAACTTAAGTCAGAGAAACACAAGAAAGCAGCTGGGATAATGGTCCACGCGAGAAATGATGAAGACCTGAATTTATGCAGGAGAGTGAGATTGATTTGTTCATTTATCCATTAAGTTTTAAACATTTACTATGTCCTCACTCTGTCCTAGGCAATGGGGATCAATAGTGAGCAAGATGGCATTCTTGCCTTCAAAAAACTTATTTTCTAGTGAGGGGAGACACAGTAAACACATAAACAAGATGCAGGTGGCAGTAAGTACTTTGAAAGAAAATAAAGCAAGGTAAAGATGACAGGGGCTGCTGTTTTAGATAGTGGTCAGGAAAGTTCTTAAAAACTAGAAGGAAGTATGAGAGCCAGTTCTGTGATTATTTAATAGGAGAGCATTGTAGGCAGAGAGAATAGCAGAGGCAAAGGCCCTGAAGTAGGAGCATGTTTCACTTACTTGAGGGATGGCAAGGAGACTAGCTTTCCTGGTAGCTCAGACAGTGGAGAATCTGCCTGAAATGCTGGGGACCCAGGTTCAATCCCTGGGTCAGGAAGATGCCCTGGAGAAGGGAATATCTACCCACTGCAGTATTCTTGCCTAGAGAATTCCATGGACTGATGAGCCTAGCGTGCTACAGTCCTTGGGGTTGCAAAGAGTCAGACACGACTGAGTGACTAACACTTGTTTACTTAAGGAGGCTAGAGCAGGGTTAAGCAAGGAAGATAGTAAAAGGAAGTGAGAAGAGGAGTTTAAAGAGATGCGAGTTTCCTGATAATGTTGGGCCTTAGAGACTTTGGTGAGGATTTTGGATTTCGTTCTAAGAATCATCAAAATTGTTGGAAGGTTTTGAGCAGGGGAAGTGACGTGGTCTGACTAATGGCTGCTATGTGAATAGGCTGTAGGGAAGCAGGACTGGAAGTACAAAGACCAGTTAGTGGACTGTTTGGTAATGCTGGCAAGTAATGATGGCAGCTTGGCCTAGGCAGATGGGATGAAGACCCCCAAAGCCAAGGCCTTTTTCCAATATTAAGAATGATGACACATTATTGATCACTTACTATATTCAAGGCTCTGAGTTTTGTGCTTTGTGTGTATTATTTGCTTTAGTGTCTGTAATAACTTTATGTGGTAAGTTATCAGACAGTACCATTTTGTACATGAGAAAACTGAGGCTCAGGAGGTAACACAATTTGCCCAAGGTCACACAGCTCGTTAGAGCCAGTGCTCTAAACCAGTGGTCCCCAACCTTTTTGGCACCAGGGACCAGTTTCGTAGAAGACAATTTTCCCATGGACTAGAGTGGCTGGGAGATGATTTGGGGATGATTCAAGCACATTACATTTACTGTGCACTTTATTTCTAAAGCTTCCCTGAGAGCTCAGTTGGTAAAGAATCCGCCTGCAATGCAGGAGACCTGGGTTCACTCCCTGGATTGGAAAGATCTCCTGGAGAAGGGAAAGGCTACCTACTGCAGTATTCTGGCCTGGAGAATTCCATGGACTGTATAGTTCATGGGATTGCAAAGAGTTGGACATGTCTGAGCACCTTTCACTTTCACTTTATTTCTAATCTAATCCCACGGCTGATCTGACAAGGAGATGCCAGTCCACGGCCCAGAAGTTGGGGACCCCTGCTCTGAACTCTCTGAATGTGTGTATTTTGGGGAATGGTTTTCAGGTGAGTTCACAGAGGAAGAGATTGAGTTCCTGGAAGCCAGGGGTCACCACGTGGAGAAGGTAGATGTCTTATCCTGGGTCCATGGTAGCCGGAGAACCAATAACTTCATCATCGGTGTGAAGGACCCTCGGAGCCCAGATGCAGCCGGAGCTACCATCCTGTAGAGCAGCAGGGGGGGCAGGAGTCTCTGCTCCCTGCCATTGCATGTTCCTAGAGTCCCTCCTTCTCCCAGGTTTGGTCTCAGAGGGACCCCAGGGATGCCCCAGATCAGGGGCCAGAGGGGATGCTTAGCAAACCCTATCCCAGAGTAACGGGAAAATTCTCCATCTGGAGGCCTGTGGTGGTGGCAGTGGTGGTGTCAGTGTCCACAGGACCTTGAGGAGTCAGACTGTCTGTCTGTCTCCTTTCCCTCAGCCATGCAGGCCCTGAGCTTAGGGATGTGCTTGCAAACCCTTTTCAAGAGTCCTCACCACCCCAACATTGCCAGTTGGGCCTGACCTGGCCTTGTCTTCCAGCTCCTTTCTCCTGTCCCCAGCCTCATTTCTGAAATGACTAGGATTTTTTTTTAATGGACCATCCTAGGGAAGCGAGTGGGGGAGGGCTCTTTTCCTCCTCCCATCAGGTTGAGGTGGGGGCCTTACATCTGGGGGGCCCCAGGGTGTGGGGTAGGGGTGGGGGTGGGGACCAGCTCAGGGGCTTCCATTTGCAAAAGGGAATTAAAGAAAGAATATTGCTTAACCATGGCTCTGACTTGATTTATGTTTCGTTGTGCTGGGAGGGGAATGAGAGACGACACTTTGTCTCACCTTATCCCAGTAGCCCTGACTCCAGGGCAAGCTGGAATGAACTTTGTGGAGGTCATAACAATATTCGCCATCTATCCAAGACTGCTTCCCAGGTGGCGCTAATCTTTTAAAAAACCCGCCTGCTAATGCAGGAGATTAAGAGACGTGAGTTCAATCCCTGGGTCAGGAAGATCCCCTGGAGAAGGGCATAGCAACCCACTCCAGTTTTCTTGCCTGGAGAATCCCATGGACAGAGGAACCTGGTGGGCTATAGTCCATGGGTTCGCAAAGAGTCAGACACTGACTTAACACGTAGCAGGCATCCAAGACTAAAACTAATAAAAATAATTAATAACAATAATTATAATGATAGAATCTGTTGAACACTTACTGTGTACCAGGCTGTATGCTAAATGCTTTATGTGGATAATATTAATTACATTATAAATCTTCATTACAGACTTCATGAGGTTGGTACTGATATTATTCCCATTTTACAGATGGCAAAAAGAAGTTAAGGAACTAGTTTAATGTTCCTCCTGTATTAAATGGAAGAATTGGGATTCAGTCTCAGGATATGGGACTCCTAATCTATGCTCTAAACCATTTGAACATCTACTAGATAAACTGTTTGTTATAAATCATACTTTACATAGTATATATCATATAATAAATACATTTTACAGATTATATCATTCATGCACGAATGTTATCTACCCATTATGTTACAGGTACTTTGTTAAGCACTGGAGATTCAGGATTGAAAAAAAAAACAGACAATTTTTTGTGTGTGGATTTTCAGTCTATAGGGGAAGTCAAACGTTAAATAAATAAGGACCCAGATAATTAGGGTAATTCCATCATGATACGGTCTATGAGGAAAGCTATAAGGAAGTACAACAGGAAAGGTAATTTTGTTCTGTTTTGGAGTGGGATCAGCTTCTTCCAGATAATGAGATGAGCAAGATTGACAGAAAATATTAGATATGAGGTGTGGGAATGTCATTTTAAGCAAAGAGACTGGTAAATGCAAACATCCCATGGTGAAGACGTGAAAGAACACTGGTGTACTCTTCCTAGAGCAGGGGTCAGTCAACACTTTCTGCAAAGGGCCAGATATGAATATTTTAGTCTATAAAGCCATCTGGTCCTTATAGTAATTACTCATCTTTGCTGTTATAGTGCAAAAGCAGGCATAGACAATAGGTAAACAGATGGCTGTGGCTGTAGTCCATAAAACTTTATTTTAGAAAAACAGGGCCCAATTTGGGCTAAGGACAATAGTTTGTCAACCTCTATTCTAGAACATACTGAGAGAATGAAAGTATGTGATGAAACTGTTACGGTCAGCACAACATTCTTATGAGGCTGATACTAATTTCTCCATTTTATAGATGCGGAAATTGTGGTTCAGAGACATGAAATAACTTGTCCAATCTCACCAAGCTGATAGCTGGCAGATCCATGATATAAAAGCAGTTTGTTTGACTCCAAAGATCATGTCCCTCTCTTCTTTGAAAAAAACTTTTTTACTTTATCTGATTACAGATGTAACAGTCATTCAAATATCAAACATTTCATAAACATATAATATAAATGATCCATGCCCTCAAAATCTCAACTTTTCAAAAATCTCACTGTTCTTCACATATTCCTCCAACTCCTCCAAAAATCTCACATATTCCTCCAACTACTTTTTTCTGTAGCTATTACATACATCATTGTTCTATTTATTTATTTTTAAAATAATACTTTATTTATTTGGCTGAGGTGGGTCTTAGTTGTGGAATGTAGGATCTAGTTCCCTGATGAGGGATCAAACTGGGCCCCCTGCATTGGGAGTCTTAACCACTGGACCAACAGGGAAGTCCCTCATTGTTCTTTTTAAAAGTAAAAATGGGATTATATTAGTCAACAATGTCTAAACATCTTTTTTTTTTTCACTTACCTTTATAAAATGGACATTTTTTCATGTCAATATCAAGATACATAGATTTACCTGATAATTTATAATGATTCATCATAGTTCATTAAACATTTTAACTGGTTTCCTATTGATGGATATTTGGGTGGTTTCCAATGAAGCTTTGACTATCCTTGCCCTGATATCTTTGAGTGCTTGAGTAACACCTGTGGTCATACCAACTCTTCTACACTGATGTTACAGGACCTTCCATGCAGCAGGTTTTTGGAGGTTACATGGGTATCTTGGGGTCATTTTATTTCTTAAATATACAAATAATGATAGGACAGCTTTGAATAAAAGATTTGTCAAGTGGAACAATTCTTATTTATCAAAGCAAGATTCTGATATCTTGGAAAGTCTGTTTTCTCACTCAGTATATGAAATATCATATTTTATTTCATGAATATTTTCTTAAGTGTCTACTCTGTGCCATATACTGCCTGATGCCCTGGGAACACTGATGAGGAAAACAGATGAGGTCCTTGTTTGCCTGGACATTACTTTCTCAATTATTTTTACTTTATTCAGGTTTTACTTTCTTGATCTACCATCAGTTCAGTTCAGTCTCAGTCATGTCCGACTCTTTGCGACCCCATGAACCACAGCACACCAGGCCTCCCTATCCATCACCAACTCGTGGAATCTACCCAAACCCATGTCCATTGAGTTGGTGATGCCATCCAACCATCTCATCCTCTGTCATCCCCTTCTCCTCTGCCCTCAATCTTTCCCAGCATCAGGGTCCTTTCAAATGAGTCAGCTCTTCGCATCAGGTGGCCAAAGTATTGGAGTTTCAGCTTCAGCATCAGTCCTTTCAATGAACACCCAGGACTGATCTCCTTTAGGATAGACTGGTTGGATCTCCTTGCAGTCCAAGGGACTCTCAAGAGTCTTCTCCAACACCACAGTTCAAAATAAAAAGCATAAATTTACCTCATACTGAGAAGCTAACTTTAGCTGACTATGAAATAAAGAAAAAGTAAACTTGGAAATTTAAAGAATTTTTATGATATTCTCTCCAACCTAAAATAACTCCATGATATACCCATTTGCTTCTTAAGTTGGGTATTTTAGGTATTTCCTTCATATCTTAGTTAAGATATGAAGCTTCCTGACTTCAAAACTTATTATATGACAAAGTTACAGGAATCAAAACACTGTGCTACTGGCAGGAGGATGAATATATCAATGGAATAGAATTGAGAGTTCAGAAATAAACCCATCTACCTATGATCAATTTATCTTAACTTTTCACAAGGATGTTGAGATCATTCACTGGAAAAAGTATAGTCTCTTCAACAAACTATGCTGAAACAACTAAATATTGACTTAACAAAAGAATGAAGTTTGACCCTTAACTCACATCATATACATAAAATAACTCATAATGGATCAAAGACCTAAATGTAAGACTTAAAACTATAAAACTCTTAGAAAGAAACACTGAAGTAAATCTTCATGATTTTGGATCTATGACAAACAAAAGCACAAACAACAGAAGAAAAAAGTAGATAAACTGCATCAAAATTTAAAATTTTTGGCATCAAAGGACACTATCAAGAGAGTGAAAAGACAACCCCCCAAGTGAGAAAAATGTTTGCAACCAAATACCTGATAAGGGGTACTTCTCAGGTGGTTCAGTAGCTAAGACTCTGTGCTCCCAATGCAGAGGGCTTGGGTTTGGTCCCTGGTCAGGGAATTAGCAGCTTCCCTGATAGCTCAGTTGGTAAAGAATCCACCTGCAACGCAGGAGACCCCAGTTTGATCCCTGGGTTGGGAAGATTCCCTGGAGAAGGGAAAGGCTACTCACTCCAGTACCTTGGCCTGGAGAATCCCATGGACTGTATAGTCCATGGAGTCTCAAAGAGTTGAACACGACTGAGCAACTTTTCACCTCACAGTGAACTAGATCCCACGTGCTATAACTAAGACCTGGTTCAGTTCAGTCACTCAGTCATGTCCAATTCTTTGCAACCCCATGGACTGCAGTACACCAGGCTTCCCTGTCTATCACCAACTCCCAGAGCTTACTCAAATTCATGTCCATAGAGTCGGTAATGTCATCCAACCATTTTATCCTCTGTCGTCCCCTTATCCTCTTGCCTTCAATCTTCCAGCATCAGAGTCTTTTCCAATGAGTCAGTTCTTCACATCAGATGGCCAAAGTATTGGAGTTTCAGTTTCAGCATCAGTCCTTCCAATGAATTTTCAGGACTGATTTCCTTTAAGATTGACTGGTTTGACCTCCTTGCAGTCCAAGGAACTCTCAAGAGTCTTCTCCAACACCATAGTTCAAAAGCATCAAGTCTTTGGTGGTTAGCTTTCTTTATGGCCCAACTCTCACATCCATACATTTCTACTGGAAAAACAATAGCTTTGACTAGACAGGCCTTTGTCAGCAAAGTAATGTCTGCTTTTTAATATGCTGTATAGGTCTGTCATAGCTTTCCTTCCAAGGAGCAAGCGTCTTTTAATTTCATGGCTGCAGTCACCATCTGCAGTGATACTGGAGCCCAAGGAAAGTCTGTCACGGTTTCCATTGTTTTTCCATCTATTTGCCATGAAGTGATGGGACGGGATGCCATGATCTTCATTTTTTGAATATTGAGTTTTAAGCCAGCTTTTTCACTCTCCACTTTCATTTTCATCAAGAGGCTCTTTAGTTCCTCTTCACTTTCTGCCATAAGGGTGATGTCATCTGCATATCTGAGGTAGCTGATATTTCTCCTGGACTGAGAAATCATAGTCCTAGGTATAAATCTAGCAAAAATTATACATGTGTTTACTCAAATACATAGGCAAGAAGGTTCATAGTAGTACTATTAAAAGTTGACCTACAGTGAAAACTGAAATGCTCATCATCAGTAGAATGGATAAATTGTGACAAATTAAAATAAGGAACTATATGTAGCAATGAAATGGAACCAACTACAACTACCTGAAACAATAGAAAAGAATCTCAAAACACAAAATTGAGCAAAAGAAGGCAGACTCAAAAGAGCACATTCTATTTGCTTCCATTTACATAAAATTTAATACCTGATAAACCTAATCTATGAAGTTAAAAGTCAGAATACTATTTACCCTCAGAGATGTGTAAAAGAAGAACGAAGGAGCTTTTGTGGGGCTCAAATATTCTGTTTCTTAATTTGGATGTTGGTGGGACATCCGGTCCCATCACTTTATAACAAATAGATGGGGAAACAGTGGAAACAGTGGCAGACTTTATTTTGGGGGGCTCCAAAATCACTGCAGATGGTGACTGCACCCATGAAATTAAAAGACGCTTACTCTTTGGAAGGAAAGTTATGACCAATCTAGACAGCATATTAAAAAGCAGAGATATCACTTTGCCAACAAAGGTCCATTTAATCAAAGCTATGGTTTTTCCAGTAGTCATGTATGGATGTGAGAGTTAGGCTATAAAGAAAGCTGAGCACTGAAGAATTGATGCTTTTGAATTGTGGTTATGGAGAAGACTTTTGAGAGTCCCTTGGACAGCAAGAAGATCCAACCAGTCCATCCTCAAGGAGATCAGTCCTGAGTGTTCATTGGAAGGACTGATGTTGAAGCTGAAACTCCAATACTTTGGCCAGCTGATGCATAGAACTGACTCATTGGAAAAGAATCTGATGCTGGGAAAGATTGAAGGCAGGAGAAGAAGAGGATGACAGAGGATGAGGTAGTTGGATGGCATCACCAACTCAATGGACAAGAGTTTGGGTAAACTCCAGGAGTTGGTGATGGATAGGGAGGGCTGGCATGCCGTAGTCCATGGGGTTGCAAAGAGTCGGACACGACTGAGCGACTGAACTGAACTGAACTGAACTGGACTGGACATGTGTGTTCATTTTGTGGAAAATCATCAGGCTTTACACTTATGAGTTGTGTATTTTCATGTCTTTATGTTATATGCTAATAAAATGTTTAAAATTTTCATAATATTTTTGAAATCAGGTTTTATAAGTCCTAGAATAGTTTTCCTTTTTTTTTTTTGGTCTCTTCTTGATACTCTTTCATTTTTTTCAATTGTGTATTCTATTTTTCAAAATTTTTATCCCTTTTCAAGACACTATTTCCTATTGTCTGAAAACTGATTTTGTAATAATAAGGCACGTTACTGCCATCTACTGGTAAATTACCACAATAAAGGTGTACATTACAATGTGTACCAGTGAGTGGCATCCACTTACATGTGATGTCCTCCAGTAAGACACAACTCGCCTAACCAAATGTGATAACCTTGCCATTTGGCACTGTCGTGATGAACCCCACAGACAGTAGCATGTTGATGCTCTCTAGTAGGTTTTAGTCTTCAGTTGTTTTTTCTGTTTGATGTTGTTCTTAAAGACATGGTTCTAGTGTTCACTATCAGTCTGACCACTGCAAAGCTTAAGCCCATCGGACAACCATGAAAATAGATGTTCAAAAAATGCCGATCAAAGTCAGTCAGCAAGAGAAAAACAAATATCCTACATTAACGCATATATATGTGGTGGTTGTGGTTTGGTCGCTAAGTCGTGTCTGACCCTTGAGACTTCATGGACTGTAGCCCACCAGGCTCCTCTGTCCATGGAATTCTTCAGGCAAGAATACTGGAGTGGGTTGCCATTTCCTTCTCCAGGATACCTTTCTGATCCAGTAATTGAACCCAAGTCTCCTGCACCGCAGGCAGATTCTTGACCAACTGAGCTACGAGGGAAGCCCTAACACATACATATGGAGTCTAGTAAAATGGTACTGATGAACTTATTTGCAGGGCAAAAACCGAGATGCAGACATAAAGAACAGACTTGTGGTCACAAAGTGGGACGGAGAGAATGGGGCAAATTGAGCGATTAGCACTGACATATATATACTACAATGTGTAAAATAGATACCTGGTGGGAAACTGCTGAATAACGAAGGGAGCTCAGCTCCTGGCTCTGTGATGACCTAGGTGGGTGGGATGGTGGGGTGGGAGGGAGGCTCAAAAGGGAAGGCATATATGTATACTTATAGCTGATTCATGTAGTTGTACCAGCAGAAGCTAACACAACATTGCAAAGCAACTATCCTCCAATTTTAAAAAAAAAAGCCAAATTGTTCACATCAAAGAATAATTGATTTGCTTTCGCTTTATCAATTGGACTTCCTTGGTGGATCAAACAGTAAAGAATCTGTCTGCAGTGCAGGAGACCCAGGTTTGATCCCTGGGTCAGGAAGATCCCCTGGAAAAGGAAATGGCAATCCACTTCAGTATTCTTGGCTGGGAGAATTCCATGGACAGATGGGCCTGGCAGCCAACATACAGTCCATGGGTCACAAAGAATCGGACACGACTGAGTATCTTACACTTTCTCTTTATCTAAATCTGAATCCAGAACAGTCCCGGATGTCTCAGGACTGCTTTTCTTGCTCAAAGCATTCTGTGAAACAGCCTGATAACCTCTTCAGTGGCCTCAGATAGTCTGATGCTTATTGAGGCTATCATAAGCGCTAGTCACTCACTCTTCTAAACATTTTGTATCCACTAATTCATTTTGAAGTGAAGTGGAAGTGAAGTGATGCTTTTAAACTGTGGTGTTGGAGAAGACTCTTGAGAGTCCCTGGGACTGCAAGGAGATCCAACCAGTTCATCCTAAAGGAAATCAGTCCTGAATATTCATTGGAAGGACTGATGCTGAAGCTGAAACTCTAATACTTTGGCCACCTGATGTGAAGAACTGACTCATTCGAAAAGACCCTGATGCTGGGAAAGATCGAAGGCAAGAGGAGAAGGGGATGACAGAGGATGAGATGGTTGGATGGCACCACCAACCCTATGGACATGAGTTTGAGTAAGCTCCAGGGGTTGGTGATGGACAGGGAAGCCTGGTGTGCTGCAGTCCATGGGGTTGCAAAGAGTCGGACATGACTGAGCAAGTGAACTGGACTGAGCTGAAAGTCGCTTAGTTGTGTCTGACTCTTTGTGAGCCCATGGACTGTAGCCCACCAGGCTCCTCTGTCCGTGGGGTTCTCCAGGCAAGAATATTGGAGTGGGTAGCCATTCCGTTCTCCAGGGGATCTTCCCCACCCAGGGACTGAACCTGGGTTTCCTGCATTGCAGGCAGATTCTTTACCGTCTGATCCTGTAAGTTACCCTTATTATGTACACCTTACAGATGAGGCAATTGTA
Source organism: Odocoileus virginianus (assembly GCF_023699985.2). Classification (NCBI taxonomy): domain Eukaryota; kingdom Metazoa; phylum Chordata; class Mammalia; order Artiodactyla; family Cervidae; genus Odocoileus; species Odocoileus virginianus. Next base: position 59,677,790 of record NC_069682.1, on the reverse strand, counting down.
GCACAAAAAAGTTAAGTTATATTGAAACAGTGACTGACTTTATTTTTCTGGGCTCCAGAATTACTGCAGATGGTGATTGCAGCCATGAAATTAAAAGACACTTACTCCTTGGAAGGAAAGTTATGACCAAACTAGACAGCATATTAAAAAGCAGAGAATTACTTTGTCAACAAAAGTCCATCTAGTCAAGGCTATGTTTTTTCCAGTGGTCATGTATGGATGTGAGAGTTGGACTATAAAGTGGGCTGAGTACAGAAGAATTGATGCTTTTGAACTGTGGTGTTGGAGAAGACTCTTGAGAGTCCCTTGGACTGCAAGGAGAACCAACCAACCAATCTATCCTAAAGGAGATCAGTCCTGGGTGTTCATTGGAAGGACTGATGTTGAGGCTAAAACTTCAGTACTTTGACCAACTGATGCAAAGAGCTGACTCATCTGAAAAGACCCTGATGCTGGGAAAGATTGAGGGCAGGAGGAGAAGGGGATGACAGAGGATGAAATGGTTGGATGGGATCACCGACTCAATGGACATGGGTTTGGGTGGACTCTGGGAGTTGGTGACAGACAGGGAGTCCTGGCATGCTGCGGTTCATGGGGTCGCAAAGAGTCGGACAAGACTGACTGAGCGACTGAACTGAACTGAATAGGCTGTGATACTACAAAAATAGAGTTTATAGTCTTTTGGGAACAAAAACCATGTAAGGATTTAAAAACAAAGGGAAAAAATACTTTGGACCCTGTGGGACAAGTCATTTTTCTCCTTTTGGTCTAAGTTGTATCATCCATAAGAAAAGAACTCCAGATTTGCCTGAAGTCACACAGCTAATAGGGGCTTCCCTCGTAGCTCAGTCGGTGAAGAATCTGCCTGCAGTGCAGGAGACCCAGGTTCGATTCCTGGGTCAGAAAGATCCCCTGGAGAAAGAAATGGCAACCCACTCCAGTATTCTTGCTAGGAAATCGCATGGACAGAGGAGCCTGAAAGGCTACAAAGAGCTGGACACGACTGAGCCACTAACAGTTTCAGCTTTCTTTTTCAGGATCCTTATATGAGGAATCATATAGCAGTTGATCTTTTGTGACTGCCTTATTTCACTTAGCATAATGTCTTCAATGTATGCAGTGTTATAGCATGTGCCAAAATTTCCTTCCTATTTAAGGCCAATGTTCCATTGTATGGATATGCCGCATTCTGTTTATCCACTCATCTGACAGATATACAGCCTGCTTCTTCCTTTTGACTATGGTGAATAATGCTGCTATGAACATGATTGTACAAATATCTGTTTAAGTCCCTACTTCTACTTTCTTGGGATAAATATGCAGAAGTAGTATTTCTGGATCAGATGGTAATTCTATATTTAACTTTTTGAAGTTAAAGTGATAACTGTGGTGGTAAACAGGAACGTAGGTAAAAATGTATTAGGTGTATACTTAAGATGTTTGCATTTTCCTGTATGTAAATCATTCATTTTCTAAAAGAAGAAAAAGCTTAAAATTGTTTTCCAGGCTCTTATAAACCCTTTTGGTGTTAATTTCTTGGGTTCAATGAGGTGCCCCCTTTTGGCTGCCTGTGGTTCTCTTTATTTTTCTGCCCTTTAGGGTCCACCACCATTCTCAGGATTCACACACAACAAATATTTACTGAGCATATGCTCTGTGCCAGGCCCTGTGCTATGTGCTGAGAAAACAGCAGTAAACAAGATGGATAAACTCTCCCTCCTAATGGGGTCCACAGCCTTGTGAAGACAGGTGATAAACAACCTAGTGAGTCCTATTGAGGGCAAGCAAGAGAACTTGCCTAAGGAATCTGCAGAGGTGTCCTTGGGTTAGTGATGTTTGAGCAGGGATCTGAAGGCTGACAAATTATCTAATGAGGAGGGGGAGCATACCAGATGGACCAATCAGCATGTGCAAGGATCCTAAGAAGGAAGGAAGTACAGTATGTGAAGATCAATGTACTTACAGTCCAGAGAGAGTTAAAGAGTGCAGGAGATAAGCCTGGTGATGTGGGAAGGGCAAGAATGAGACATCTATTTGGCCTTTATCATAAGAGCAATATGAACCATCAAATAGTTTTAAATAGAGGAGAGACATCATCAGATTTTTGACTTAGAAATATTGCTCTGACAGCGGGGTGGAGAATAGGTTGGAGGGGAGCCAGGGAGAATGTTGACCCACCTTAGAAGGCTACTGCACCAGTACAAGCACATAGCGTATGCTCAATAAATATATTGGTGGAATGAAACGACTATGATTTTTGTTAGATGAGACCAGTATGCCTGAGCTGTATAATCAGCTAACAATCCCCTGCTTATCTATCCAACATGATGCTTGTAATAGACCCTTAATTCCCATTTCATAGATGAGGAAGTTGAAGTTGAGGCAAAGGAAAATTACACAGCTATCAAGAGTGAAAGCCAGATCTGAATCCAGGCCTTTAGGACAAGCATCAAGCCCCATACTCCGGAGGCCTCCCTTCATTTGGGAAGAAGGGGAAAGGGCCACTCTACCTTATACCCACTGAGTCTGCCTAGGGTCACAGTGATGGGACTTACAGGCAAACATCAGTAATAAAGGCTAAAGATGATCTTTATCATCATTAGCATTACTAGATACTATGTGTCAGGCACTGTGCCAAGGGCCATGCTTTCCCTCATTTCCTCTTTGCAAAGACTATTATTATATCCATATCTCAGGTGCATAAACTGAGGCTTGGAGAGTTGACTTGCCCAAGCACACTCAGCTTAGAGTGACTCCAAGATGGGGGCAGCAGCCACTGGCAATATTACAGCGCCAGGAGACAGACAATCTCATATCCCGGCTCCGAGCTCTGCACCCAACCGAGCTGGTGCGCGCTCGGCCCCGCGCTCTCGGAGACGTTTGGTCACGTGGCCAAGGCCCCGCCCCGCCCTACCCCGCCCTCTCCCGCGCTCCCACCCTCTCTCCCTCCCTCCCCCTCCCTCCCCGGCCCGGTCCGGCCCATCCCCCTCCCCGCCGGCTCCCTGAGGCCCAGCCGGGTCGGGCTGCGGGCGGCCGGGTGCCGACGGCCGGATAGACGGGCGCACGCGAGGACGGACCGACAGACACACGGAGGGCCGCGGGCACGCACGGCCCGGGCCGGTGCTCCGAGGCCCGCCCGGGAGGGCTGGGGCCGCGCTCAGGTGAGCTGACGGCGACGCGGGCCCGTAAGGGGTGGGCCCGCCGGGCGTCTGCGGTGCCGGCCCGGCTAGCGCCGCGGGAAGGAGGCGCCGCCTGGGCCCGGCGCGGGAAAATGGCGCCGGCGGACCGTGGAGCACGGCCCCTGTGCGGTCCCGGCCCGTAGCCGCCCCGCCCGCCCGCCGCGCTCGTGTCCCCGTCGCCATGTTGGGGAGCGGGCCCGGGGCCTGCGGGCGCGGGCGCTGGGGACTGCTGGGGGCCTGGCAGGGTTGGGGAGGGTGCGGGACTCGGTGTCCGGGAGCTGAGGGAGTGCTGAGCCGGCCGGGGTCTGCACGGGGTGGCGCTCCAGGCCCGAGGAACTGGCGGGAGTCGGACGTGGGGTCGTGGCCGGGGTCGCCGAGAAGGGTCGCTGGGTCCAAATGGAATCAGGATCAGGATCCGTGGGGCTTGGGGAGCAGGAACTGGAGCTGGGTTAGGCCGTGGTCCATGTTCAGGACCCCAGGCCGGCAGGGCGCGGCGGGGCGTGGGATTTGAGCCCAGGCTGTCAGGGCTGGGACAGTTCTTTGCGGGGGGCGGGGGGTGGTGGTGAAAGTGTTGATTGAAAATGAGGGCCCTTTCGGTACAGAGGCGAATATCAGTTTGGTCTAGTCCTTAGAGTTGCGGGGCTAATCCGTGTAACTCCCAAGCGACTGAGGACATATGTGCCCCCAGGATCCTGCACTCCGTATTGTCAAGAGCAAGAGAAAAAGTAAGGCTTTGATGAAGAAGAGAGAGAAGGGGGATTGAGGTTTGGGTGCAGGAGCTGGCCAGCAAAAGAATGCAGAGTGGAACTGGTTGGCAAGAAGAGAGAGCCTCCATCAACTTAGGGAGTTTGTGTGTGTGTCTTTAAAAGGAGGGACCCGGCTGTTTGTGGGCGGTGACCCAAGGTGTCTTCCCAGGAAGGGGACAGCCCACTGTTTTTTAAGAGCAGTGTCACCTGGGGAGGTCATCAGAAAGGCGTTTTTGAACCCGTGAGAATGGTAAAGGATTGAGTGTGTAAAAACTGCAAGGGCCCTTAGATCATGTAATGATTTCAGATTATGTAGTGATTGTAGCTGAGATACAGAAAGGTAAAGTTGACTTCTAAAGATCTAACCAGTAAATGGCAGAAGTGGTAGTAGAACTCAGGCCTGTTGCCTCCTTATTCAACACCGCTGCTTTAGAGGAATTGGTCAGGTGGGCAAAAAGTATTAAAAAGTCAAGCATGGCAGCATATATCAAAGAACTACTAAGTAAATTCTTTTTGTATTGAGTTTGTCAGTACAAAAATTGAGGGGGATAGGAGAAAAGTGTATATAGCTAGCTGTTTGATAATTTCTAGTGTACTTCTGTTTGTGCAAAGAAGTTATCTTCAGGATCTTTTTGAGTTCTGTCTTTATATAGAGTCTTAAGAGATGTTCCTTCTCTTCTAGGTGTTTACTATACAGCAAAGGGACACAAAAAGCCTAAAAGATAACAGTGAACAATGAATCTCTATCATGACTGTAATTGAAGTTCAATCATGATAGAAGAGTTCAAAGTCCCCATGGGCTATGAGAGAATTCTCAGTTACGTTATAGTTGTCCCAGGGCCCCTATGTAGTCAAAAAAGACTTTCAATAAAAAGGTTATGAAGATGTTCATAGCAATGATATTTTTAATATACGTTCAGTATCCTTATTCAGCAACATGATTCGTTTGTTTTTGGTCTTTCTAATGCAGGAAAACCTAATCTTGTCTGTACCATAGGCTCCTTTGTTGCTCAGTCATTAAGTCGTGTCCAACTCTTTGTCACCCAATGGACTGCAGCATTCCAGGCTTCCCTGTCCTTCACTATCTCCCAGAGTTTGCTCAGATTCATGTAGTGTCAATGATGCCATCCAACCATCTCATCCACCGTCACCCTCTTCTCCTGCCCTCACTCTTTCCCAGCATCAGGGGCTTTTCCAGTGAGTTGGCTCTTCGCATCAGGTGGCCAAAGAATTGGAGCTTCAGTATCAGTCCTTCCAATGAATATTCAGGGTTGATTTCCTTTAGGATTGACTGATTTAATCTCCTTGCACTCAAAGAGACTCTCAAGAGTCTTCTCCAATACCACAGTTGGAAAGCTTCAGTTCTTCGATGCTCAGCCTTCCTTTTGGTCCAACTCTCTCTGTACATGACTACTGGAAAAACTATAGCTTTGACTAGATGGACCTTGGTCGGCAGTCTAGCAAACCTTTTGGATCCTTTTCAGAATAATATTTTTAATTGCATAATACAAAATACCTGGGGTTATAGAGAAACCCACTGTATTGAAATGCAATTACTACAATATACAAATTGTGATGTAGTAATATAGATATACTTCTTTATCAGCAAATTAAGAAATTAGATCTAGTGGTGGGTCTGATAATTACATCAAATGAACATAAATAATTCTTTAAGATATCTGCAATAACTATAATATGATACAAAGATATCTGTGATTACAGTAGCAGAATCACAGATCTGCTAATACAAGAATGGCTTGCTGCCTACATTCATATTTGAATAAAATGGTAACTTTCAGTTAGAAGTTAGTGAAAATAAAGTAATATTTTTCCTATCCAAGTTCATAGCCCTTCCACTCCTTCCCTGGGAATTCTGTCTGTGAGCTCCCATCTGTGAACCCCAGGTTAAGGAACCACAAAGGATGTCTTCCATTCAACAGACATTTACTGTTCGCTGAGACATCTATTTATATCAGCCATTATGCTAGGCTGTGAGGAGTGACAGGTCTTTAAGGCAGGATAGGGTCTTTTCACTTTGGATATTCAGTCCCATGAGAGAAGTGAACATATAAACAATGACAGTTAAGGATGTTAAATGCCAAAGGAGAGCTGTCAGGTTGTTAGGACACAGGTAGGCATGTCTCTGCTCTAGGATCAGGGAAGGCTTTGGAAATAAGTGAGACTTGAGGTGTGTCCTGAAAGGTAAAGGAGTTTGCCAGATGCAGAAGAGAGAAGAGCTTTCAGGTAAGGACATACATTTTCAGGGAATGTAATTTAACGTGTCTGCAGCATACTGTGTGTGTGTGTGAAAGAGTGGTTGGAGATGAGACTGGGAAGGTTGTTTGGAACCTGGGTTGAAGGACCTTGCTAAGGAATTTGGACTGAATACTTGGCTTTTAGACAGGCATTCAAGGCTTTCAAGGAGTGGAGTTATGATGAGGTTTAATTTTTCGAAGATAAATTAATGTGTTTTGGAGGGAGGGTGGATTGGAGAGCAGAAAAGAAGTAATGAGGGAATGAGGGCCTGAACCAAGGCAGAAGCTGGGCACGTTGGATAGAGTTAGAATTTTCAAGTGTTGATATAATTACATTGTGAGTGATGAGCGAGAAGGGGAATTTTTTAGATTTCTAGTTTGAGGTGGCAGTCAATGAGGTTTAAAAAAGGAGTGAAAGGAAAATGAATGAGAATTGCTGCAGATAGGGAAAAGATTTTTTTTTTTGTAGAATAATAGACTTTTGGAAACCAGTACAGAGCTGTCAAGTGTGATGTCGTTTATTGCTTAAGAAAATCATGTGTCAACAGACGGGGAAAGTATTCCTAGAGTAGGAAAATCATAACTATCAATGTCAGGTCGTGGCAGACTGTGACCCATGCATCAAATCTGTTCCACCACCTGTTTATGTAAATAAAGTTTTATTGCAACACTGGCACACTCATTTACATATTGCTCTTGTCTGCTTTCATACTACCAATGGCAGGTTAAATAGTTGTGACAGAGAATATATAGCCCACAAAATTGAAAATATTTACTTTCTGGCCCTTTACCAAAGATATTTGCCAGTTCCTGATCTGTGTGTCTGAATGTTGGACATTAAATTTCTGATTTACCATCCTGTTCCTATGTGATGAAGAATAATCATCTTGGCACTGTCTTTCTGGCTGGATTCCCCATGCTTTGTGTATCTGCAGCATGACATAGATCCCTGAATATTTTATATTGGTCAGTGGTGCCATGGTTTACTGTTTTGGGGTCCAGTGTGTGACAACTGGTTCTTGCCAGGTTTTCACAGTTTAGACCTTCCCGGGGCCTGTTTTGTCATCTTTTTCTATTGGGTTGTCTTTTTCAAAAGATTTCTTCATATTTTTTGATTATTAATCCTTTTGTTAACTATATGTATTACAGATATCATTTCCTGGTTTGTTGCTAATGTGTTTATATCTCTCTAAGTTGTTAAAAAGTTTTGAATTTTAATCAAGTTTATCTTTTTCTCTCCCAAGATTTTGAAGCTATTCTTTATATTATCTTTTTGCCTTTTATGTTTAGATCTCTTATCTGGATTTCACATGTGTGTGTGGTGTGAGGTAGAGTCATTTCATTTTTTTGATGTACAATTAATTATCCCAGTATCATTTATTGAATGGTACTCTGTCTTCATATTGTGAGCTCTTTTTGGTAAAATCTATTGAAGGCCCTGTTTCCAGCTCCATTGTTTGTGAATTGTGTACCTTGGACACATTGCATAACCTCTTTGTGCCTTGGTTTTCTCATCTTTAAAATAAAGAAAATAGAGTTGTTGTGAGGATTAAGCAAGCTAATTCTTACAACATGTAGAACAGAGTGGCATCTAGAAAATGCTCAATAATGTTAGCTATTATTTATTATTTAGCATTATTGTTCATTTATGATTCCTAGGCAAGAGTGGAAGCTCAATATGCTCAACTCAGTTGTAGACTTTATTCAGTTTTCAGATTGAAAGAGAATGGCTGATAGCTAAGTGTTGCAGGAGGTGCTTCCAGGTGGCTGCTTAATTTTAGCTGCTGCCTTAAACTATCTGCTGGAGTGGAACTCCTCCCTGTAGTTCTTTGCAGTTTTCACTACTCTCTTGTTTTGTTCATTTACTTTGTCCCCCTCCAGGTATTTGATTTTCTAGTTCTGACTTTACCAAAGTGTTATATATTACCTTGCCTGAACTAATAAGGGACATATTGAGATATTGTCAGGATGGCCAGAAACTGACAGATGAATTGGGGGGCAGGTAAAAACTAAATTCTGTTTCTAAGATTGAGTCATTCTTAGTCATAATGAATAAATTGATCATTGAAGTTAAAAGATGAGATGAAATTCAAATCATTGAATATTTAGGCATCTACTATGTGCTGGATGCTATATTAGAAATTACCACATTGGTAATAGAAAAGAAAACTAGCTGACCAGCTTTATGAAATACTACAGAAGAGATCTTTTTACTTGTGATAGGGAGCTGTTTTCCAAGAGAGCATTTATTTGGATGACAGGGAGGAAATATGGGCATTTATTCATTTGTCAACAAATTGAACCCTATCATGTACGCTGGGCTAGAACTCTGCAGAATACAAGGATAAATCTAGCCAGGATTTGTGGCATGTGGAGTGTATATATAATGTGTTATGGAGCTGGGCTGTCAGAGGATGGTACCTGAAAGAGAAGGCCTTTTAAGCAGGATTGCCAAAAATGTTTAGGATCTTACAACTTGAAGATGAGACAGTATTTTTCCAGGCTGAGGGAAAGCATGAATGTAGAGATGGGTGTTTTAAGAGATAGTAAACAGTCTAATTTGATTGGAGAACAATATTGTCACAGGACTGTTGTTAAAGTTGAGGCTGAAGTGGAGATTGAACAATAGTAATAATAGTAGTAGTAGCTCTCATTTTTCACTTGCATACCGTTTGCCAGATAATGTGCCAGGTATTTTACAAGCGGCATTTCATTTAATCCTCACAATAACCCTGTGAGATAGGCACTAATTTTTAATCCCCTTTTTGTAGATAAGGAAACTGAGAAATAGAACAATTGATAGAGAATGAGTCTAGGCAGTCCAGTTCCAAAACCTGTGTTCTTAGTCTCTGCATACTATACATGGAAGGCTTTGAATCCTCTTCAGTTCAAGGCTGAGAAGTTTAGAATTGATTAAGTAATGGGAAGTCATCAAAAGTTCTTGGCTATACAGTGACATAATGAAATCTGTACATTTGGAAAGTAAGCCTGGTCATGAAATACAGAAGCAGCAAGGCAAGAAAGGAGAGATATGGAGGTAGTTTCTCCTTCCTCACCAAATTAGTTGTTCCTTTAAGGGCTGGGACTATATCTCTCCTTTCCTTCAGCTCTGGTGTCTACATACTGTGTGCCTGTCACATTTATTTATTTTTAAAAATTTATAATCTTTTTCTTGCTCTAAAAAGGACTTAAGGTGGCTGCCTAGGAGCTCAGTAAACAATTGCTGAGTGAATTATTAAATGACTAGAGGTATATATAGATGCGTACATAAAGGGAATACTATGGTTTTGTTGGAGGGAGTAAATGCAGCTTTATAATTTGGTGATAAGCTATATTTTATATAGAGAGTCTACAAAGAGAAAGGCCAGAACTGCTTCTTTTTTAACTTGTGAAGAATTGTATATTCTGTTTCAGTTAGAATATTAACACTCAGTTAACATTAGCTATGTCAGTTAAAAACCCAAACTCATAGAAACAAAAGAGTAGAATGGTGGTTGTCAGTAGCCGGGAGATGGGGGAAATGGGGAGATTTGATCAAAGGGTATAAACTTATAAGATGAATAAGTTCTAGGAGTCTTGACGTACAGCATGGTGACTATAGTTAATCGTACTGTGTTATATGTTTGAAAGTTGCTAAGAGAATAGATCTTAAATGTTCTTACCATACACATAAAAAATGGTAATTATGTGAGGTGATGGATATGTTAACTAACCTTATTATAATAGTCATTTCTCAATATATATGTGTATCCATCTCATTGTACACCTTAAACCTATACAATATTGTATATCAATTATATCTCAATGAACCTGGGAGAAAAACTATGTCAGTCTTAATAATATTAATGATCACCAAATTCAGAGTGTATTCATATTTTAAATAGATATTTAGGTTTGTATTTAGCATTAATCAGCTGCAAGTCCCCCCCTACACACAGAGGCAACAAAAATTGCCAGTAACCAGCTCCTTTACTGACTTTTGAACTGTGGTGTTGGAGAAGACTCTTGAGAGTCCCTTGGACTGCAAGAAGATCCAACCAGTCCATCCTAAAGGAGATCAGTCCTGGGTGTTCATTAGAAGGACTGATGCTGAAGCTCAAACTCCAGTACTTTGGCCACCTCATGCAAAGAGTTGACTCATTGTAAAAGACCCTGATGCTGGGAGGGATTGGGGGCAGGAGGAGAAGGGGACGACAGAAGATGAGATGCCTGGATGGTATCACTGACTTAATGGACATGAGTTTGAATAAACTCCGGGAGCTAGCGATAGACAGGGAGGCCTGGCATGCTGTGATTCATGGGGTCACAAAGAGTCAGACACGGCTGAGTGACTGAACTGAACTTACTGACTTTGAACCTGTTGAATATTAGTTCCATAGTGCCATTTATGTACATTTTCTTAAGACCAGACTGTAGTCTCTGTCAGGAAGAAATAACTAGTTGCAGATTTGTGAATCAGATGCCTGTTTTGGATTTTACTGAGGGAAATTAGTCAAAAGATTAAGTCCCTTGCAATAAATTTAAATGTTACTTGGAAGTAAGGCTGTGTTCTTTCTATCAAATACAGACTTAAAAATTCAAACATTTTTGGAGAAATTCAAAGACACAGGTTAACTGCCAAATACCAGTAAAAGTAGGAAGATATTAAGTAAACCAGCATTTGACTAGATCAATTACAAATCAATAACATTCTTTTCCATTGTGGATATTAGCTATCAGTAGAATGTAGATATATATGCATGCACATATCTAAGTGTAATATATATTGATAAAATTAATATAAGTCCATTTGGGTCTAGGAACGTTCCTAAAGAAAATGAATCTTCATCTGAGAGTTGTGTGTAACTCTTCAGTATATGTGGGGAGAACTCATTCAGAAGTTTTATAATCAGAATGATTATGTATTGAGAAAAAGTTAATTATGAAAGTCAGTATATGTTGACTACCTACCACTGTTGAGGTCTGTATACAGTTGATTAGTTAGCTTCTGCCTTTTAGGAAACAAATTATCTGGGGAAGTGATGTGAACATAAATAAAAGAGGGGAAAGTGTGTTTTGAATGAAATAGTAAGTGCTATGGGAACTCAGGAGAGGTTACTTCTACTTGAAGAATCAGGGACCGCTTCATAGAAAAGGTGGTGTATTTATTTCCTAGGGCTGCCATAACAAACTACCACAAACTAGGTGACTTAAAACAACAAAAATTTATTCTCTCACAGTTCTTGAGGCTAGAACCTGAATGCAGGGTGTCGATGGGGCCATGCTCCCTTTGAGACTTTGAGTGGAGTTCTTTCCCTTGCCTCTTCCTGCTGCTGCCTCTTCCTAGCTTCCATCAATTCCTGACATTTCTTGCTTTGCAGCTACATCACTCCAGTTTCTGTCTCTGTTGTCACATAGCATTCTGCCTTTGTGCCTCTGTATCCAAATTTCTCTCTTATAAGGGCACTAGTCCTGTTGGATTGGGGGTCTACCTCATCTTAACTAATTGCATCTGTAGTGATTACAGATCAGGTTACATTCTGTGGTACTGAGGGTTAGGGTTTTAAATATATTTGGGGAGATAAGATTGAACTTAAAACAGGTGACATGATACAGAAGTATTAAATTAAAATTTACTAATTAAATGGAAGAGTAAAACTGGAATGAATTGAGTTAAGGAAAGAAGAACTAAGGGAATGATGGACATAGTAGATTGTAAGGAGTATTTAGGAAATGAGGTAAAGAAGTCTGGTTTGCTGGTGTATTGAGGAGTTGTGAGAAGATGAAGGCAGAGTAAATACATTGAGGTCCTAGGTACCAGATCTGAGATATTTGAGTGCTGCTGAGTGGGTAGTGTGTGGGAGCAGAATAGCCTTGCAGAGTTTTGAAATGGTGGATAACTAATTCAGACTTTGGATAATTAATTCAAGCTTTAGGAAGATTCTGTGATCAGGTGAACTTGGATAGACAAATGGTTAGTGACTTAACACACCCAGCCTCCCTCATTTGCCTATGCCAGTAACTTTTCACCAGGACAGTCCAGAAATTCCCCATAGACAGAAAACACCACTACAACACACGAGGATTTTACTTGCCTCTTGGTCAGTCATCTGTGGGCATTGAGACACATCTGCTTTTTTAGGGTCTCTATTCTATTCAGAAGCCTCTCTTTGGATTTATAATCATGTTGTTCTTCATTTTTCCTTCAAACTTTTCTTCAAAATCACCGATTTTCCATCCTGTTTTTTACCTCTTGATTTTTCTCTGAACCATTTTCAGTTTCTTTCCATGTCTTTTAAAAACATCTGACTAACGGAAAGAATTGAGGAAGATTCTGTACTATCCAAGCCAGTGATATTCTTTTCTGTATCCTTTCAATGATAGTTTTGATGACTTTTGTCCACAATAGGACTTTATTTAAATTATGACTATTCATTCAAATTGTGGTCAACAGTTGTGCTCAAGTGCGTTTCCTTCTTTGTGCTCAGGCATTTCTTCCTGGTTCTGTATTTGCATCTCACATATTTTCTCTAAGACCATGTGTCTTCATGACATTTTAAAAATTACGTTTGAATATTACAAACAAGCATAACTTCCTAGTCATCATATCCATATGGTCTTTTCATATAGTTTTTTATAGTTTTCTTTCATTTGGCATTATATTGATACACTTTTCTACATGTCAACATAGTCATCATTTTTAATGAATCCACAATAAAGTTTAAATACTTTGTGTATTATTATATTTGGCATTTGGATGGTTTCCAGTTTGTTTTTATTTTTGATTTACAATTCTAAGTGATACTACTCTAACAGCTTTTTATCCCCCCGCCCCATTTTTTTCTTAGATTATATACCCTAAAATAATTCAGTTCCATCTAAGGATATCACTTTTTCACTATGTTGTTAGATTATTCATTAGAAAATGCCAGTTTGTACAGTTCTACTATAGTTAACAGTAGATTTTATAATTTTTTTCTTCTAGTGTAATAGTGATTGAGGCCTCCCTGATGACTCGGTGGGTAAAGAATCCACCTGCAATGCAGGAGACACAGATTCGGTCCCTGTGTGAGGAAGATCCTCTGGAGGAGGGCATGGCAACCCACTCCAGTATTCTTGCCTGGAGAATCCCATGGACTGAGGAGCTTGACAGGTTGGACAAGACTGAGCATCTAAGCAGGCTCACACACGTAATAGTGATATATCACAGTTTTGTGGCATTTTTGGTATTTTAAATGTTTTATTATGAAAAAAAAAATTCAAACTTTCCAAAAAGACCCTTCCAGAAATAGTTCAATGAACAATTCAGTATGTTGCCATACACTTACTAATATACTTCTTAGGTTAAACCTTTTTAAAATAAAGACATCATAATAGTATGCCTTTAAATACTTTAGCATGCATCTCTTACAAATAAGAACATTTTCCTACATTGTTGCAACACCATTATCACAGGGAACAAAATTACAATAATTCCTGAATGTTTCAGGCATTAGTTTGTGTTTGTTTCTCCAGTTGTTTCTATAATGACTTTTACAACTGACTTATTCGAAGTGGAATCAAATTAAGAACTATGCCTTGTGTTTGTATTTGTTATTTTTGTAGTCTTTTTTTTTTTTTAATCTGAAGAGATTCCCATTTCTTATCTGCTCCCTCACCTCCTCCCACCCCCTCAAGGCATTGATTTGTTGAGACCTGAGCATTTTTCTTGTTTGTCTCACATCCTGGATATGCCTGATTGTATTCTTTGTGGCATCTAACTTGTTCCTTGTATTTTCCTTAACTGGAAGGTTTAAGACTTGATTAGATTGTAGCCTAACATTTTGACAAAAATATTTAATACATTTTTTTTACATTGCATCATATCACGAGGTGCATAAATGTCTGGTTTTCCCCTGTTGATGTTAACTTTGATCATAGGGTTAAGATTGTGACTGCCACATCTCTCCTGTGAAGTTGCTTTTTTTTTTCTTTTGTGACTAGAAAATATGTTTTTTATTTTTATCATTGATGAGTATTTTTTAGTCGAGCTAGTTTTTCATTCATTTGACCGTTTGTAGACTTGATATTTTCCTTTTAAGCTTGTACTGTGCATTTAAAAACTTTATATAGTGTCATAAAGAATGATGCATTATAAAAGATAAATTTCAAATTTCAAGGTATAGCTTAAATCAAATATAATTTAACCAAGAAAAACCTTACAGATTGCAGATATACATAGAGTAGGGGGCATTTCTTTGACAGAATCCTGTGATGTTTGCTTTTTAAAAAAGCATTGTAAGCAGGCAAAACTAAGAGGCGTAAAGCTCTTGAATAAAACAGTTTCTTTTTCTTTTTGAAAGAGAGTTAAGTCCTGAATTCATAAGTTGTTTTACAAACCCAACCCCCAAACACTCAGAATTTATTTTTGCTTCTTGTCCTCTTCAGTATTTCATTTGGCTGTCTTTATCAACTTTGCCAGTTCTTTATCAACTTTAAATAGCTATTTTGTGTATTTGGGGTCTTAATCCCTTTTTTGACATGTGGTACAAATATATTATCCCAGTCTCTCAGTTGGCTTTTGACTTTGTGGTTTGCTTGACATATAGACTACTTTAATTATCTAATCATGCCTGTCAGTCTTTTTCTTTATAATTTCTAGGTTCATGTCTTGGTCACCACCATTCCACCAAAGTTAATAAGTCTAATTTTTTTTCTATATTTTTGTCTTGTTTAAATTTTGTTTTTCTCATTTTTGCAACTTGGGCAGAAATTTCTTTGTTGTTTAATATAAATGAGCCTGTTTATTATGCTATTGAATTTCTTCTCTTGATCAAAAACTTCTTTCTTCACTGTTTAGGGATATAATTATTTTAAACAACCTCTCTTGATTTTGAAGAAATGCTTTTCTGGTTTTTCCAGGTCAATTTGGACGCTCTACCTGTGTTTGAAAATAATCGTTTATTCGTCTAATAACAGTTCTGTCTGCAGGTTTGCCAGGTATATTCTGGGTCATCAGTTATGATGAAATGGTAGCTTCAGAACTCGAAAGCCGATCTAAGGACTTAAGTGTTTGATTTTTAAAAGAAAGTGACAATTATAAGAATATAAAGCAAAAAAAAAAAAAAAAAAAGGCCTGACAAAACTGTCTTTGAATACATTTGACTCTCCTTTCCGTGGGTTCCTCATCTGCAGATTCAACCAGCCTGAGATTGAAAGCATTCTCCCCCCAAATTCCAGAAAGTTCTAAAAAGCAAGACTTGAATTTCTCAAGACTGGAAACTATTTACCTTGTATTTACAACTGTTTTGACAACTGTTCACATATCAGTTACATTGTATTAGGTATTATAGTTAATCTAAAGATGATTCCTAGTGTATGGATCGGATGTGCTGTTGTATTCAAATACTACATCATTTTATATGAGGGACTTGAGCATCTGCAGATGTTGCTTTTGAGGGGACAGTCCTGGAGTCAGTCCCTCTTGGATACTGAAGATGACTCTATGCTAAGACAGTGGAGAAAAAGAAACACTGGCAGACTCTTAGAATGATGGTCTAAGGACTTTTTGTAATTCAGAGCCCAGATTTCATGATTTAACAGTTTCTTGTTAGAAACTTAATAGAGAAAGGAAGCCATTGTTCTCTAAAGTTGTTTTCCAACACTTTCTTAAGGCAGGGAAACATTCATTATCATTATATAACATACTTTGCTGCTGCTTTTAAAATGAAGTATTTCTTTTGAAAGAAGTGTCATACATGAAATGAAAGACTTCCCTCTTACTGAGAAGCTTTGGACAAATTATTTACTTGGGCCTTAATTTTTTTGTCTGTTCAATGAGGGTATTGGACCTGGGGCCCTCTGATATTGCTCAGAATCTCAAGTTATGTTTAGGGATTTTTTAAAAAAAATTATTAGTTCCTACATTGTAAGATTTGGTCAACATTTCAATGTCATTTGTATATTACAGCACGGATTAAAAGACTAGAATTTTTTTTTTTTTTTTTTGGCCTTGCAGCAGGCAGGATCTTAGTTTCCCAACCAGGGATCAGATTCATGTCCCCTGCTTTGAGAATGTGGAAGCTTAACCACTGGACTACCAGGGAAATCCTCTTGCACTGTTTTTTGACTGAAGCTTTATTCTGAATGAAAGAACGTGGTGGTTTACAATTAGAACATGATGTGTAGTGTAGTTTTTTTCTAAACTTTACTTTATCCTCTTACCGTGGTATCTAACAAGATGGGAAAACTCTCGTTGAGCCTCTGACTTACTCTGCTGATTATGCTCAATTAAAATTATAACTACAGTTGACCTTTGAACAACATGGTCTGACTGTGCCAATCCACTTATATGCAGATTTTTTTCAGTTAATACATACTGCAGTACGACACATCCATAGTTGGTAGAATCCATGAATGTAAAACCACAAGAATGGAGGGCTGACTGTAAACTTATACTCAGATTTTTGAATGCTCCTGGGATCAGACCACCTAACCCCTGAGCTGTTCAAGGGTCAACTATATGTATCTGTGTTAGTTTAGGGATTTCAAATTTTGTATTTCACACATTTTTCCCGCAAATATTTATTTTATTATGAGGCTTCATAAATTACACATGTTACATCTGTTCTTTTATGAATATGAAATAGAAGAAAAATGAAAAGAGAGACTTGGAGGTAAAGATTATATTTCACAAATTTATCTTTTGTTTCTTATACTATTAATAAAATGTCAGGATTGAAATTTATATTTAATGTTAATATTCCCTAATCTCTTAAATTATCTATTATGCCTACAAAGAGCAAACCAGGATTTTTACAGTAGTGAAATGCCAGTCTCCTCAACAGGCATTTTGTTAATCTTTTCAGGGCACTAAGTTTCTGTGATTTGACTGGAGGTTTACATAAATTTTCCCTTGGGATCCCTGGACTTAGGAAACATGTAAGAGTTTTCTAAGAATCTTATGAAATGATGTAGGGAGTATAGAATTGGATCTTACACTAGTGTGCCATGGCAGATTGTCTTTGACAGTTTATATTTAACTGGGTATTAATACAATTTTAAAAATGCCTTATCTTGAAACATTGAAAGCTATGTAGTTTAAAGGCCAACTTAACTTTTAAAGCAGTATAAGTGTAATATCCAGACCTAGGCCTTCATGAAAATCTTATTTAAATTATCCATTCCATATTTTTTTTTGTTTCTTATATAGTAACTTCAGGAGCAGGAATCTATTTAGTAGAGAACCTGATGCATAGTAGGTGATTGGTAAAGGGAGGTTGAACAAATGCATCCGTTGAAAGTATTCAAATTATAATAGATTAGAAATTATGAAAAAAAATTATGAGGGACTTCTTTACGCATATATTTTCCATTTAAAAAACTATCTTGTGTTCTTTAAGTCTGAAATGATTTCAAAATGTAAAGTTTAACTCATGCAAAAAAAGTCTTGTGATGTTGGTGGTAGTGAGGATATTGTTTATATTATTTGCATCTAGACCACAAACCTAGGAGATTTGTATTTTATACAAGCTGAAGAATATACTTGTGTTTGGAGAAGGAAATGGCAACCCACTCCAGTACTCTTGCCTAGAAAATCCCACCGATAGAGGAGCCTGGTAGTCTCCATTCCATGGGGTTACAAAGAGTTTGACATGACTGAGCAACTTCACTTTCACTTTCATCAGGCAGATGACCGAGGAATTCTAGGATTCTTACTTTACAAAGCTACTTAAAACATATGAGTAGCGAGATTATTTGTTAAAGTGAAACCATGTGTTTGTTGTTGTGTGTGCATGTTTAGTCATGTCTGACTCTGTGATCCCATGGACTATAACCTGCTAGATTTCTCTGTCCATAGAATTTTCCATGTTAGAATACTGGAGTGGGTTGCCGTTTCCTACTGCAGGGGGATAAATAGTCCTTGAGTTTTCTTAAACCCTAGAAGGAACCTGTAATCCTCTTTAGTTCTACCTTAGTGATCCATCCTCTCATTTTATAATTTAGGAATCGTAGGGCTTCCCAGGTGGCACAGTGGTAAAGAATCCACTTGCCAATGCAGGAGGTGCAGGAGACACAGGTTCTATCCCTGGGTCAGGAAGATTCCCTGGAAAAGGACATGGCAACCCACTCCAGTATTCTTGCCTGGGAGTTTCCATGGACAGAGGAGCCTGGCCATGGGGTCACAAGGATTCAGATGTGATTGAGCACACACAGGCACAGAGAGATTGCACCCTGCCCCAATTCATAGAACTTTATGGGAAGGTCACAACTAGAACTTGGAGCACACTCATCCTGCCATGCTCAACCTAGCTCTTTTTTCATTCTGTCACCCTGTGTTTCACAGTTGTGAACCCAGGACATCTGTGTTTTCCATTTGTTTACTTGTTTGTTTTTTGCAGTTGTCATTTGTAATAATTTTTTTCAGAGAATAAGTAGGAGAGTAAATGTTAAATTTAAAAGTTTAATATTATTACTTTATTTACAGTTTTATAACAGAACGAGTAGGAAAATAACTTGAAGGACTAAGTCAGTAACTAACTACCTAGGGCAAATCTTGTAGCCTCTGTGAGACTGTATCTGCTACTTTCTTAGAATCCTTCCAGGCTTCTGCCCAGAACAAATATTTCTGTTTTGTTTTTTTTTTTTTTTTAATATTTGTCACTGAAAGTATAACACAATGCAAAGTGTACAAGTCGTAACGATAGTGAATTATAAAATGAACATACTTGTATAACCATTGCTGTTGTATTTTGAAAAAGCTTCCTTGGTGATTATGATAGGCTTTCCTTTAAAAGAAATCACTGGACTTGTGGCTGTAGGTAATCTCATGTTTTTTACAACTCTTTCTAGAGTGAAATTAGTAGAAACGGGGTAGAGAGAAGGAATTTGTCCAGTCACAAAAATGTGCTTTGAATAGGTTTATTTTGATTATATCAAGTCTTGTCTTTCTGATGTTTCTCTTCTTCCTCTTTGCCCTTTTTCCTTTCTGTCTAGGTCCTGGATGGAATGGAGAGGGCTCCTACTCAACCTCTAACTATCTTTTCTGAGAGTGGTCAGAGAGTTCTTAAACAGGTCTGTTGATTCTGTAGTATACAAATGCAAGTTTGAGTTATAAAATATTTGGTTTCAACCTAAACAAAGGATTGAATTAAGAAGTAGCCTTTTTAAAAAAAGAAGCCATTTTGATCTCAGTGTCTACAGGGTATTTACTTTAGCAAGCTGCATTTGGCATGTGAATTGGACCCAGAGTGACTCAGTTAAAAAGATCTGCTTAATAGAAAAGCAGTTGTCATGTCTTTATCAGATATGTTGATTATATATAATATGGCAGAATTCTTTGTTGGTTTCTGGAAAATAACAGGAAAAGATGAAAAAGTGAGTATCTCAGTTGTCTGTGATTCTGGTGGAGAATGGAGGCATGGAAAAATCCAAGAAGGAAAATAATTATTTGACCCTCTTTGTGATATTCTCAGAATTCATAACACTGGGGAAAACAATCACAGTTACCTTTACCTTACAAATCTCTCATTCAGGGAAGGGCAAGTATATACAGGCTTTGGGTTTTTTTTTTTTTTTTTCTGTTTTTCTTTCTTTTACCTCACTCTGTGTCACCATGAATGAACTTTATCATTATTCAGACAGATAAAAACTCAAGCTTAGTGATTTTCCAAACTTGTCTTTACACTGGAATCTCCAGTAGAACTTTGCAAAGTACTGATGTCTTTGTTCTACCTCCCAGCCACCACCGCATCCCAGGTTGTGATTTAATTGGCCTGGGGGTATGGCCTAGGAATTTTTAAAAGATCCCAACAGGATTCTGAAGTGCCGACAAGTTTAGGAACCACTGTTCTAGCTAGTTAAAGCAGATCTGGCAACTATGCAACTTGTGACGTTTTTGTGTAAATATTTGGATAAATATATGCATAAAGGACAAATATTTTTATTTTAAAATCCTGTTCTTTAAACCTAAATTCTTACCAGAATGTAAGCTTCATTAAAGCAGATACCATGTATATATTTTCTTCCCCATTATATCGTTAACATTTAAAGCAATAACTGGCATGTGTGCTTAAGTGTTTGTTAAGTGGGTGGATGAACCTATCATTCTTTAGTGAACCGAGTATGCTTTTACCTCGTACACAAGTGGTCTGAGATATAGGGTGGTGGTGGTGGTAGTGAAGAGTCCAGCCTCTGTGACTGACTGACAGGGCTCTAGTCACAGCGCTGTCACTTACAAGCTGTCAGATGTTAAGCAAGTTGTATGGTATATCTTGGGCTTCTCTGGTGGCTCAGTGGTAAAGAATCTGCCTGTTAATGTAGGAGATGCCGTTTTGATCCCTGGGTTGGGAAGATCCCCCGAAGAAGGAAGTGGTAACCCACTTCAGTATTCTTGCCTGGGAAATTCCACGGACAGAGGAGCCTGGTGGGCTGCAGTCCATGGGGATGCAAGAGAGTCGGATACAACTGAGCAACTAAACAACAAAACTGGTATATCTCACTTGTTAAGAAACTGCCAGTTTATTTATTTATTTTAAAATATTTCTTTATTTCTTTTGCTATGCTGGGTCTTAGTTGTAGCACATGGGATCTTTAGTTGCAGCTTGTGAACTCTTAGCTTTGGCATGTAGGATCTAGTTCTCTGACCAGGGATCAAGAATTCCCAGCAGGGATCTGCATTGGGAGCACAGAGACTTAGCCACTGGACTACCAGGGAAGTCCCAGCCAAACAGTTTAAAAAGATGTGAATGTTCAGCAGAATTTCCAAGGAGGGTGCATTAGTTATCTGTTGTTGCATAACAAATTACCACAAATTTAGCCACTTGAAACATGTATTTATTAGGGCACAGTTTCCAAAAGTCAGGAGTTTGGACACAGTTTAGGCGGGCCCTCTGTATCAGGGTCTCGCAGGCAGCAGTCAGGGTATCAGCCAGGAATGGAGTCATCTCAGTGATTGACTGAAGAAGGATTTCCTTGAAGCTTACTTGGTCGTTGGCAGAATTTACTTCGTCAAGGGGTGTTGGATTTTTAAGGCCTTGGTTTCTCACTGGCTATTGGTGGAGACAGTTGTCAGTTCCTTACCTTGTAGCTCCCTCCAGCGTGGCAAGCTGAGAAGGCGGTAGAGTCTCCTAGGGAGATGGAAGTCTCATTCTTTTGTAACCTAATCATGGAAATGGCACTGTATATATTTGGCTATAAGTAAGTCACTAGACTAGCCCACATTCAGGGGGAGGAAGAGGGGCAGGGGTGATTATACCAGGGCATGAATACCAGGAGGCTGGGATAATTGGTGGCCATCTTAAAAGTTTGTCTACCACAGGAGACATGGGCTTAGTGCCAGGCTGGGACTCAGTGGGGTATTAAAGGGAGTAGGGGTAGTGAGGAATAGTTTGTGAAATTTCCTTTACCTTCCCCGTATCAGACTATATCTTTCTTCCTTCTGTCTTTAACATTAGCTTCTCTCCCCTTCAAGAACAGAGACATAATACAAAGATCATTCTCACAGTGAGATTTTAATCTTGAGTGGGTGGTGTGTGTGTATGTTTTATGATTCAACTAAGGCGTCTCCCTGTATCATGTAGTGTTTATATACGTATGTATTTTTTAAAAAACATTTTGTCATGGAACTTGAGACAGATACAAAAGTAGAATGCTATCCTGAACCCCCATGTACCTTTCATCCACCTTCAACAATTTATTTTTTTACTAATCTTGCATGTATTATTTATATATAGCAAGATGTACAGTTTGAGTTTTGATAGATGTATATATCCCCACAATAAAGATATAGGACATTTTCACTCCAAAGGTGCCTCATCCTTGTGTAATCAGTCCCCACCCCAATCCGAGACAAGTACCCATCTGATGCCTATTGCTGTAGGTTGGTTTTGCCTACTAGAACGCCATAGGAATATTCTTTTGATCACCATGAAGTTTTTGATATTCATTCATGTTGTTGCATGTATCAGCGGTTCAGAATTCTTCAGCCTTGGCACTGTGGACATTTTGAACAGGATAATTCTTTGTCTTGGAGATTGTCCCGTGCATGTGGGGTTATTCAGTAGCATCCGTGATTGCTATCCACTAGAAGCCATTAGCACTTCCCTCTCCAGTGGTAACAGTCAGAAATGTGTCCAGACTGCCAGATGTCCAATGGAGAACAAAATCCCCTCCCTACTCTACTTGAAGATCATTTCAGTATTATTATTTGTCAGTATTCTACTATAGGAATATACTTCAGTTTATCCACTTACTAACTAATAGACCTTTGATTTGTTTCTAGTTTACTTTCACTTGAGGCCATTATAAATAAAGTTCTATTCATTTTTATAGGCATGTCTTTGGGTAGACATGTTTTCATTTATTTTGGGTAAATACCTAGGAGAGAGATTGCTGGGTCTTATGGTAAGAAACTTTATATAACTTTAAACTGCCAAATCATTTATTTCTTTTTTACATTCCCACTGACATGAGAGTTCCAGTTGCTCTACGTCTTTGTCAACATTTGATAGTATTATTATTTTTATTTTTAACCATTATAGTAGGTGTAGCTATAATTTGCATTCTCCTGATGACCAATGATGTTGAACATGTTTTCTTCTTTTTTTTTTTTTCATTTATTTTTATTAGTTGGAGGCTAATTACTTCACAGCATTTCAGTGGGTTTTGTCATACATTGACATGAATCAGCCATGGAGTTGCATGTATTCCCCATCCTAATCCCCACTCCCACCTCCCTCTCCACCCGATTCCTCTGGGTCTTCCCGCACCAGGCCTGAGCACTTGTCTCATGCATCCAACCTGGGCTGGTGATCTGTTTCACTGTAGATAATATACATGCTCTTCTTTCGAAACATCCCACCCTCGCTTCCTCCCACAGAGTCCAAAAGTCTGTTGAACATGTTTTCATGTTCTTATTGTAATGTATCTGTTCAAATCTTTTGCTGATTTTTTAATTGGGTTGTTTGTCTTATTATTGAGTTTCCTTTGTCTTTTTTCCAACATGTGTACAAACATTAAGAAAATAAAAATAATGAATCAGTTTTATAGACTTATTATATTTAAAATGTGAGCATTTCCCATGATGTTAAGTATTCTTGGAAACATGACTTTTAATGGAGAAGCAATATTTGAGTACATTTAAATTGATTCACCACTTTTGTTGTTGAGCCTTGAGCTAGGTTCCAGTTTTTCACTATCAGTATTTTGATAAACATCTTTGAATATGAGTCTTTAACCACATCTTTAATTATTTACTAGATTATTTACTAGATTCCTAGATATGAGGATTATAATTATGATGTTAAGGAAAATGAACATTTATGAGCAAAATATGAATGCTAATCTGTTGTATATTAACCTTTGCTGCAGTTGAGTATTCCATTAAAAATGTTTATGTTGGAAGAAGGGCATATTTCATTTTGGTTTTTTTGGATTACTTATGAAATGAACAAAGTTTTCATATATTTATTGATGATTTTTATTTCTAATTTTATAAGTTTTCTATTTGGAGGGCCAATTTTGGAGGGGGATGTTAATATTTCCTTAATTTTTAATGTTAAGTTTATTAACCTTTTGTCATTTACAAATATAATTCCCAGTTTATATTTTGCCATTTTACTCTTGTGTACTTTGTCCTACAAAAAAATTTTTTTTTTTTAGTTCTACCACTTTATTGCTACCAACCCATCTCCCTCCACCCTCGTGCACACATGCTCAAGTCATGTAACCCCATGGACTTCAGCCCGCCAGACTCCTCTGTCCATGGACTTTTCCAGGCAAGAATTGTCCTGCAAAATTTTAAAAATAATAATGAAATTATATAATGACTTGTATAATACAAAATATTATGTATTATATAATATATATTTTGCTTTAGCTCTTCAGTCCATGACCTGATAAATATACTGTATATGAATGTATAACCAATATGTGATGGTAGTTTTATTTTTTATATTTAGTTTTTGCTTTTTTTTTTGGCTCTGTTGTGAGGCATGCAGGATCTTAGTTCTCCAACCAGGGATTGAACCCATGCCTCCTGCAGTGGAAGCTCAGAGTCTTAACCTCTGGACCACCAGGGAAGTCCTGAAGTAAGAATTTAATAGAACTTTTTCCAGATACTCAGTTTGTCCCAAATTACAAAACAAAATCATCTCCTATAAAGAAATATGATACAACAGCCAATATGAAGAAACAGAAGAGAACCAAATAAAAAAGTCCCCTATAGCAACCTACAAAATGTAAGATAATATTTGTAAATCATATGTGAAAAGGAATTTATGTCTAAAATTTATCAAGAACTCTTATAATTCAGTAATAAAGACAAGCATTCTAATTTTAAAATTGGCAAAGAATTTGAATAGATATTTCCTGAAAGAAATTATTCTAGTAGCTAATAAACATGAAAATTTGCTGACCACCATTAGCTGTCAAGGAAATGCAAGTCAAAACCACAGTGAGATACAGTTGCACACCCACTAGGATGGTTATAATCAGAAAGACAACAAATATTGGTGAAGATGTGGAGAAATTGGAACTCCTGTATACTGCTGATGGGAATGCAAAATGGTGTAACTCCTTCAGAAAAAAGTCTGGCTTGAAAGGTTAAATATAGATAACATATGACCCAGCAGTTTTCCTCCTCGGTGTATATATACTCAAGAGAAATAAAACATATATCCACACCAAAATTTTGTACACCCCAATATTCATAGCAACATTAGTCATAATAGCAAATGGTGGACACAGTCCAAATGTCTATCAACTGATGAATGAGTGAATATGGTGTTTACATACAAAGGGATGTGTGTGCATGCTGAGTTGCTTCAGTTGTATCTGACTCTGTGCAACCCTGTGGACTGCAGCCTGCCAGACTCCTCTGTCCATGGGATTCTCCGGGCAAGAATACTAGAGTGGATTGCCGTACCCTCCTCCAGGGGATATTCTCAGCCCAGGGATCAAACCTGCATCTCATGTCTACCTGCATTGGCAGGTGGGTTCTTTACCACTTGTGCTACCTGGGAAACAAAGTCACTCAATCGTGTCCAATTCTTCATGACTCCAGGGACTGTAGCCTGCCAGGCTCCTGTGTCCATGGACTTTTCCAGGCCAGAATACTGGAGTGGGTAGCCATGCCCTTCCCCAGGGGATCTTCCCAACCCGGGGATCGAACCTAGGTCTCCCACATGGCAGGTGGATTCTTTACCAGCAGAGCTACCAGGGAAGCCCTGGAAGCCCATACAAAGGGAAGTTATATGGTGGTTTAAAATAATGAAGTACTGTTACTTGCTACAGCACTTTGGAGAAATAAAACTAAGTGAAAGAAGCCAGTCACAAAAGACCACTTATTGTATGGTTCTTATTGTATGGTTCTTATTGTATGGTGCTGCTGCTAAGTCACTTCAGTCGTGTCCGCCTCTGTGCCACCCCATAGACTGCAGTCCACCAGGCTCTGCCATCCCTGGGATTCTCCAGGCAAGAACACTGGAGTGGGTTGCCATTTCCTTCTCCAATGCATGAAAGTGAAAAGTGAAAGTGAGTGAAGTCGCTTTGTGACCCCATGGACTGCAGCCTACCAGGCTCTCTGTCCATGGGATTTTCCAGGCAAGAGTACTGGAGTGGGTTGTCATTGTCTTCTCCACTTATTGTATGAGGTATCTCAAATAGACCAGTGTTCCTTGACCTAGCCTAAAACTCTTTATCCTTTAATGGGGAGGGGCAGGTAACCCATTAAATTAATGACAGAGCATATTAGAAAAATTGTTCATGGTACTCAAATAAAGATCATGGTGACTGACAGTAATTTTTACTTTGTACCTTATCTTCCTTTTGAATAATTTTTCAAAACTAACATCATATTTATAATATGATGAGCACAATAAAGAATAGAAATGCTATGGACCTAACAGAAGCAGAAGATATTAAGAAGAGGTGGCAAGAATACACAGAAGAGCTATATGAAAAAGATCTTCACGACCCAGATAATCATGATGATGTGATCACTCACCTAGAGCCAGACATCATGGAATATGAAGTCAAATGGGCCTTAGGAAGCATCACTACGAACAAAGCTAGTGGAGGTGATGGAATTCCAGTTGAGCTATTTCAAATCCTGAAAGATGATGTTGTGAAAGTGCTGCACTCAGTATACCAGCAAATTTGGAAAACTCACCAGTGGCCACAGGACTGGAAAAGGTCAGTTTTCATTCCAATCCCAAAGAAAGGCAATGCCAAAGATTGTTCAAACTACCACACAATTGCACTCATCCCACACGCTAACAAAGTAGTGCTCAAAATTCTCCAAGCCAGGCTTCAACAATATGTGAACTGTGAACTTCCAGATGTCCAAGCTGGTTTTAGAAAAGGCAGAGGAACCAGAGATCAAATTGCCAATATCTGCTGGATCATCGAAAAAGCAAGAGAGTTCCAGAAAAACATCTACTTCTGTTTTATTGACTACATCAAAGCCTTTTGACTATGTGTATCACAACAAACTCTGGAAAATTCTTCAAGAGATGAGAATACCAGACCACCTGACCTGCTTCCTGAGAAGTCTGTATGCAGGTCAAGAAGCAGCAGTTAGAACTGGACATGGAACAACAGACTGGTTCCAGATCAGGAAAGGAGTATGTCAAGGCTGTATATGTCACCCTGCTTATTTAACTTATATGCAGAATACATCATGCGAAATGCTGGACTGGATGAAGCACAAGCTGGAATCAAGATTGCCAGGAGAAATATCAATAACCTCAGATATGCAGATAACACCACCCTTACGGCAGAAAGCAAAGAAGAACTAAAGAGCCTCTTGATGAAAGTGAAAGAGGAGAGTGAAAAGTTGGCTTAAAGCTCAACATTCAGAAAACTGAGATCATGGCATGTGGTCTCATCACTTCATGGCAAATAGATGGGGCAACTGTGGAAACAGTGGCTATTTTGGGAGGCTCCAAAATCACTGCAAATGGTGACTGCAGTCATGAAATTAAAAGACGCTTGCTCCTTGGAAGGAAAGTTATGACCAACCTAGACAGCATATTAAAAAGCAGAGACATTACTTGGCCAACAAAGCTGTGTTTTTTCCAGTCAAAGCTGTGTTTTTTCCAGTGGTCATGTATGGATGTAAGAATTGGACTATAAAGAAAGCTGAGTGCTGAAGAATTGATTCTTTTGAACTGTGGTGTTGGAGAAGACTCTTGAGAGTCCATTGGACAGCAAGGAGATCCAGTCCATCCTATATGAAATCAGTCCTGAATAGTCATTGGAAGGACTGATGCTGAAGCTGAAACTCCAATACTTTGGCCGACTGATGCTGAAGCTGAAACTCCAATACTTTGGCCACCTGATGCAAAGACATGACTCATTGAAAAAGATTCTGATGCTGGGAAAGATTGAAGGCAGGAGGAGAAGGGGATGACAGAGGATGAGGTGGTTGGATGGCATCACCGACTCATTGGACATGAGTTTGGGTAAACTCCAGGAGTTGGTGATGGACGGAGGCCTGGCTTGCTGCAGTCCATGGAGTCGCAAAGAGTTGGACACGACTGAGTGACTGAACTGAACTGATATTTATAATAACTATCAGGCTTAGTCTTATGTTTGTGTTTATGTTTGAGGAGGGCATGGCAACCCACTCTAGTATTCTTACCTGGGGAATCCCAATGGACAGAGGAGCCTGGAGGGCTGCAGTCTATGGGGTCACAAAGAGTCAGACATGACTGAGCGACTAAGCATAGCACAGCACAGCACAGTCTTATGTTTAACTGATTGCATTTTTCCTTCCTATTCTCAAGGTCTTTGTTTTTGGTTAATTATATTCAGACAATGTACTTTTTATGTACTTTTTAATAAAAAGTACATGATTGGTATACATCTGAAAGTATCATGTTGATTTCACACTGAATGACAACTTGGTGGGGAAGGGAGCAGAATTATTAGGTCACCTTGTTTTTTCCATTCATTCTTTAATATATTGCCATTATCTTCCAGTCTTGCAAACCAAAAATCTGTGGCCAGACCAAATTTTGGTCTTCTGTGTATGACTTCTTTTTTCCTTATTGGTTGATTGTGGGGCATTTTCTTTATCCTTAAAATCTGAAAGTTTCACTAGAACAAATCCAGTCACTCTCTTTTTAGTAATTTTGCTGGTCTTTTGTGAGCTCTTTTGATCTGGAGATGCAGAACATTCTTTGGCCCAGGAAAGTTTACATTTCCTTTTAGAAAATCTTTGATGATTATTTCTGTCCATTTGTTTCCAGGATAGCAAATTAGTTGAAGTTTATTTCTCTCTTCTCTTCTTATCAGTCCTCTCTCATACTTTTCATTATTTCTCCTTTCCTACTCCATTCTGCAAGAAATTTTGAATTTGTTGTCCCTGTGTTTCTAAGAAAGTATTCTGCTCTTTACTTTTCTAGTAAAGATTTGAATTCTGCTTTGGTATATTTGTAATTTTTACCTTTCTTTTCCCCCTGTCACATTTATTCCTGCATCTCAACTAGCTTCTTTCATTTCTGCCTGTGAACTTTGAGCTCTTATTTCAATGTGCTTTATCAAGTTTGTATGTGCTTTATCAAGCAATGTAGTTGATTTCTAAAATTTAACCGATTGCTCCTTATATTTTCCTTTTCTGGATTACAGAGGCAGAGTTTCCCTTCTTTTATGTTGCAGAAAGTTTTCCTATCTCTCCCCTCAATTCTTCCTTGAGTAAGGAGAGGGATATACAGGTCTAGCGTGTGCCAGATAGGGTAAACTGGTTGCTTCATTGGCTACTTGGTAGCTATAGGAATTCTCTTTTAAGGTGTTAAACTAGAGGACTAATTGATTCACATAGTTTCTGAATACTTTCCAGTGTCCAGCAGTCATGTATGTGTTTCCTGCTGGATTGAGTAGAGGAAATTCTTTCCTTTGGCCTGGTAATTTTACTTTGAAAAAGACGACTTTTTGTTATTGTTGATAATTTGAAGTCTAGGCTACAAAAAAATGATTTCCAGCATGTAAGGTTCCCAGGACTTTTGCTATCTCTGCCCTTCCTGCATTTGTCTTCAAATCTCAGGGTGAATGTACTACTTTGTATGTTACGGAATCTGAAGTACAGGAGGAAGGTTGTAGGTATATAATACTAATAGCACTGACTGTTTTAAGTGAATCTCTTACAGAAGGGTAATGTAACTTAGCATTGCCGTTGCTGCCTCTGAAGAAAGCTGTTTAGGAACAGGTAGTTGGAGGAAGTTAGAAATCTGTTGCTATCCTCCTGGCTCCCATTTATGCCTGCTCTTCAGCAGAAAAGTCGTTTTTGAGTCCAGCAGTTGTTTGAGCAGCAGCCCTAGTTGCCAGTGCTGTTAATAACTGAAACTCAGTGTGTCCTTAAGTATATCAATGAAAAATTAGGGTAGAGGTGATGATAGAGATGAACCAGGCATTGTTCGGTAGCCTCCATTTTAGCTCCCAGCTTACTGTTAATTTTTTGAAAGAAGGAAGATGAGAGAAGAGTGGAGAATAGGCACTAGTGGATGAAGGAAGAGTTTTAAATATCTTGTACCAAATTAGTTGCAATTTCTAAGGGAAATGTGATAACATTGAAATCAAATAGTCAAAGTTTAAAATACTCTTGGTTAGTCTTTGTTTTAAAGTTTATTTTGTTTGATACAAGTACTGTTACCCCAGCTTTCTTTTTATTTTCATGCAATACCTTATTTCATACCCTCATGTTCAGTCTGGTTTTTTTTAGATCTGATATGAGTCTCTTGAAGGCATTGTGTATCTGGATCTTGTTTTTGTATCTATTTAGCTACTCTGTGTCTTTTGATTGGAGCATTTAGCCATTCAGGTTTGAAGTTATTGATGGTATGTACTTACTGCCATTTGTTTATTTTATTCTGATTGTTTTGTAATTCTTTTGTGTTCCTTTTTTTCTCTCTTCCCTTGTGATTTGATGACTATCTTTAGTGTTATGTTTGGATTCCTTTCTATTTTGCATGTTTGTATTATAGATTTTTGCTTTGTGATTACCATGAGATTCATATATAACTCTGTGGGTGTGTAAATTAAGTTCAAACACATTCTAACAACTCTGCATTTTTACTCCCTCCCCAACCACGTTTAATGTTTTGACATTCTATTTTACCTCTTTTTTTGTATATCCCTTAACTACTTACTATGGGTAGAAATGATTTACTACTTTTACCTTTTAACCTTCCCACTAGTTTTATATGTGGTTGATCTGCCTTTACTGTATGCTTTCCTTTACAAGTAAGTTTGTTTTTTTTTTTACCATGCCACACAGCTTTCAGGATCTTAGTTCACCAACCAGAGATCAGATCTGTTCCCCCTCCAGTGGAAGCACAGAATCCTAACCACTGGATTGCCAGGGAATTCCCCATAATTCTGATATTTCTAGTTGTGGTCTTTTCTTTCTAGAGAAGAAACATTTCTTGTAAAGCCAGTTTAGTGACACTGAATTTTTACCTTTTGCTTATCTGCACAACTCTTCATCTCTACTTCAAATCTGAATGATAGCCTTGCTGGAGTAGCTATTTTGGGTTGTAGGTTTCTTCTTTCATCTCTTTGATTATATCATGCCACTTGCTTCTGGTCTGTAGAGTTTCTGCTGAAAACAGCTCATGGTCCTGTGAGAATTCCTTTGTATGTAACCATTTGCATTTTCTCTTGCTGCCTTTATTTTCTTCTTTTGTTCACGCTGTGTGGCTTGTGGGATCTCAGGTTCACAAGCAGGGATTGAACCCCAACAATGGCAGTGAAAGAGCTGAATCCTAACCGCTGGACAACCGGGAACTGCCAAGTCTTGCTGCTTTTAAGATTCTCTCTGTCTTTTTTTTTTTTTAACCACAAATAAGATCTTTTATTTGTCACCATTAAGAGCCTGCATTTTAAACCGATTCTTGGACTGGTGGCTCGTATCCATCAGCTTGTTCAACTTTAGCACCTGTCTCGTCCTCAGTAGCTTTTCCAGAACTGCTACCTTCACCATGTAGCTCCATGAGTTTTCCCAGTTCAAATTTGGGCTTCTTCAGCATTTTTACTTTTCTAACGAAGACATCATGGAGCGGATAAATAGATTGGCAAGCCTTTTCTATGTCCTTTCCAATGCTATCTGGAATCAATTTATTGACCACCTCTTTCAAGTCGTTTGTCTGCACCTCTCAGGTCATGATCTCCATCATCTTGCAGATCTGGTGCACCTGCTGGTGCTGGGCATAAGAGGTCTTCCAGATCTGATTGTTGCGCTTTTTAGTAAAACCCACACAGAACAGAAGAAGCAAGTAACTATTGGTAGTCTTGACATCAATATGAGCTTTAATCATGGTCTGCCATTTTTTGACCATGGAGCATATTTTGTCACGGGTAAGATCCATACCGTGAAAATTAGTCAGGCAGTTTTTGCCCTGAACATCCTCAGTAATTAGCTTGAATTTTCTAAATGCTACTTCATCATTCTGCAGATCAGCAAGACTCACTTCAAAAACACGACCTTTGAGGCCATCTGACGAGATTTTGGTTCCTTGAGTTCTTGTGACCAGTGTTTTCCCAATATTCCTTATATTGAACATAGCTGGTGCTTTCACATCATACCAATCTTTTTTAGAAAATGGGTCAACCACTTTCTTCTTGGCTCCCTTTTTGCCTCCTTTCGTAAGGCGCTTGTTCTTGCTGACCGCCATGGTGCCGCTCAAAGAGCCAAAAAGGCTCTCTTTGTCTTTAACTTTTGCCATTTTAATTATAGTATATCTTGGTGTGGACCTCTTTGGGTTCATCCTGTTTGGGACTCTGTACTAAGTCCTAGATGTGGATGTCTGTGTCCTTTCCCAGGTTAGGGAAGTTTTCAACTCTAATTTTTCAAATAAATTCTCTACCCTTTTCTGTCTTCTCACATTTGGGCCTCTTAACTGCTAATGTTATTATGCTTGCAGTTTTCCAAGAGATTTCTTAAGCTATTCTCGTTTTCATAAGTTCTTTTTTCTGTTCAGCTTGTGTGATTTCTGTTACTCTGACTTCCACTTTGCTGATCTGTTCCTCTGTATTATCTAATCCACTGTTGATTACATCTAGTGTATTTTTAATTTCAGTTATTGTGTCCTTCAGCTCTGTTTGGTTCTTCTTTGTATTTTCTCACTCTTAAACTTCTCACTTTGTTCATTCATTCTTCCAAGTTTGTTGAGCATCTTATGATCATTACCCTGTACTCTTTGTCAGGTGGATTGTTTATCGCCACTTACTTTAGTTCTTCTTTGGTTTTGTTTTGTTCCTTTGTTTGAAAAATACTCCTCTATCTCTGTGTTTTGCCTAAATCTCTGTTTATTTCTATTGGTTTGACCAAAAGGTTCATTCAGGTTGTTATGGAAAAATCTGAACAAACTTTTTGGCCAACCCAATATGTAATAGGTAGGCCAGTTATTGAACATTTCCCAATTTTGGAGAAGTAGCCTTATACAGGAGACATCCTATGGGGCCCAGCTGCATGCTACTCTTGGTCACTTAGTTCTATATACTCTTGGGTGCCCTTTGTGGGCTGTGTGGGTCATTTTGTTGTTGGGGGGCCATGTACTGTGGACATGCTGGTAGGCAAGGCTGGCTGCCAGCCTAGTTGAATGCCAGGTCCTGCCTCATGAATGGCTGCCAACACACTAGTGGTGGGCTGAGGTCCTGGCACAACTGGCTACACGGTCCCAGGGGTCTCAGGGTTGGTGTTGGCCCATGGTTGGGAGGGGCCAGATACCTCAGAGGCTGAGGCTGGTGCTGGCCTGCTAGTGGGTGGGTAAAGCCCCCAGGACTAATAGGCTAGAGGGAGTACTCCAAAATGTTTCTTGCCAGCACCAGTATCCTCATGGTAGAACAAGGTCACTCATTTGGCTGCTGCCAATATCTGTGTCCCCAGGTAGTGTCCCAGTTGATACATTCCTCTCCAGAAGGCTCTGCAAGATTAGCAAGTGTTTCTGACCCAGGCTCCTTTCAAGTTACTGCCTCTGTACAGGGAGACCATGTGAGATTTGACATGCACCCTTTAAGAGCAGAGTCTTTTTCTTACAGCCTTCTAGCTGTCCTGTACACAAGCCCTGCTGACTTTCAAAGCTAGATGTTCTGGGGACTCATCTTCCCAGCTCAGAATCCCTGGACTGGGGATCCTTATGTGTGTCTGTAACCCCTCACTCCTTGGGGAAAACCCCTGCAACTGTGATTATCCTCTGCTTTGTGGGTTCCTTAGCTGGAGATGGGGGTTTTGACTATACCATGTCTAACTTTTATAGCCAAATGTTTAATTCACTTTATTTTCTCCTGATATAGGTGTTCTTGGCTGTGTGTATTTTGTGTTCTTGACTGTGTGTATTTTCTTCTCAACTGGTTTGGCTGTATTCTTTAGGTTCCAATGTGTAGTATTCTCCTTATTTCTAAAAGATTTGCTGTTTTGATATCTTTTTTAACCCAGATCCATAGGTTTTGTTGTTGTTTTAAGGTGGAAGGCCATGGTCTTATTTTAAATTTATAATTTTGGTGCATTGTCACCAGGGTAATTTGACTCTCTTATTGTTACTTTTGGATTCATTGAGATTTTCTTTATGGTCTTTCTTAAAGGTTAATTTTTATTGATTGGAAACTTAAAAATTGACTTTTTCTTGATAAAAATAGTTAAGCAATACTTATTTCTCTAATAATTATTTATTAATACCTAGTTCATATATCCATCTAAAATTTGTTAAGGTTTATTTGTTTTGGGCTGCACTGGATCTTCATTGATGCATGCGGGCTTTCTCTAGTTGTGGCGAGCAGGGGCTGCTCTCTAGTTGTGGTATGTGGGCTTCTCATTGCAGGGGCTTCTCTTGTTGTGGAGCACAGGCTGTAGGCACACAGGCTTCAGTAGTTGCAGCATGTAGGCTGAGTAGTTGTGGTGCATGAGCTTAGTTGCTCCTCAGCATGTGGGATCCTCCTGCATCAGGGATCAAACCCATGTCCCCTGCATTAGCAGGTGGGTTCATAACCACTGGACCACCAGTGAAGCCCTATCTAAAATTTTGAGATTGTAGGACTTCCCTGGTGGTACAGTGGATAAGAATCTGCCAGTGCGAGGGACACAGGTTCGACCTCTGTTCCAGGAAGATCCCACATGCTGCAGAGCAACTATGCCCATGAGCCACAGCTGCTGAGCCTGTGTGCTGCAACTACTGAAGCCCATGTGCCTTGAGCCTCTGCTCCACAGCAAGAGAGGCCACTGCACTGAGAAGTCCGCACCCTGCAACTGGAGAGCAGCCCTGCTCTCCACCTGCACGCAGCAAGGAAGACCCAGCACATCCAAAAATCTTTAAAAACAAAAATAAAACAAAAACTTGAGATTATAAAATCTGTATTTGGCAATAGTGTAAAACTTCAGCAGCCCAGTTAAAGACATTGTAGACATATTTTCTTAAGAGGGAAATTTTTTCGATGCATACCAAAATTATGCAGTTTCCATACATAAATTTCTTAGGTACAATAAAGAATGCTTTAAAACTTGAACTGAAAATTTAATGAAAAATAAAATGTATAGCTAGTATAGATAAAATAGGAAAAAAGTATAGGTCTTGTATTTAGTGTATGTACAAAGTAGTATATATGGGCTTCCCTGGTAGTTCAGCTGGTGAAAAATCCTCCCGCTATACAGGAGACCCTGGTTCAATTCCTGGGTCAGAAAGATCCCCTGGAAAAGGGATAGGCTACCCATTCCAGTATTCTTGGGCTTCCCTGGTGGCTCAGATGGTAAGAATCCGCCTGCAATGTGGGAGACCTGGGTTTGGTCCCTGTTGGGAAGATCCCCTGGAGAAGGGAACAGCTACCCAGTCCAGTATTCTTGCCTGGCGAATTCCACAGACAGAGGAGCCTGGCAGGTGACAGTCTGTAGAGTCTCAAAGAGTCGGACACAGCTGAGCAACTTTCACTTCACATATATGGTGTATGTATATATATTCTTTTTCCTTACAGGTTATTAGGCAATATTGAGTGTAGTTCCCTGTGCTGTACAGTAGGTTTCTGTTGGTTTTCTGTTTTACATATAGTAGTGTGTATATGGTAATGCCAACCTCCTGATTTATCACTCCTCTCTTCCCCTTTAGTAACCATCAGTTTGTTTTCTGTGTCTATGAGTCTTTTTCTGCTTTGTAAATAAATTAATTTGTATCTTCTTTTTTTTTTAAGATTCTGCATGTCCTGTGATATTTGTCTTTGTCTGATTTCAGATAATCTCTAGGTCCATCAGTGTAACTGCAAATGGCATTATTTCATTCTTTTTTATAGCTGAGTAGTATATTCCATTTGTGTGCGTGTATATCTGTATATACACACACTCCACATCTTCTTTATTCTGTCAGTTGACATGTAGGTTGTTTCCATGTCTTGGCTATTGTAAATAGTGCTACAGTGAGTATTGGGTTACATGTATCTTTTTGAATTATAGTTTTGTTCAGTATATGCCCAGAAGTGGGAATGTAGATAAGTAGTTTAAAGGAACCTCCATACTGTTCCCCATAGTGGCTGTACCAATTTATTCTCCCACCAACAGTGTAGAAGGATTTATTTTTCTCCACACCCTCTCCAGCATTTGTTATTTATAGACTCTTGATGATAGCCATTCTGACCAGAGTGAGGTGATACCTCATTGTAGTTTTGATTTGCATTTCTTAATAATTAATTAGTGATGTTGAACATTTTTTCATGTGCTTGTTGGCCATCTGTATGTCTTCTTTGGAGAAATATCTAGGATCTTCTGTCCATTTTTTGATTAGGTTGTTTGTTTTTTTTTTTTTGAACTGAGTTTGTGAGTCAGTTTTATATTTTGGAAATTAATCCCCTGTCAGTCACTTCATTTGCAAATATTTGCTCTATTCTGTATGTTGTCTTTTGTTTATGGTTTCCTTTGCTGTGCAAAAGCTTTTAAATTTAATTTGGTTCTTCCATTTATTTTTATTTCTGTCACTCTAGGAGATGAATCCAAAAAGATATTGCTGCAATTATGTCAGAGAGTGTTCTAATTTGACCAATTTTAAAAACGAATGTATAGGGAGGTTTCTAAGGCTTAGGATCCCAGTTTCATAATTCTGGTATACATCCTTGAGTTTTGCTTCTATATTCTTTAAATTGCTTGTTGATGGAGTTATTCTTTACATTTGCAGCTCCATGGACTAACAGCCCACTGGGCTCCTCTGTCCATGGAATTCTCCAGGCAAGAATACTGGAGTGAGCAGCCATTCCCACCTCACCCAGGCATCGAGCCTGGGTCTCCTGCATTGCAGGCAGATACTTTACCATCTGAGCCACCAGGGAAGCCCAGCGAGTGCTCTGAGATCTCTGGGTGGGGGGTAGCTATTCTTTGCATATTTCATGAAAACCCTATTTTATCGTTATCTGAACGTGTCTGAGTCGACTTGATAAATTGTTATGTTTGTGTTCTGATACAAGGATGGGTCACCTCTGTAATTTCTGTATAATACTTTACCTTTTTTTTGTTGTTGTTAGGATATTTATTTGACTGCTACCTTAAAATACAGGCCGTAAAAATGCCAGCTTGTTTGGACTTAGAAGATGACCTGGACAAATGATAAAAATTAAGAAAGACATTTTGGTGAGTGAAAACTTACTTGAGAGTAAATATGGCTCAACTTAATTCCTACCAGTGGAAAGACACTACCGAAGTTATAGAGCGAAATTCTCTTAAGTTTGAATGCCTTCTGTTTCTCTGAGGTTAAGACCTTGATCTTGCTCTTTTTTTATTCTCTCTGTCAATCCATAGACCTCCCAAGAGGCACATCATAACACTTAAATGCATTTTGAATACCTGGTCTCTTCCAGCATTCCACCAAACCCAGCATAACTCACTGAGGCCTAGTGTTCTACCAGGCTTCCCTGGTGGCTCAGAAAGTAAAGAATCTGCCTGCAGTTCAGGAGACCCAGGTTTGATCCCTGGGTAGGGAAGATCCTCTGGAGAAGGGAATGGCTACTCACTCCAGTATTCTTGCCTGGAAAAATCCCATGAACAGAGGAGCCTGGCGGATTACAGTCCATGGGGCTGCAAAGAATCAAACACGACTGAGCGACTTAACACTAATGTTCTACCAGTCAGTTTTGTAAGTTATACTTGGATTTAACTCAATCCAGGTTAAACTATTTAGACTTAATTAGAAACTGATTAGACTTAATTAGAAATTGAAAACTGATGGCTTGTGGGCCATATGCAGCTACAGTGTGTTTCATTTGGCCCATAGGGTATTTTCCAGAAATATAAATCTGTTCTTAAATTTGGAGATTTTACTCAGCATATGGATTTTGTGCTTAGTCGCTCAGTTGTATCCCACTCTGCAACCCCATGGACTGTAGCCTGTCAACGCTCCTCTGTTCACGGGGATTCTTTAGGCAAGAATCTGGAGTGGGTTGCCATGCCCTCCTCCAGGGGATTTTCCCAACCCAGGGATCGTACCCAGGTCTCCCACATTGGAGGCAGATTCTTTACTGTCTGAGCCACGTCTTTTCTTCAAATTCAGAATGTTAGTCCTGTGCCTGCTCAACTCCTTCCATTCCTCCAGAAAGAAAATAATAAAATGGAGCAAAGTAGCGAGTGCCTAGCATAGATGGGTATTTGAGTTTCCCGTTGCTCAAACCATTCATACAGTATATGTAAATACATTTGATATTCAACATTCTTCCCTTATTTATTGTACACACCTGAAGCCTGTAGGTATATGAATTTGTGATTTCTTAGGTGTGTAGTAGTGTCTTATCTTTTTACTCAAATGGCAGATAATCTGAATAGTTTGTGACAATCTTTTAACGATTATTCACATATAAATCTGAATATGTATAAATACATATATTTATATCTGAAAAGACTGTTGCTGCTGAGTCGTTTCAGTCGTGTCCGACTCTGTGCCACCCCATAGACGGCAGCCCACCAGGCTCTGCCGTCCCTGGGATTCTCCAGGCAAGAACACTGGAGTGGGTTGCCATTTCCTTCTCCATTGCATGAAAGTGAAAAGTGAAAGTGAAGTCGTTCAGTCGTGTCTGACTCTTCGAGACCCCATAGACTGCAGCCTACCAGACTCCTCCGTCTATGGGATTTTCCAGGCAAGAGTACTGGAGTGGGTTGCCATTGCCTTCTCCGGAAAAGACTTATCAGTAGCTAAATATATGTAATATATGTGATATGTAAATTTATATTTTTATAAATGTGTATGTTCAAATGTATATATATCTAAAACCTACTGTGATTTGGAAGGTATTCATAAATAAGCTCTTTCACATTCCCAGTGTGGTGGAGTTTTACTGTGAAACAACACTGTGTTTCTGATATGCTTGCTTTTCCTTTTAAAAATATTTTTTTAAACTCTTTATTATGATCAGTTTCAAATATATGTATAGTACCGATAAAAATACAATGAACACCCATGTACCCATCATCTGTAATTAGCCATTATTAACATTTTATTGGGTGGCTCAGTGGTAAAAGAATCCGCCTTCAAACTCAAGTTTGATCCCTGGGTAAGGAAGATGCCCTGGAGAAGGAAATAGCAACCCACTTCCATATTCTTGCCTGGGAAATCCCATGGACATAGGAGTCTGGTGGACTATAGTCCATGGGGTCACAAACTTGGATATGACTTAGCAACTAAACAACAACATTTGGTTAATCTGTTTTTTTCCTAAATTATTTTAAAGTAAAGTATAGACATCGTGACATTTTACCTCTAAATGCTCCAGTACGCATCTTGTGAGACTTCCCCAGGGGTCAGTTGTTAAGACTGTGGACTTCCATTGCAGGGTTTGATCCCTGATCGGGAACTAAGATCCCGTGTGCCATGTGGCATAGCCAAAAAGATAAATGCTAACTATCTCTTATAGTAAGCACATTGTGCTTTATAACCACAGCACCATTATTATCACACCTAACAAAGTAATAGCTGACTTCTTGTCTGCCAGTAGAGAGTTTTCCAAATCTGGATGCACAGCCTACGTGGCATGACCAAGCAGGGATTTGTTTGTTTGGTTTTGTTTCTTTGACTTTTGCAGGAGAGTTTTGCCGGGGATCTGAGTTCCCTGACCAAGACTAAGGATCAAAACTGTGCCCCGTGCAGTAGAAGCCTGGAGCCCTAACTAGTAGACCACCAGGGAATTCCCAGGCAGCAGCTTTTAAACCCTTAGAATATTTTTTAGTTTTATTTATTTACCTTTAAAGTTCCTTGATATCAGTAAAATGTAGATGGTGATTGACTAAGGGCAATGGTATTTATAAAGGATTTTCTGAATGCTGTTTTTTCTTAACCATTCAAATTATACTATTCCTTTCTAACACTGATGGTGCTAGAAAAGGTTATAATTGCCAGACTATAAGATACTATGCTCAAATGTAAATTTTTTTTCGTATTTATTTACAACAGAGAAATTTCCCCCCTTAAGGTTGCTTAGGTTAGTTTTTGAAACGCCTTTGCTCTTGAAGTTTACTGACTATTTAAAACAGAATCAATAATTTTTAAAAGTTGATACTTTTTTCTTATTTGTGCAGGAAGTATAATCATAGTATGGCATATGTAGCTTTCCTTTTTCCTAATGACTTATAGCATATTTGGAAAATAGGAAAATTATCAGCAATCTTGCCAACCTAGTACAATTACTATTTGTATTTTAGTTGATTTATTTTCAGTCCTTTTTTCTTAATCATCTTAAAAAAAAAACTCATAGTTGTAATTATGCTTTATGTAAGGGATTTTTTTTTAATTAGAAAATTTGTGTGAGGTTCTTATTTCCTTGCCATTCTTGCTTAACACACATTAATAAAAATTGATATTTATTCATTCACTTTTGGGTTAAGAATGTGATCATCAGTCCCAGAGATAATGGAGGAAATGGCCACGTGGTGTGTGGTCTTTAATATTTGTATTCTTTGGTAGACAACATAACTGAAAATAGCAGAAAATTTGAGTTCTCTAAACCTAAAAGTTAAAAAGTAATTTGGTTCTGTCCTAGACATAGATAGTTCTTTGCCTCTGTAAACATGTGGTAACCACTTGCTTTCCTTTTGCAAAAGTAGTTCTTTTTTTTTTTTCTTTTCTTTCAAAACTTTTTCTTTCTTTTTTTTCTGTTTCTGAATCATTATTTTTAGCTATGCCACTATCAATAACCCTTTAAAAGTTATTTTAAATGGTCCTTGTGAAAGACTTTTAGGTTGTCCTGCAGATGCTCTTAGTGAGGTTAGGTTGTCCTCTGCAGGTTGAAGAGGAGGACTTTATTTATTTTATTTTTTTTTTTATTTTATTTTTTTTTTCCATTTATTTTTATTAGTTGGAGGCTAATTACTTTACATCATTACAGTAGTTTTTGTTATACATTGAAATGAATTAGCCATAAGAGGAGGACTTTAGAAACCTTGGTTGCTCTGAAGCATT
Source organism: Odocoileus virginianus (assembly GCF_023699985.2). Taxonomy (NCBI): domain Eukaryota; kingdom Metazoa; phylum Chordata; class Mammalia; order Artiodactyla; family Cervidae; genus Odocoileus; species Odocoileus virginianus. The sequence continues at coordinate 59,637,243 of NC_069682.1, read as the reverse complement.
TGTTAGGACAGGAATAAGAAGAGTCTTGGGGTCAGCCTGAGTCTTGCTCTCTGGGGATCAACCAAAGGCTTACGTGAATTAACTCTTAGAAGATACCTATTTTAGTTTTTTGTGATCTCTTGTTCCTTTCTGCCTATATTCTAGGCTGACAAAAGGAATTTTAGTTAAAACTGGTAAATTTTTATTTCTAGTATCTATAAGAACTTTTAGAATATCTTAATTAAAATAGTTTATCCTCACTGTAATTTTTAATTTATAGTATTTTGTTATTACTTGTCAAATAAATTTAGTTTTCATAGAACTATATATTCTTGATTGTGTAAGTATGTGTTGTAATACTTTTTGTATCTTCTGTTTTGAAAGGTTTTTTTATTGTCCACTTGACATATGCTTCTGGAATAATATTCACCATGGTTTTGGATGACCTTCCAAACTTAGAAGACATCTATACTTCCTTGTGTTCATCAACAGTAGAAGACTCAGAGATGGATTTTGACTCTGGACTAGAAGATGATGACTCAAAAAGTGATAGTATGTTGGAGGATTCCACAATCTTTGTGGCCTTCAAAGGAAATATAGATGATAAAGACTTCAAATGGAAATTGGACACAATATTGGAGAATGTGCCCAATTTGTTACACATGGGTAATTTGCTTTAATTATTTTTCCTTTTGTTACTGTTTTTGAATTGCCCTTCTGTAGTTATCTTGAGTTTTACAAAGTACAACTGTGCTATATTAGGTTGAAAGGCTGATTTTAATTGCAAAGTTGGAATTTTAGAATTTTTTTAAATAGAAATGCTGTTGTATTTTTTTAAGTACATGGAGTGACTGAATATAAAGCATTGCTTAGCATTGTAATCCTTAAATTATCTGTTCTAATGGATAGAAGAGGGCTTCCCAGGTGACTCAGTAGTAAAGAATCCAGCTGCAATGCAGGAGGCGCAGAAGACACAGGTTCAATCCCTGGGTCAGCAGGATCCATCCCCTGGAGGAGTAAATGGCATTCCATTTCAGTATTCTTGCCTGGGAATTCTTCCCATGGGCAGAGGAGCCTGGCAAGCTATAGTCCATGGGGTCACAGAAGAGTTGGACATGACTGAATGACTAAACAACAACAAAAATAGATGGGAGTAATTCTCCAGACCCAAATTTATTTATTGTTTGCAGCTCTCTGGTCTTTAATTTCCTTTCCTATAAAATGACTGGCTCTTTGAGGCCACTTAAAGCTTACAAAAATCTTTTACTCCATGGCTTTTTTGGCTTTACTTAAAATGTATTTGAAATTTGTTCTCTTAAATTTTAGATCAGAGGTTAACTGATAGCCTACTGGATCCAGTGTGCAGCCATGTGTTACATACAGCTCACTTTAGTTTTTCTGATTATTTTTTTGTTTATTTGTTTTTTAGTGTTTGAATTTTATTGCCAATGCTTCAAGAAATATATATTTTACATTAAAATTCAGATTTTGGATTTGTCTTTATATAGGAAAGGTCTAATAATATTAAACTCTCCTATCCCAGGTGGTGCTAAGTAGCAGCTGCTGCTGAAGACATACCTTTCCCTCACCATAGTCCCATCTGGTCTCTTCACACATTTAGTTAACCTATAGTGGTCTTACATGAATTTGTGCTTGTCAACTTCAGTTTCTGTGTTCTCCATCTTTTCTGGTTAGCGCAGTTATTTAATCCCTTCAGACATAGTGCAAAGCCTAGATTTTATCCTTTTATCACAAATCTTAAGCACTAACCAACTTTTTTAGGTTTTGAGGTCTTATTCTTTAGAATTAATGTCAGGAGGAGAGCTTTTTTTTTCCCCTCAATTGTTCTCTTTTAAAAAAAATAATGTCGTTTAAGACTTCTTTCTAGTTATGGATTATATAATACATTATTAGAGAATTTTATGGTGAAAGTTGTAATTGTCACCATAGTCGTGTTATAATGTATCATATTTTAAGGGCTAGCTGGGTCTGATTATTCATTGTTCTTAATTATCCACATTTTTTCTTGTTTTTAAATAGCTGAATTAGTTTATTAATGGCTTTTAAATACATTAGCAAACTCAGACTTATGGTTATCAGTTATATTCTTGATCCAAAAAGTATTTTAAGTTCAGTTCACTCGCTCAGTCGTGTCTGACTCTTTGTGACGCCATGAGTCACAGCACGCCAGGCCTCCTTGTCCATCACCAACTCCCGGAGTTTATTCAAACTCATGTCCATTGAGTCGGTGATGCCATCCAGTCATCTCATCCTCTGTCATCCCCTTCTCCGCCTGCCCCCAATCCCTCTCAGCATCAGGGTCTTTTCCAGTGAGTCAACTCCTCGCATGAGTTGGCCAAAGTATTGGAGCTTCAACCTCAGCATCAGTCCTTCCAGTGAACACCCAGGACTGATCTCCTTTAGGATGGACTGGTTGGATCTCCTTGCAGTCCAAGGGACTCTCAAAAGTCTTCTCCAATACTACAGTTCAAAAGCATCAATTCTTCAGTGTTCAGCTTTCTTCACAGTCCAACTCTCATATCCATACATGACCACTGGAAAAACCATAGCCTTGACTAGACGGACCTTTGTTGGCAAAGTAATGTCTGCTTTTTAATATGCTATCCAGGTTGGTCATAACTTTCCTTCCAAGGAGTAAGCATCTTTTAATTTCATGGCTGCAATCACCATATGCAGTGATTTTGGAGCCCAGAAAAATAGTCTGACAGTTTCCACTGTTTCCGCATCTATTTCCCATGAAGTGATGGGACCAGATGCCATAATCTTAGTTTTCTGAATGTTGAGCTTTAAGCCAACTTTTTCCACTCCCCTTATTTTAAGTTAGATGTTCTCAAATATGATGAAAGTTAAGGGGAAAAAAATTTTGATAAAATATAACAGTGTTATAGTTAAAATTTTTTCTGTAGGCTTATCAAAAGTAGATAACGTCAAAAGCAAGTTTAATGTTTGTCTGGGCCACATAAGGTATAAGATTCCAGTACTGTTCAGACTGAGAAGAAGCCCTGCAGCATCTGCCTCTGTAGTAGCAGAATCTCAGGCTCCTTGCCTTTTGCTGTTTAGATGTATAAGTGTCATGGAAAGGAAAATGGCCTGAAAATCAGAGCTGGATTTTAATGCCACTTTAGTGATAGGTAGCCACTGGATTCTGGGTAAATCTGTTAGATTTTCTGGGCTTCAGTTTCCTCCACTATAAAGTACATTTGGACTAAATCATGCATAATCCTTCCTAAATTTCCTTGATTATATATCTCGCTGCTCTTAGCCAGTAGTCTCTTTTTTTCCATATTAGGACAAGTGGACTCCATGTCTTTATAAACTGATAATGTATAATGGTTTTGAAGGTAGAAGGGGCTTTTAAGTAACATGTAGACATTTTCCCCATCCATGTAAATTTCTTATTTTGAGAACATATATGCCTAAATGACCATTTTCTCAATACTTGAATATATAATTGAATAGAGGATACAAAAGATTTGATGTAGCTGAGTTTATAACAGAAGGGAAAATTATTTTGTGTGGGGTTGTTGGGGAAAAAATGTTTTTTTATTATTATCTAACTGGACCTGGGATTTGCTTTCCATCTGTAAACTATAATTACAAACAACATTACCTCCTCAATTAGTTTAACTTTTGCAATCATAATTTAAAAATATCTTCGAAAAAAAAAATATCTTCAAAGTTTACATTGACTTTTCAGGTTTGCTGAAATGTAATGTTTTCTTATCCTAACTGAAATATAGTTGTGAGATTTATGTTGCTTTTCTTCTCAGTTTGGTGTGCTTCAGTGGAAATTCTGCTCTTGTTTAAACTAGAAAAAGATTAAAAATCAGAGATGTAAAGAATCAAGACATAAGCCTTCCTTAAACTGAAGCATTTACAGGACATTGGAAGAAATGTTTGCTTCCTATATCTATGAATATCTTTCACAGAGATGCTCATTTAAATATGAGCATGAAAATTTAAATATGAGTACTAAAAGTACAACTTTTTATTTGAAGAACTATAATTGCTTAACATTTTATAAGTGAATCTACCATCTTCCTTTTCAGTGCTCTTTCTTTAAACAAGTTTAGTGAATTATAGCTGCATATTCCTTAATATCCTACTGTTGGCATATCTGCCAGTTGAATTTTTATAGAATTTCACTTAAAATTTGAAACTTAAATTTTCTTAGCTTCTCAGTTCACATACATTAAACTGAGTCTAGAAGTAGACCTTATTCTAGTAATTTAAACTTATCTCTCCCTTCTGTCATAGGATCCTTATTCCATCCTTACTGCTTTCCATCTATTAAATGCCTATGGTATGTCAGGTACTATGCTAGATTTTTGGCATATAATTATATCATTTAGCACTCACAGTCTCATGAAGTAGTTTTTTTGTGGTTTTAGAGAAGAGAAAGATAAGTTTCAGAAATGTTAAATAGCTTGTTCATGAGTTCCCGGGTGCTAAGTGGTAAAGCTGGGATTAAATTTAAGGTCTTAATACCAAAGCTTAAGCTCTCTCAGCTACTCCATACTGGTATTCTACCTTGTTCTTTACTTCCTTGTTGTTGTTCATTCCATGTTTTCTGATGGCTAAAACGTTACTAATATTATTCTCTTCCTTTCATGACCAAGAATCCAGCAAGCTAAAGGTACAGAAGGTGGAGCCCTGGAACAGCGTGCGTGTGACATTCAATATCCCCCGGGAAGCAGCGGAGCGGCTTCGGATCCTGGCTCAAAGCAACAACCAGCAGCTTCGGGATCTGGGAATTCTCTCCGTTCAGATTGAAGGTAAATGTCTGGTTCCAGATTATAGGAATACTAGAATATAGCATGATTTATAGCATGTGCCACTTTGTCTGTTCCTCTTAAGTTGAATTCACAATGCCAAATAACTCACAGAAAGTTAACCAAAATGATCACATGGATCATAGCCTTGTCATGGTGAAGGAGTTTGCATAACTCAGTGAAGCTATGACAAAATGTGGTCCACTGGAAAAGGGAATGGCAAACCACTCCAGTATTTTTGCTTTAAGAACCCCATGAACAGGCAAAAAATATGACACCAGAAGATGAGCTTCCCAGGTCGGTAGGTGTCCAATATTCTACTGGGGAAAAGCAGAGAAATAGCTCCAGAAAGAGAGCTGGGCCAAAGCAGAAACAGTGCTCAGTTGTGTATGTGTCTGGTGGTGAAAGTAAAGTCTGATGATGTAAAGAACAATATTGCATAGGAACCTGGAATGTTAGGTCCATGAATCAAAGCAAATTGGATATGGTTAAGCAGGAGATGGCAAGAGTGAATATCAACATTTTAGGAATCAGTAAAGTAAAATAGACAGGAATGGGCAAATTTAATTCACATGACCATTATATCTACTACTGTGGGCAAGTATCCCTTAGAAGAAATGGAGTAGCCTTCATAGTCAACAAGAGTCTGAAATGCAGTACTTGGGTGCAGTCTCAAAAACAACAGAATGATCTCCGTTCATTTCCAAGCAAACCATTCAACATCACAGTAATCCAAGTCTATTCCCAAATCACTAATGCTGAAGAAGCTGAAGTTGACTGATTCTATGAAGACCTACAAGACCTTCTAGAACTAACACCAAAAAAAGATGTCCTTCTCATCTTAGAAGAGTAAAATGCAAAAGTAGGAAGTCAGGAGATACCTGGGATAACAGGCAAGTTTGGCCTTGGAGTACAAAATGAAACAAGGCAAAGGCTAACAGAGTTTTGTCAAGAGAACACACTGGTCACAGCAAACACCCTCTTCCAACAGCACAAGAGATGACTTTACACATGGACATCACCAGGTATCAGATTATATTCTTTACAGCCAAAGATGGAGAAGCTCTATATAGTCAGCAAAAACAAGACCTGGAGCTGACTGTGGTTCAGATTATCAGCTCCTTATTGCAAAATTCAGGCTTAAATTGAAGAAAGTAGAGAAAACCACTAGGCCATTCAGTTATGACCTAAATCAAATCCCTTATGATGATACAGTGGAGGTGATGAATAGATTAAGGGATTAGATCTGGTAGACAGAGTGCCTGAAGAACTATGGACAGAGGTCGTGACATTGTATACAGGAGGCAGTAACCAAAACCATCCCAAAGAAAAAGAAATGCAAGACGGCGAAGTAGTTGTTTGAGGCAGCCTTACAGATAGCTGAGAAAAGAAGAGAAGCAAAAGGCAAAGAAGAAAGGAAAAGTATACCCAGATGAATGTAGAATTCCAGAGAATAGGAAGGAGAGGTAAGAATACCTTCATATTTGAACAATGTACAGAAATAGAAGAAAACAATAGAATGGGGAAGATGAAAGATCCCTTCAAGAAAGTTGGAGATACCAAAGGAACATTTCATGTAAAGATGGGCAGAATAAAGAACTGAAATGGTAAGGACCTAACAGAAGCAGAAGAGATGACAAATATACATAGAAGACCTGTACAAAAAGGCCTTAATGTCCTAGATAACCACAATGGTGTGGCTCACCTAGAGCCAGACATCCCAGAGTGTGAAGTCAAGCGGGCCTTAGGAAGCATTGCTACAAACAAAGCTAGTGGAGGTGATGGAATTTTAGCTGAGCTATTTCAAATCTTAAAAGATGAAGCTGTTAAAGTGCTGCACTCAATATGTCAGCAAATTTGGAAAACTCAGCAGTGGCCACAGGACTGGAAAAGGTCAGTTTTCATTTCAGCCCCAAAGAAGGGCAATGCCAAAGAATGTTCAAACTACCATACAGTTGCACTCATTTCACATGATAGCAAGGTAATGCTCAAAATCCTTCAAACTAGGCTTCAGCAGTACATAAACCGAGAACTTTCAGGTGTACAAGCTTGACTTAGAAAACGTGGGGCAACTAGAGATCAAATTGCCAACATGTGTTGGGTCATAGAGAAAGTAAGGGAATTCCAGAAGAACATCTACTTCTGCTTCATTGACTATTTTAAAGCTTTTGACTGTGTGGATAACAACAAACTGTGGAAAATTCTTAAAAAGATGGGAATATACCATACCACCTTACCTGCCTGCTAAGAAATCTATAATGCAGGTCAAGAAGCAACAGTCAGAACTGGACATGGAACAACAGACTGATTCAAAATTGAAAAAGGAGTTCATCAAGGCTGTATGTGTCACCCTGCTTATTTAACTTATATAGAGAGTACATCATGCAAAATGCCAAGCTGAATGAAGTTCAAACTGAAATCAAGATTGATGGGAGAAATGTCAACAACCTAAGATATGCAGATGATACCACTCTAATGTCAGAAAGCTAAGAGGAAGTAAAGAGCCTCTTGATGTAGGTGAAAGAGAAGAGTGAAAAAGCTGGCTTAAAACTCAACACTCAAAAAACTAAGATCATGGCATCCCATCCCATCACTTTATGGCAACTAGATGGGGGAAAGGTGGAAACAGTGACAGATTGTATTTTCTTGGGCTCTAAAATCACCGTCGATGGTGACTGAAGCTATGAAATTAAGACACTTGCTCCTTGGAAGGAAAGCTATGACAGACTTAGACAGCGTATTAAAAGAGACATCACTTTGTCAACAAAGGTCCGTCTAGTCAAAGCTATAGTTTTTCCAGTAGTCATGTATGGACGTGAGAGTTGGATCATAAAGAAGACTGAGTGCTGAAGAATTGATGCTTTCAAACTGTGGTGCTGGAGAAGACTCTTTGAGAGTCTCTCTTGGATAGCAAGGAGATCAAACCAGTCAATCCTAAAGGACATCAGTCCTGAATATTCATTGGAAGGACTGACGCTGAAGCTAAAGCTCTAGTACTCTGGCCACCTGATGTGAAGACCCAACTCATTGGAAAAGATCCTGATGCTGGGAAAGATTGAAGGCAAAAGGAGAAGATGGGGGCGGAGGATAAGATGGTTGGATGGCATTGTGATTCAGTGGACATGAGTTTGAGCAAAGTCGGATAGTGAAGGACAGCAAAGCCTGGTGTGCTGCAGTTCATGGGGTCACAAAGAGTCAGATTGACAGCGACTGAACAAGAAGTTACTCATGTCACCTGCGCTTCACATTGTAGCACTTTAGTATAAAAAGTAGTTGAGGCTCTGGTTGGGTCCTGATGCTTCAGCATCCATAGCCTCAGACTCCATTCCCTTGAACTGATTTTGGCTATCAGTCTGTCCAACTTTGGTTTTACTGGCACCCTAACCAAGGACTGATTTGTCTTTTAAACAGTATCTAATTTCAGGCCTTCCCTAGCAGTCCAGTGGTAAAGACTGCCTCCAATGCAGAGGGTGTGGGTTTGATCCATGGTCAGAAAGCTAAGACTCCATATACCTCGAGGCCAAAACCCAAAACTTAAAGTAGAAACAATATTGTAACAAATTCAATAAAGACTTTAAAAATGGTCCACATCAGAAAAAAAAAACCTTAAAAAAATACCTAATTTCATCTGCTTCCTTTCACCCAATGTGCCTGATTTAGTATTTATTTTTTATTTATCTAACAGAGGCCCTGAACAATCCTTTTGTAGCAGTATTCATTTGCAGATGTTTTTGTCAGCATGATCTTTTAAAAATGAAAATATGGTACACACACACCTTAAAGCCTTGCTATGACTGGCCATTATTTGCAGAATAATGTCCAAACTCTGTATTGTGACCTCAGGCTTTGCATAGTCTGACCTTTACATTTCTCATCTAGCCTTATCTTGTCCAGCTCTCCTCCCTCCTCCTTGGCTGTCTATTCTAGCCTCTTCAGCATTCTTTTGGTTCCTTGAATGTACATTTCTTCTTCCTGCCAGAGGTCCTTTGCATTGATGTCTCCTCTGTATGGATATTGTTCCCCACCATTCCCCTTTCCATTAGTTATATACCCAGCCTTCAAGTATCAGCTTAAATCTTAAGGATGTGTTTTCTGAATTCCTTGACTGAATCAGTCTTTTTTCACATGCTCTTGCAAAAGTCTGGGTTTCCCCCTTTCTGATCATTTCTTACACTTTGACTAGAGCCGTTATTTTGGTGATTGTTTAGTTCCCCCATGGACTCTAAGCTCCAGTAGGGGCAGGAACCATATCTTGTTTTGCTCACTGTTGTATCTTGACTTGACTGTACATGTTAAGTTCTTTAATAAACATATGCTGAATGAAAGTAAAGGAAGCCCATATATAATAGCACTAGTTTGGTTCAGCTCTTGGAATATATGATAAGCAAAATATGGGCTTTGTCTTTATGAACTCAGAAGGAGCTCATGACCTTGATGAGGGAGATAAACCTGAGAGATGTAACTACCAAGTATGAGGAAGCACAGAGGAGCTTCTGTCTTTTGGTGCCCAATGAACTAAAACCTTCTTTCTCCTTCCTGCACTGATGCAAACAAGGTAGCAACCAGTGAGTGATTCCAGCCTTCTCTTGCCCTTGTCAGCCAAGCCCTTCTGACCCTGTGCTTGCATAGGACCTGAAGTTCCACAAAACCTCAGTAACTGAAAGGTCAACATTTTATGTTTAGGAGTGAAACACATTTTGTGCAGTTAAGATTATAGGTTATTGTGCCCCAGAAGGAGCAATAACAACAAACAGATTGTTTAGAGATAGATTGAGAAATGAGGTGAATTCCATAATTTGATAAATAAGAGAATAGTGGCTTAAACAATAATCAGTTTGTTTTGATTGTCCAAAAGGATTCAGAAAAGTAAAATTAATTCACTGCAATCTATTAAATGTAGGATGAACTTTTGGGAAGAGTAGAAGTCAAACAGCTATTGTTAATAATATAGGTTGTTTATGTTTTATAAGCACATCAACATACTTTTTTTAATAAGAAACATATACGCAGTTTCTTAAAAACCCTAAACATTTTATAGTCTATGTTTCCTATTTACCTGAATTAAAAGGGCTTTGTAGTAGTGTTTTCCAGTGGAGAAAGGAAACACCAAATTTTTTCTCTTTTTTTTTAAACCACAGATAAGATCTTTTGTCTGTCACCATTAAAAGTCTGCATTTTAAATAGGTTCTTGGACTGTTGGCTTGTATCCATTAGCTTATTCAGCTTTAGCACCTGTCTCATCCCCAGCAACTTTTCAAGAACTACTGCCTTCACCATGTAGCTCTGTGAGTTTTCCTACTTCAAACTTGGGCTTTCTTCAGCATTTTTACTTTTCTAACAAAGACATCATGGAGTGGAAAAATAGGTTGGAAGGCTTTTTCTCTGTCTTTTCCAGTGCTGTCTGGAATCAGTTTATTGACATCCTCTTTAAAGTCATTTGTCTGCACCTCTCAGGTCATGATTTCCATCATCTTCTTGTGAATCTGGTGCACCTGCTGGTGCTGGGCATAAGAGGTCTTCTGAATCTGATTGATGCGTTTTTTAGTAAAACACACACGAGAACAGATGAATCACATTGATATCAACAAGCTTCAATCATGGTCTGCCACTTTTTGACCATCAAGCACATTTTGTCACAGGTAAGATCCATACCATGGAAATCGCAGGCAGGTTTTGCCCTGAACATCCTCCGTAATTAGCTTTGATTGTCCAAAGGCAGCTTCGTCATTCTGCGGATTAGCAAGATTCATTTCAAAAACACAACCCTTGAGGCCATCAGATGCGATTTTGTTTCCTTGAGTTCTTGGTGGTCAGTGCTTTCCTACTGTTCCTTGTATTGAACATAGCTGGTGCTTTCACATCATACCAATCTTTCTTAGAAAATGGGTCAACCACTTTCTTCTTGGCTCCCTTTCTGCCTCCTTTCGTAAGGCGCTTATTCTTAACCGACCATGTTGGTGACGTTCAGAAAGCCCAAAGGGCAGATGCATAGCTTGCTCGAGAACTTAGGTGAGCAGGGCAGGATGTGCTGTCTGTATGACCCCACTTTTCTTCTCTTAATCATCCCTGCTCCCTACAAGTCTTCAAAAGAGTAAGACTCCCATTTATTACTGTAGCCATAAATTAAAATGCAATACCAGCATGGAAGCAAAATAAATAAGATATAAGAAATTATGAAATTCACATGTGGCAGTGATTATCATACTACAGAAAAGAGTTTTTTTTAACTTTTAGAGTACACCTGTGTCCCAGGTGATCTCCTTTTCTCTTTCCACATTCACTGAGAGTGCAGGCAAGAGTGAAAGTGGTGTCAGCAGCTGTTGCTTTTGTGAAACATGATGGGCTGATGCCTTTTAGGTTATAAGAGAAGGTATTGCCACTATCATGGTGTCTGCTGCAGGGCTGAAGGGACAAGTTGTCCCCCCAAGGACACACAGTCTTTTCTCCATTGAAGAACACTCCCTATACCCTTCTTTTGAGTTTTCGCCAGGGAGTTGAGACATTTTTTTGAGGACATTTTGTGACTCCTCTGTAAATTCATTCTGATTTAAAGTTGGAGTCTGTAAAGGGTCAAAGAGTAAAAATTTTTGGCTCTGTGGGCCAGAAGATCTCTGTCAAGACAACTCAGCTCTGCTGCTATAGTGCAAAAAATGGTCAAGGCAATATGTAAATGAGTGAATGTGGCTGTGTTCCAGTAACACTTATTTATCTGAACAGGCAACAAGCTTGATTTGGCCCACGGGTCATAGTTTGCCAACCCCAGTCGGCAAGTTGGAGAGCCAGTAGTATTCTCTTCTATGTGTGTTTCCTTGACAACAGCTAACTTACGTGCAGCTTGCAAATTGGAAAATAACAGTAGTATAGTGTGGAAATTGTGTTTATTCATACATTATTTTTTTTCCTGGGCAAAGGGAGTTAGAATAGTAGGAATAGAAGGTTAATTGTCCGTAAGCCTTTTGATCTGTTGCTACATGGGTGGAAGTCCTTTCAGCTTTTTTTCAGGAAGTTGAGAATGAGAAGTGACACTCAGGTACCTTCCCCAGAAGTATGCCCTCAGCATCTCATGGCTCTCAGCTTGTGAACTTTACTTCCTCCCGTGCGCACCTGGAAGGCAGCCGCACCGGCTCAAAGCCCCACTGCATCTGCGTTCTCTCCCAGCTTTAACCAGACATTTCCACTCTAGTGTTCGGTGTGTTGCCTACACCAATTTTTGTTTTCATTAGAGCACTAGTTACAAAGCCGCATGGGTTTTGAGTTTGCCTCAGCAATGTTTCTGCCATGAAACCTATTATTTTCAGTGTGAGATTTTTATAGACTGTGAGATTTTTCCTGGAATGCAGTTATCATATGGAAAAGTGCCTATGATTCTTAGTAAGGTTATGATAAGATGACTTTTCATCATATAGTCAGTAAATAACTAATGAGTGCCTATTATGTACACCAGACACTGTTCAGTGTCTAAAGGATATAATTAAGGTGGCCATAAAACTTGTCATTTAAATTAGGAAATGAAAATAAATGGAGTTACTATGAATAACTATAAATAACTCTCCCAGGACAACAGATATAAAGGGGACTGTGTGTACGTGCTCAGTCTTGTCTGACTTTTTGTGACGCCATGGACTGTAGGCTCCTCTGTCCATGGGATTTTCCAGGCAAGAATACTAGAGTGGGTTGCCATTTCCTACTCCAGAGGATCTTCCCAACTGAGGGATCGAGCCCGTGTCTCTTGCATTCCTGCATCAGCAGCCAGATTCTTTACCACAAGTGCTAACTCAGAAGCCCATAAAGGGGAGGCAGACAAGAAAATAAGTGAATGAATAACTACATGGGATGTGCTCTGAAGAAGTAACAAGATGTTTTGATAAGGGTGACCTGACCTTGGAAAAAATGATTGGAGAAGACTTTGGGGGCTTGTGACACTTAAGATTACACTGAAAATTGAGAAGTTGGTTTATGTGAAGAGTGCAGGAGAACTGTTCTAGGCAGAGAGAACAACATGTACAAAGAACTTAAGGAAAGTGGGTTTGTGTACCTTAGAAAGTAAAAAATGCCACTGAACCTGAGTCCTTGTTATTGAAGGAGAAATTAGTGTGAATTGAGATTATAGTCTGGCAAGGACCACATCTGAGCTATTAGTAATAGCCACAAGCCACTTTTTTTTTTCCATTTATTTTTATTAGTTGGATGCTAATTACTTTACAGTATTGTAGTGGTTTTTGCCATACATTGACATGAATCAGCCATGGATTTACATGTATTCCCCATCCCGATCCCCCCTCCCACCTCCCTCTCCACCCGATCCCTCTGCGTCTTCCCAGTGCACCAGCCCTGAGCACTTGTCTCATGCATCCAACCTGGGCTGGTGATCTATTTCACCCTTGATAATATACATGTTTCGATGCTGTTCTCTCTAAACATCCCACCCTCGCCTTCTCCCACAGAGTCCAAAAGTCTGTTCTGTACATCTGGGTCTCTTTTTCTGTTTTGCATATAGGGTTATCATTACCATCTTTCTAAATTCCATATATATGCGTTAGTATACTGTATTGGTCTTTATCTTCCTGGCTTACTTCACTCTGTATAATGGGCTCCAGTTTCATCCATCTCATTAGAACTGATTCAAATGAATTCTTTTTAATGGCTGAGTAATATTCCATGGTGTATATGTACCACAGCTTCCTCATCCATTCATCTGATGGGCATCTAGGTTGCTTCCGTGTCCTGGCTATTATAAACAGTGCTGCGATGAACATTGGGGTGCACATGTCTCTTTCAGATCTGGTTTCCTCGGTGTGTATGCCCAGAAGTGGGATTGCTGGGTCATATGGCAGTTCTAGTTCCAGTTTTTTAAGAAATCTCCACACTGTTCTCCATAGCCGCTGTACTAGTTTGCATTCCCACCAACAGTGTAAAAGGGTTCCCTTTTCTCCACACCCTCTCCAGCATTTATTGCTTGTAGACTTTTGGATAGCAGCCATCCTGACTGGCGTGTAATGGTACCTCATTGTGGTTTTGATTTGCATTTCTCTGAGAATGAGTGATGTTGAGCATCTTTTCATGTGTTTGTTAGCCATCTGTATGTCTTCTTTGGAGAAATGTCTGTTTAGTTCTTTGGCCCATTTTTTGATTGGGTCATTTATTTTTCTGGAATTGAGCTGCAGGAGTTGCTTGTATATTTTTGAGATTAATCCCTTGTCTGTTGCTTCATTTGCTATTATTTTCTCCCAATCTGAAGGCTGTCTTTTCACCTTGCTTATAGTTTCCTTTGTTGTGCAAAAGCTTTTAAGTTTCATTAGGTCCCATTTGTTTATTTTTGCTTTTATTTCCAGTATTCTGGGAGGTGGGTCATAGAGGATCCTGCTGTGATTCATGTCAGAGAGTGTTTTGCCTATGTTCTCCTCTAGGAGTTTTATAGTTTCTGGTCTTACATTTAGATCTTTAATTCATTTTGAGTTTATTTTTGTGTATGGTGTTAGAAAGTGTTCTAGTTTCGTTCTTTTACAAGTGGTTGACCAGTTTTGCCAGCACCACTTGTTAAAAAGGTTGTATTTTTTCCATTGTATATTTTTGCCTCGTTTGTCGAAGATAAGGTGTCCATAGGTTTGTGGATTTATCTCTGGGCTTTCTGTTCTGTTCCATTGATCTATATTTCTGTCTTTGTGCCAGTACCATACTGTCTTGATGACTGTGGCTTTGTAGTATATTCTGAAGTCAGGCAAGTTGATTCCTCCAGTTCCTTTCTTCTTTCTCAAGATTACTTTGGCTATTCGAGTTTTTTTGTATTTCCATACAAATTGTGAAATTATTTGTTCTAATTCTGTGAAAAATACCGTTGGTAGCTTGATAGGGATTGCATTGAATCTATAGATTGCTTTGGGTAGTATAGTCATTTTGAAAATATTGATTCTTCCAATCCATGAACACGGTATATTTCTCCATCTGTTGCCACAAGCCACTTTTATGATCTGTTGTCCATTTCAAAAACAAAAGTCCTTCCACCTAGAACATCTTTGCAAATTTAATATGTTAATAGTTCTCTCCCTTTGGTGGAAACCGTCAAGATCTGTATTCTTTTTCTCTTTCATTCCTAACTCCCATAGGCAATTTAGAACATTGTATATAGCCCTTGGTGATTGGTCACTTATTGTTAGGATATTTGTTCCCTGTTACCAAGTTATCTGCCTGGTTACAATAGTTAATATTTTATCTATTTATCTAGCTGACCTATATCATGACAAGACATGAAACTACTGTGCCTTCATTGGCTTCATTCTTTGTCATCTTGCCCTAAAACAGTAGGAGCATGGTATGGTGAATGCAGCCTTTCAAATCCTCGACCACAAGCTAGCTATACTTTTTTCTGTCCACAAGGTGGTGCTGTCTACCAGAGGAAGAATAGTCAAAATTTGGGCTTAAGCTCAGGAAGCATCTTGAAACTTGTTTCAGAGATCTTTTTATTAAGTGAGGTTTAAATTGCCCCTAACTTTAGTAGTTAACTCCAGCGGGAAAGGAAAAGCATGCGATGTTAAAGGAGCACGAAGGGCTTACAGGGAGTCTGCTCCTTAAAATGGTGGTTATGTGAGGTTTGTGTTGCAATTATTCTTTGAAATGAATTTGTTTCATGCATTCTTCTAGGTACATGATATTTACTAAAAAATAAATTTCATCCTGTAATTCTAATTAAAGTAAATAAATAGCCTTTAACTTTAGAGTCTACTCAATTGGAACACTTCTAGTGACATTTATCTACCAGGCTATTGTGAGGTTCAAATGAGATACATTTTTTTAAGCATTAAAATCCCTATACAAATATTGCTCTTATCAGATCTCAGAGGTAGATTAGTAGCAGCGTATCTACTCTTCATTGCATGAGTTTCTCCTCTGCATGTCTCTTTATATTGCAGTTGTTGAAAGGAAGATGGTATTTTACTTACAAATACCACAGTGTCCTCATGACATTGTATATTCTTTCTGCATTAGACCTACTCATATTTCTAATTTCTGATCATAAATTCTCAAAAAGTAATCTAGGATTTGAGACTTTCTGAGAATATTTTCTTCCTACACACATATAAGTTGGTTGAAAGTAAATATTCAGCCTTCCAAGCTCTCTGCTGATGCCATACATCATTAATGATTGTCCATCTGCTGTGTTGTGAGAATTAGTTATGTTCTTCTTGTGCTTCATGTAAGTGAACCTGCTCAGGTGAGGTTGAAAAGAGGCCTGTATAGTACTGAACTCACCCTTTTTGTGGTGGTAAACTTAGCATAATTCTTCAAAAACACATAAAACTAAAGCTCTTGTATATCTGTTTTTCAACAAAATTTACATCTTATTCTGATGATTTCTTTTAAACCTGACTATCATTTTCAGGGGAAGGTGCTATCAACCTGGCTTTGGCTCAGAACCGGAGCCAAGATGTGAGAATGAATGGACCCATGGGAGCTGGAAATTCAGTTAGGATGGAAGCGGGATTTCCCATGGCAGGCGGTCCAGGTGAGATCTCTCACTCAGTTGTATGACATTTGACTAGTTTCCTTTTTTTGGCTTTATTTGCTAATGTATAATCATTTGAGTCCTGCAAGATAGGTGGGGGTTCCTAACACATTTCTATTGATTTGTTCAGGAAAACAAAACATGAATCTAGACTCTTAGGAGACTAGAATCACAGAGCATGGAGCTTATATAGTCTTTGTGATGTTTGGGGCTCATACTTAAAGGTAGATGAGCCCTGAGCCATGCAGGAAACATTTATTGAGTTCTCATTGTATGATAGGACCTATGCTAAGTGTTGCAAGTAGAACTGAATAAAGCATCTTCTATCCTCAGGGTGTTTATAGCATAACATAGCCTTCTATGTTATGAAAGAGAAAGAGTCACCTTTCTCTGTGACTGAGAATCTGGGAGTTTGTGCATGCTTAGGTGGAATCTGTAGAAGTATGTGGGAGAGTATGTGTTTTTATGTATTTAGAATTTGAGAGAGTTACAGATTATTTGCTACCTTTGTAGCAGTCCTGAAATTTCTTCTTTAGAGATTGCACCCATGTTCTGTGAGTCAAAGAAAGTTAGAATTGAGTTGGTACTCTCATTTTAAGCTGGAGAAACTGTGGAGTTCACAGAAAGGAAGCAGTTTGCCCATGGTCAAGTAGCAGTGGGCAAATCTGACTCCCCAGGTCAGTGCTATTTTCACTGCACTAGCAGCTTTCAGGCTTTTTGTGCTGTAGGAACTTTTATTCAAATAAGCCAGAAAAGCACAGCTGCTGTGGTTGAAGGAGAGTCTCAGTATGTGAAATTATACCCGATCATTCACTTCCAACCTACCACAGTAGCTCTTGAAGAAATGCAGCAGAATAGAGAAGCTCAGTTTGTAAAGCCATTTTTTTCTGAACTGTAGCTGAAGACTTGGCCATGGAGAATTGGAACTAGGTTTTTATCCTGGCACTGCCACTTCATGTTTACCTCAAGCGAGCCACTACCTCTCCATGCAACAGCTTCTTCACTGAGATAATAGTCCCTATAATCTTTTGAGCTCTTGCTTGAAGATGGATGAGCCTTGAGCAATGTAGCAGACCTTCACTGAGTTCCTGTTGTATGTCAGGATCTGTATTGTTGGGCTGTTTTGAAGTACTGTATGGTAAATGGAAAATACCCAACCTGGAACCTATAGTAGGGAGTTAAATAAATTTAGTTCTCCACAGAAGTCTGAGCATTTGGTGTTAAGGCAGCTTGATGAGAGATTATAGGTGACACTGTTGCCTCTATTGAAGAGCCAGAAGAGTGGGCAGAGTATAGCCAAGTTGCATATAGTTAGTGGAAGAAAGACCAGACCTAGGATGAGACTCAGGAAATCTGGGTTCTAGTCTCAACTTCTGGTCAGATGTCTTAATAGTTACTGACCATAGTTACCTGTAAACATGTTTATGTCCAAGAAACAATATTACAGATCCCTTCCAACCTTAAAATGTTAAGATTCCATTAAGCCAATATCAGCACACTAATTGCAAGTGCTCCTAGTATCTGGCAAACAGCAGGCATCTTTACTAAGTATCTCTGAAAACTGAGTGTAAATTTTAGTGATGTATGTAGTTCATTATCAACATAGGAAACTTAAAAGCTTTAGGTTGAAATTAGATTGGTGTTTAATGAAGGACACTGTGATAAAATATACAATACAAAGTTTCAAGAATAATCAATTAGTAGTGATTTGTAGTTACAGTAACATTTTAACACCTAAGTACCTTTTTCTTTACTGCCAGGCATACTTAAAATAAGAATGTTTTTTCTCTGTTGTCTGTTGGGACAGTGGATGCAAACAAAATTTAATATTTAGTTAAACTAAACAAATTTTTCTAGGGAAAGAGACCTTAACTACCCTCTAAAACTATAATAAATAATTTTAGAATTGTGTATCTAGAATGTCTTTCTTAGACTAAATTATTCTTAACACTACTTTATTCTCTTTGCATTGACAACAGAAACTTGACTGACAAGCAGGAATCTTTTGAAATGAAAACCAAATCCATAGCCAGTTTTTTTTCATAGCTTCATAGAATCCCAAGATTAATGAGGTACCACAGTAGTCATTTAGTCATGTGTCACTACTGATGTTTTGAACTGATAATTCTTTCCCTTGGGGAGCTGTCCTGTGCCTTGTAGGATGTTCAGCAGCATCCCTGGCCTCTGCTATCAGGTGCCAGTAGCACCACCACACCTTCCTCCCAGTTGTGCCAACAACTGCAGATCTGCAGACCTTTCCATATATCCCTTAGGGGACAGAATTGCCCCCAGTTGTGAAGCATGACTCTAGTCAAGTTTCCCACATCGTGCTAGAATGTATTCTACAGTATCACTACTGAGCATGTTAGCCAGCATGTGCTTAAACGTTTCTGGGGATAGGAAGCTGATTGTAGACTAAGAAAACCTATTTCTTTTTATTTCCCAAGAACTTTCTTACTATCCAATCACCATCTTTGGAAAGTGGGGTGGGGTTCCAAAGAAACAAATCCATTTTTAACAGGTAAACATTTGCCTAGCTGCGCTGTCTCAGCTACAGAACATCTGAAAATGTCGGATAAAATAGAACATTTAATGCACAGATGAGCTTGTAAGACAATAAGGGAAAATCCCCAGGGCAAGAACAAAGAAGAACATTTAAATAGCAGTGAACACGTGAGGGGAGAAGGAAATGGCAACCCACTCCAGTATTCTTGCCTGGAGAATCCCAGGAACAGAGGAGCCTGGTGGGCTGCCATCTATGGGGTCACACAGAGTCGGACACGACTGGAGCGACTTAGCAGCAGCAGCAGCAGCAAGACATATGAGGAGATGCTGCAGGAGCCAAGGGATTTAAGTTTTAATGGCCAAGAGGGATAAAATAGGAAGCCTTGCCTTGGGTCCACATAAAGAAAGAAGTTAGAATTCAGAATCCTTCATGGAACCAGTATTTTCAGTAAAAGGTAGAAAAGAAAAAGTTTCACTCTCTGGCGCAGGAGGCCGAAGACAAAACTTTTCTCTCTTGGCCTGGGCTCTAGTTGAGTGGGGGAAAAGGTGGTTATAGAATTGTCTTCTCTATCCTCATACATGTTGGACATGTGTCATTGAAATGACCCAGGAACAGCAAAGCTAAGTTATTAAATGGTTCTGAAGTGGTAATAACCATTGAAGCTCTCACCCCAAACCATTGCAGATTTCTCATACTTATTGCCTGTTATAAACGACCTTATTTTCTGAATTTATAAAATTTAAGATTAGACCCTCTTTCTAGAATTCTAGGTAATAGGAATATCAGCATGTTTAAAATAATGAAAATTCTAGGAAGAGAACAAGACACTATCAAAACACAAAGAGAATTTAGGGGAAAAATAGAATCTACAGAAATTTTAAAATTATTGAAGTAAGTAACTTATTCAGCCAATTAGAGACAGCTGAATTGGAAGGTGAATTTGAAGAAATTACCCAGAATGCAACAGATAATAAGTAAATAGAAGGAAATATGAAAGCGGTCAAGAGAAGTGAAGGATAAAATGAAAAAGCTTAATGTATGTCCCTGAAAAGAGTTCCAGAAGAAAATAAAGAAATTGAGGGGTGACAGTAGTGAGAGAATGGCTGAAATTTTTCCAAAATTGATGAAAGACACAAGTCCTCAGATTCAGAAGTCCAATAATTCTGAGCCCTACCAAAAAAAAAAATAAATTCACATCTAGACACAAAATTGTAAAACTGCAGAGCAGAAAAACAGGGAGAATGTTAAAAGCAATTCAAAATAAAGCACCAGTGGTTTACAAAGGAAAGATTATCAGACCCACAGCTAATTTCTCAGTGGCAACATTGATGCCATGAAACACGAGGATAATATTTTCAAAGTGATGAGAAAATTAACAGCCTAGAATTTTAAACAAAAGCTATAGTATCAAGAGTAGTGTGAATTAAAGACCTTTTTAAAGAGACTAAGAGAATTTACCATTAACAGACCCTTGCTAATTGAACTGCTCAAGGATGTACTTCAGGAAGAAGAAAATTGAACCTAAGATGGAAGAAATAAGAGCTAAGAAGGAATGGTGAGCTAAATAATTGGTAAACATTGGGTAAATGTAAATAAACATTAACTTACTTAGTAATAATGATGATCATACATGGCCTTTAGATATGTTTGCTGACATTTTTAAAATATCACTAAAATAATAGAAATAGAAGGTATAACTTCTAAACTAGTAGTGGAGGGGTTAAAAGAAAGGACATGATGGAAAAAAGTCCAATAAAATTCAGGAGTAGTAGGAAAACACAGAAAAAGCAGGGTAAAAAACAGTGATATCATAAAATGATAAAATATACCAGTAATTAACAGTAAATGCAAGTGGATTATAAGCACTGATAAAAAGAAAGGGATTAATCAGATTGAGTAATTCAGATTTAGCTATGTACTCTTAGAGGAATCATATAAAACATAAGGTCTCAGTTCATAGTCAAAAGGATAGAAGAAAATAGAGAATCCAGGTTGAATATTAACCAAGAAAAAGGAGTATAACTATTTTTATCAGATAAAAAGCATTACTGGAGATAAAAGGGATGACTGTAAAATATAAGAGGAAAAATCCAGGAAGATAACTAAACTTTTGTGTTTTTAATAAACTAGCTTTAAATATGTGAAGTAAAAATGGCCCGGATTCATGTAGATAGCAAATCTTAAGGAAGATTTTTACACACCTCCGATAGTAATTGGTGGATCAAACAAAAATTAGTAAGGATAAAGAAAGCTCAAACAATATAATTAAAATAGTTTGAGATAATGGAGATACTTAGAAACTGTACTAATAATTCAAGAATTCTTAATCTTCTCACAAATGACATTTGTATAAACTGATTATGTTATTCCAAAAGCAGGTTTTAGTAAATACCAAATACAGGTATTACACAGATCATTTTCTCTGACCATAGTACAGTTAAGTCAAGTCAGCGGCCAAAAAGAAGAAAAAACTAAAATATCCCATATTTTTAGAAGTTTTAAAATGTATTCTAAATAACCAGTGATTTTTTTAAAAAAAGCATTCAAGATGGACATTAGAAAATATTTAGAAGGATATAATGAGAATAATTCCCCAGTGGCTCAGCAGGTTTAGAATCTGCCTGCAATGCAGGAGATTGCAGGTTCTATCCCTGGGTCAGGAAGATCCCCTAGAGCAAGAAATGGCAACCCACTCTAGTATTCTTGCCTGGAAAATTTCATGGACAGAGGAGCCTGGCAGGCTACATACAGTCCATGGGGTCAAAAAGAGTCAGACACAACTGAGCACATAACATGGCAATAAAAACAGTACATATCAAAACTTGTGAGATGTAGACAAGAAAATTTGACCCCTCAGATATTTAGAGCAGTCTGAAATACCTAATCTGAGATATCTAGAGCTATCTGAAAATTAAAAGACCCAAGTGTCTGACATAAGAATGAGAAAAAGAACAGCAAAGTAATAATTTAGGAGGAAGGAAATAATAAAGGTAAGAGCAGAAATAAGTGAAGTATGAATTAAAAAACCCAATGGAACAGAGCAGTAAAACCAAAAGATGTTTCTCTGAAAAGACAACTAAAATTGTTGATCCTAGTAAGACAAATAAAAAAGAGAGAGGCATGAGCAGTGTAAAGAATGAAAAAAAAGTGTACACTTTAAAGGGTGTATTTTATTATGGTATGTGAATTATATCTCAGTTTTTAGAAAGAATGGGAAAAAAGAATATTCCATGAATAACTTTATGCTAATAAATGTGAAAGCATTGGCAAATTAACAAGTTTCTTGAAAGTATGATTTAACTGAAACTGACTTAGTAAGATATATCAAATGAAAAATCTACAACTACTTAAGAAATAAAATAATCTGTCTCCCTGTGAATCAACTAGTATAACCACAGGCTCATGATTTTACAGGTGAATTTTACTAAACATTTAAAGAACAGATACACATATTCTTTCAGAGCATAGAAAAAGAGGAAAGATCCTTTCCAACTCACTTTGAAATTGTTTTCATCGTGATGCTAAAATTAGGACGAGAGCAGAGGATAATTATAAGTTGTTTTCACTTATAAAGGTAGATGCTATTAATAAATCCTAGAAAATCTAATAGTATCAGAAATTAGCAAGATGTGAATCAAGAGGAGTTCTCAAACCTCTAGTGAAAGTATGAATTTGGTATAACCACTTTTGAGTGCAGTTTACCAATATCTAGTAAAATTGAAGATGCTTATCCTTTAAAATTTAGAGATTTTAAGTATGTAGTCTAAAGAGACTCTTACATGTCTATGGAATACAGGGCAAATACATGCCATTGCAAAATTCTAACGATGAAAAGTTAGTGTTCATCAGCCAGGCGAATGGATGTTTTGACTCCATAAAATGGGGTACTATTATAGTCAGGATGGGTGAATCTCAAAAAAATACTATTAAGTGAAAAGGGAAATTGAAGAATACATATAGAATGGTATCACTTATACAACAATTAAAAACATTCAAAAAATGTATTGCAGTTTATATATGTAGAAAAGATAAAAACTTGGAACTGTTAACCCCAGATGTAAGTTAAGGAGGGAATGGAATGAGATTGGGAAGGAGTAGGAGGCTTCTTATATATATTTGCATATATATATGAAGCAAGCAGGGTAGAATGTTTACATTTAAATAAGGTAGATGGTGGTATAAAAATTTTCTATACCTTTTTACATCTTTGAAATATTTCATTAAAAACAAGCATTGTGTCAATTCCAGTACTCTATTCTAGAGTTTTTTTTTTTTTCTCTAGGATTAATAAGGATGACCAGCCCTGCCACTGTTATGATACCCCAGGGTGGAAACGTGTCATCTTCCATGATGGCACCAGGCCCCAATTCAGAACTGCAGCCCAGGACTCCGCGCCCTGCTTCTCAGTCAGGTATTGACCTCCATCCTTTGAGAACTGAAGAGGCTGCACTGTCTGCACAGAGCA